>NC_091297.1:12272839-12302839 GCF_038502225.1 Cherax quadricarinatus | reverse complement strand
GAGGTTAGTGGGGAGGATGTGGAAGAGTTGGTGGAGGAGAACAATGAAGAACTAACCACTGATGAGCTGCTAGATCAACTTCAACAGCAATAGGCCACACCTGAGGAAACTGGTTCAAAGGAGGGGAGAGAGAAATTGAAGAAATTGCCTACTTCAAAGATTAAGGAAATCTGTGCAAAGTGGCTTGAAGTGCAAACCTTCATGGATGAAAATCACCCTCAGACAGCTATTGCAAGCCGTGCTGGTGACTATTACACTGACAATGTTGTGAAACACTTTAGGAAAGTCATAAAGGAACGAGAGGTACAGGCCACTATGGACAGATATGTTGTGCGACAGAAGTCCAGTGACTCTGAAGCTGGTTCTAGTGGCATTAAAAGAAGAAGGGAAGTAACCCCGGAAAAGGACTTGACACCTCAAGTCCTAATGGAAGGGTATTCCCCTTCTAAACACTAAAATCATCCAGTCTCCCCTCCTCCCATCCCATCAATCATCACCACATCTTCAATAAAGGTAAGTGTCATGTAACTGTGCATGTTTTCGTAAGTTTGTGTGTATTAAAATTAATATTTCATGTGGTAAATTTTTTTTTTTCATACTTTTGGGTGTCCTGCACGGATTAATTTGATTTCCATTATTTCTTATGGGGAAAATTAATTCGCATAACGATAATTTCGCATAAAATTGAGCTCTCAGGAATGGATTAACCCTTTGAGGGTTTTGGTCGTACTAGTACGTCTTACGCGTAGGGGTTTTTGACGTACTAGTACGCATAAATTCTAGCGGCCTCAAATCTAGTGGGAGAAAGCTGGTAGGCCTTCATATGAAAGAATGGGTCTATGTGGTCAGTGTGCACAGTCTAAAAAAAATCCTGCAGCACACAGTGCATAATGAGAAAAAAAAAACTTTGACCATTTTTTTGGAATAAATCAGCGACTTTGCAGTGTATTTTCGTATGGTATTTATTGTTGTATTCTAGTTTTCTTGGTCTCATTTTATAGAATGGAAGATATATTACAGAAACTGAGATGATTTTGACTGGTTTTACAATGAAAGGTGCCTTGAAATTGAGCTCAAAGTAGCAGAAATGTTCGATTTTTACCAAACTTCAAAAGTAAACAAATCGTGCCAAGCGTGCAATACACGTCAACTGGTGAGTCTAATATTCTTTCACAAGTGCACCAATAATATTTATACCATTTTTTACACTAATACAGTAGTCTGCATAACAATAAATCTTATATTTTTTGTGAGAATAAAAATTCAAAGTGGAAAGCAAAAGAATATAAGAGGGGCCTTGAGACGTGACTAATGACTAGAGGAAATGTCATTTTAGTGCCAGGAATGTCTTTCTTGTTTATTCTGGACCCTATTCGGAAATTGGCATCTTTTTAAATTTGTGTGAAATTGGCAAAATTGCTAAATTCTGACCACTGTACTGGATAGTTGAATTTCATAAATGGGTGGTTTCTTGCACCCATTCGATAGAAAAAATGGAGTTCTAGCGAAATATTCATGTTTTTTGTCGACTAGTACAGTGAAATTGGCCGAAAATGGGGCTCAAAGTGGGCAAAATCGCCGAGACCGCTAACTTTGCGAGAGCATAATTCCGTAAGTTTTCTATCAAATTTCAAACTTTTGGTGTCTTTATGATCGGGAAAAGATTCTCTATCTTTTCATAAGAGAAAATAATTTTTTTTTTTAAATTTGGCCGACCCTGAGAACGAGTTTCGGAGAGGGCCTGTCGATCCTCAAAGGGTTAATAGCGTTATGCGGGGGGGGGGGGGGGGGGGGGGGGGTCCACTGTATTGGTATATGTATATAGAACAATAGTAATAAACAATTTTTTGTATTGTTTATGTAAACAAGTTTTGTAAACAATATATTGATAATTATGTTTGTGTGCTTATTGTGTTGTATACAATGAGTGTATATATGTACAATGCACCTTACTTTGGTTTCACAGGCCACATAAGTTATGTGAAAAAATAAAATAGTGAAAAAAAAAAAAAAAAACCTTCAAATACAAGTAAACCAAAGTTTACCGGGTGAGCGGTAGTCGCCGCTGTTGCCATACGAGGCTCATTTTCTGCAAACTTTACGCCTCTATATCTAGGTAAGTACTGATGGCAAAAATTTTTTTTGGACTAAAACACTCAGAAAAATAATCTTAACATTTTCAAAAGAAAAAATAATTTTTTTTTTCGAATATTTTGCGACACAGAATGACAGTTTCAGAAAGGGGCCTGCGACAGTCAAAGTGTTAAAAAAATCTGGGACCACTTAGCACTTTGTGGGAGCGCCAGTTAAAAACACCAAGGATTCACTGATGTAATGTCATATTAACACTCCTCTTTTAAGAGGAAAGTCATGTTAACCCCAAGTTTAGGGTCTGACGATCTCTGTCTATCTCTGTCTCTGTGTCTCTGTCTGTCTCTATCTGACTCTGTCTCTGTGTGTGTGTCTATGTGTCTATCTGTCTCTATCTCTATCTGTCTCTGTCTATCTGTCTCTGGCTTTGTCTATCTCTGTCTAACAGGTACACATAAATACAAGTATATGTAGTATAAATTACCTAGGATAACCCAAAAATCCAGACAAAGTGCTATACTCTGCTTGAAGATGTGAGTAAACGTGATGACGCAGTATTGTGGCTCTCTCTGAGACAGAGAGCTAGACGGATAGACAGATAGACAGGGAGCTTGACAGAGACAAATAGATACAGTAATGCTTGTGTACCAGCAAAAACAAAGGGAGGGGTATGGTCGTCTAATCTTTTCTTATCAGCTGCACCCTCCCCCACCCTTGTGTATGCTCACCAAACATCAGCTCTTATCAGATGTTATCTCCCTTTATCATGTCACTGTCAGGAGTGGACTTTGTTTTTCATGCTTCAAGGGAACTTATTATTAGGCATTATTATTATTACGTATTATTATTATTATTATTATGTATTATTTTATTTTTCAACAAGTCGGCCGTCTCCCACCAAGGCAGGGTGACCCAAAAAAGAATGAAAATCCCCAAAAAGAAAATACTTTCATCATCATTCAACACTTTCACCACACTCACACATTATCACTGTTTTTGCAGAGGTGCTCAGAATACAACAGTTTAGAAGCATACACATATAAAGATACACAACATATCCCTCCAAACTGCCAATATCCCAAACCCCTCCTTTAAAGTGCAGGCATTGTACTTCCCATTTCCAGGACTCAAGTCTGACTATATGAAAATAACCAGTTTCCCTGAATCCCTTCACTAAATATTACCCTGCTCACACTCCAACAGATCGTCAGGTCCCAAGTACCATTCGTCTCCATTCACTCCTATCTAACACGCTCATGCACGCTTGCTGGAAGTCCAAGCCCCTTGCCCACAAAACCTCCTTTACCCCCTCTCTCCAACCCTTTCGAGGACGACCCCTACCCCGCCTTCCTTCCCCTATAGATTTATATGCTTTCCATGTCATTCTACTTTGATCCATTCTCTCTAAATGACCAAACCACCTCAACAACACCTCTTCTGCTCTCTGACTAATACTTTTATTAACTCCGCACCTTTTCCTAATTTCCACACTCCGAATTTTCTGCATAATATTTACACCACACATTGCCCTTAAACAGGACATCTCCACTGCCTCCAACCGTCTCCTCGGTGCTGCATTTACCACCCAAGCTTCACACCCATACAAGTGTGTTGGTACTACTATACTTTCATACATTCCCTTCTTTGCCTCCATAGATAACGTTTTTTGACTCCACATATACCTTAACGCACCACTCACCTTTTTTCCCTCATCAATTCTATAATTAACCTCTTCCTTCATAAATCCATCCGCTGACACGTCAACTCCCAAGTATCTGAAAACATTCACTTCTTCCATACTACTCCTCCCCAATTTGATATCCAATTTTTCTTTATCTAAATCATTTGATACCCTCATCACCTTACTCTTTTCTATGTTCACTTTCAACTTTCTACCTTTACACACATTCCCAAACTCATCCACTAACCTTTGCAATTTTTCTTTAGAATCTCCCATAAGCACAGTATCATCAGCAAAAAGTAACTGTGTTAATTCCCATTTTGAATTTTGTTGCAACCCCTGAATGGGTTGCAATGATTATTATGTATATATATATAATTATTACCTTTTCATTTAATTTTATATTGCTTATATTTGCGATAATAGCTAAATCATAAATGTATTGCTTTATATTGTTATTTGACGTAGCTTCCTTTGTTAGGTAGGATGTAACATATTATGTGCTCAGTTCAAGTCTTGATTGTCAAACTACTGTAATTATCGCTTGTGGCTTGTTACACTGCCGGCTTCTTGCTGGGCAACAGCTGTCCACGGAGCTATCACGTGATCGAGGGGGGGGGTGTCCTCACCTCGCCTGAAGTACAGTGGACCCCCGCATAACGATTACCTCCGAATGCGACCAATTATGTAAGTGTATTTATGCAAGTGCATTTGTACGTGTATGTTTGGGGGTCTGAAATGGACTAATCTACTTCACAATATTTCTTATGGGAACAAATTCGGTCAGTACTGGCACCTGAACATACTTCTGGAGTGAAAAAATATCGTTAACCGGGGGTCCACTGTATTCAGTCTGGTCTAGACTCTCTTGGTGGTTGGACAGATTGTCTGTCTCATTATTCTTGTTAGTTCTGTAGAACTCTGTTCACAGAACATTGTATAGACTTAGTGATTTTCGACGTTGTACTGAGGTTGTGTGTCTCATAGACACTCTGAGTAACTCAGGTCCTGACCTAATTTGTACTGGTTTCTGTGTATTATCACAGTCGGGTATTTTCTTATGCTGAACTTAGATTCAGTAGTAGGGGAGTTTTGTGACTTTTGTGGAGGATCTGCAGATGGTCCCTACTTAGTGTCGTTATATTATTTTCTTGTTCCTGATTCTGTGTCGCAGTTGCTTGTTATATTTCTATTGGGCTTAGCATTATTTTTATTGTTCAAGCAGACTGTTCTGATTGCCAGTTGGTCAAGAAGCTAGTTTATGTGAGGACTTTGTCAGTCACTTGTTTAAGTCTAGTCGAGTCGTGAGACATAGCGAACTACTTGGAGCACTTACACGCATACACAAACTTGTACATATTTTTAATATCTTATTAAATGTTAATGTACCAGATGGTACTTAAGAATTATAAATGTGATATGTACTTTCAGCACAATAATATTGTACTTGAGAGAAGTGATATTATTTTGATTACTGTGATTAATTTAATTTAATTTGATAATATACCTCTAGACTTAATAAATTTATTAAATTTTAATTTCTCTAGTTAGTAGCCTACCAGTTGTAATCCTGAAGCACTACTGAATCATACTGAATTCTAATGGATAATTGGACAAGGATACTGACTACTTGTTACGAAAACCCAGTAACAGGCTGGATGCTAGAAGGGCAGTCCTTTCTAGTATTCACTGGAGATTTCTAAGCTTTTAGAATCGCGTTTTTTGTAACAAATTTGATTCCCCAAAATTTAATCCCACCCCTCTCCCGAACACCCTAGGATTTACTTCCTTTACAACCCCATCTATAAATATATTAAACAACCATGGTGACATTACACATCCCTGTCTAAGACCTACTTTTACCGGGAAGTAGTCTCCCTCTCTTCTACACACCCTAACCTGAGCCTCACTATCCTCATAAAAACTCTTTACAGCATTTAATAACTTACCAACTATTCAATACACTTGCAACATCTGCCACATTGCTCCTCTATCCACTCTGTCATATGCCTTTTCTAAATCCATAAATGCAATAAAAACTTCCCTACCTTTATCTAAATACTGTTCACATATATGCTTCAATGTAAACACTTGATCTACACATCCCCTACCCACTCTGAAACCTCCTTGCTCATCCGCAATCCTACATTCTGTCTTACCTCTAATTCTTTCAATTATAACCCTACCGTACACTTTTCCTGGTATACTCAGTAAACTTATTCCTCTATAATTTTTACAGTCTCTTTTGTCCCCTTTCCCTTTATATAAAGGGACTATACATGCTCTCCGCCAATCCCTAGGTACCTTCTCCTCTTTCATTCATTTATTAAACAAAAGTACCAACCACTCCAACACTATATATCCCCCTGCTTTTAACATTTCTGTCATGATCCCATCAGTTCCAGCTGCTTTACCCCCTTTCATTCTATGTAATGCCTCACGTACCTCCCCCACACTTACATTCTGCTCTTCTTCACTCCTAAAAGATGGTATACCTCCCTGACCAGTGCATGAAATTACTGCCTCTCTTTCTTCCTTAACATTTAAAAGTTCCTCAAAATATTCTTGTCATCTACCTAATACCTCCATCTCCCCATCTACTAACTCCCCTACTCTGTTTTTAACTGACAAATCCATACTTTCCCTAGGCTTTCTTAACTTGTTTAACTCACTCCAAAATTTTTTCTTATTTTCATTAAAATTTCATGACAGTGCATCTCACCACTCTCTTTACCTATCTTTTATTCTCCATATACTCTGCTCTTCTTATAACACTTCTGCTTTGTAAAAACCTCTCATAAGCTACCTTTTTCTCTTTTATCACACCCTTTACTTCATCATTCCACCAATCACTCCTCTTTCCTCCTGCCCCCACCCTCCTATAACCACAAACTTCTGCCCCACATTCTAATACTGCATTTTTAAAACTATTCCAACCCTCTTCAACTCCCCCACTACTCATCTTTGCACTAGCCCACCTTTCTGCCAATAGTCGCTTATATCTCACCCGAACTTCCTCCTCCCTTAGTTTATACACTTTCACCTCCCTCTTACCTATTATTATTACATATTACAGTGGACCCCCGCATAACGATCACCTCCGAATGCGACCAATTATGTAAGTGTATTTATGTAAGTGCGTTTGTACGTGTATGTTTGGGGGTCTGAAATGGACTATCTACTTCACAATATTCCTTATGGGAACAAATTCGGTCAGTACTGGCACCTGTACATACTTCTGGAGTGAAAAAATATCGTTAACCGGGGGTCCACTGTATTATTATTAAGTATTATTATTACATATTATTATTATTACGTATTATTATTATTCCTTTTCCTCTTCTCCCTCTCTTCTCCCTCTCTTCTTCCTCTTCTCTTCCTCTTCTCCCTCTCCTCTTCCTCTTCTCCCTCTCCTCCTCCTCCTCCTCCTTCTCCTCCTTCTCCTCCTCCTCCTCCTCCTCCTCATCCTCCTCCTCCTTCTCCTCCTTCTCCTTCTCCTCCTTTTCCTTCTCCTTTTCCTTCTCCTTCTCCTTCTCCTCCTCCTTCTCCTCCCCCTCCTTCTCCTCCTCCTCCTCCTTCTCCTCCTCCTCCTCCTCCTTCTCCTCCTCCTCCTCCTTCTCATCCTCCTCCTTCTCATCCTCCTCCTTCTCCTTCTCCTACTTATAAAAAGGATTATTTGGTAGTATGGTAGCGGGGAGTAAATGATACGTCTTCGGAGGCTTCTTTGTTTATTAAGGGGGCTACAGGGCAAATTTCGTAACTCGTTTATTTACCGTCCGATTTTCTCCAGTTTTGGTGCACAAGACAAAGTGTTCTCACTCTTTCTTGAAAATATTTATAAAAAATATACCTCAAACAACAACTGAGAAAAGACTGATTTACTGAAAATGCCCTTGATGTTGATGTAACTCTTATATGCGGCTACGTAAGGTGGTTTGGACACTTGGTGCCGAGAGAACAATGCTAATACTAATTCGGACCGTAAGATTTCCCTCTAAATACCTTATCGTTATTTCACAAAAAAATAAAGTTTGTTAGTATCTGGAATATGGCAAAAAAATCTGCCCTTTACTCCCACATAACTCCCGAAGTATTTGGAATATTTCCAAAAATTCTACGGTCAAAATAAGAGAAATCATTATTCTACAATATCTGTGAATATTATTCCATTTAATTAAGTAATAAAGGACCCACATCAAATTATAGGTGAATAAGTTACTTCCGAGATATCGGCCGGGAACGCCGGCCGGCCCCCGTCTCAAAAAAAAAAAAAAATTTTTTTCGCGAAAATCGCGTTTGTTTGGGTGTATTTCTTAGTAAACTGATGTTCTAGTGCAGTTAGCCTCTAAACACCGTTTTCTCTTACTCAGAGACGACAGGGTGACCAGTTACACTTTTATATCGAAATATTCCCGATAATCTCTGGGCCATATTATGGCCTATTTTATTCAGTCTAGAGTATATAACATGTTTGTATGTTATTTAGAGTGTTTATTATATCATATTAGATCAATTCTGATAGACAAATAAGCCGTAGAGTTGATATATAAGCTGATATAAGCGAAATAATGGGTGATTCCTGGCTGGCACCTCGGGAGCAGGAACACTGCTGAGCGTTCCCGTCTGGTTCCCGGTAGTCACTAAGTCTGCCGATAAGCTCCACCTACTGTTTTATGATGCCAAATAGTCAGTTATTATATTAGAAAGAATAATGCAAGAAAAGGCGATAAAAAACAAGAAAATAACTCCAAAAAATATATAGGCCGTGAGCAGACTCGGTACCAACATCGCCGTCACCATACCTGATATAAATGACTATAATTTCTTGTAGAAACGTCGTAGAACATTCATTCTGGTACCATTGTGTTGCCAAAGAGTTGAGCTATTTTTCAGTATATATAACTCAATTTCCATATTTTTTCGATTTTTCGGTGAGCGCGCGCGGAAAATTGCCCGCCTGCCCCCTTAAGTTGTGGTGGGTACACAGGCTTGTGTGTTTGTGCCCATGGCCCGGGCAGGGCCATCCCACGAGAGAGAGCTGGGAGTACTTGTGTCTTCCTGCTAGGCCGCTGTGTGAGTGAGTGTGGCAAGGGCAGGCAGGCTGAAGTGGCAACGCCTATAGGTGGCAGCACCAGCATGGCGGGAAATATGAACTAAGCTGGTAGACAGCATGGGGTGTCTGTGCAGACAGTACAGGCTGTCTACATATGCTCGGCCACCTACCGCATGTCGTCCCGACGCGACGATACTGGTGGTAAAAGGAACTCGGTCTCTCATAGGAACAGGGCACAGAACACAAAATAAAAACATATATATACATATGGACATGGAAAAAACTTCCTACAGGGAGGGAAGAAAAAAACATGTGGGGTGTGCTAAACATCGTGGTCAAAGGCTGTGAGCGTCGATGGGCATCACTGCACGCCTTCCTGTGTCTGGACAGATACTGCAACATGGGAGACATCGCTGCGGCTGAGCTGTGACATAACAGGGTACGGTCTCCTCTGGAACGGTGAAGCAGTCATCATAGGAGTCGCTGCAGGTTTCACTCAGCCTGGGGCACGACATGCTGGTGCCCTCGAGTGAGGCGTCGACAAAACTCGGCAACTGGGCAGGACTTCTGGCAAGCGACTCAGGAGGACACTTCTCGACTGGTACTGTCGCTGGGCTGTCACTGCCGGCGAGCGTGGAGCGAGTCGTGGCAGAGACGACTGGGCAAAACATCTGGGAGTCGTAACATCATACACCAGACTGCAGTGAGAGAGCTAGCAGTCAAAGTGACATCTTCTTTGTGCAGGCTGCTCACTGAAGCTTGTGACACGAGGCTGACACAGCGTGTCATTCTCTCGACAGTTGGAGTTATAGCAGAGGTTAGTCTAAGCGTCCCCAGACTTGTTTCTCTACATATAACTGCACTCTGACGGTCTGGAGGTGAAGTGAAACAAATCTCGATGGGAATTGTAGCAGGTACGATTCTGCAGAACATCACGAGCGACGAGCATAAAAGCTTTCTGTACAAGGGGGCTCATATGCTCAGGGCTGAGTAATCAGCTGTCAAACACACTGGTCACACGGGTGACTTAGCACAGTGGTGCTACTCAGGTCTGGCTCAGACCTCACTGGACACATGGAAACTTTACACACCCGCGGTACAACATGGCTTAAACTAGCAAATGATGCTTTTCTGCGCACAAAACTGACACTATGACATATATTAAAATGTGAGAACACTGACTGAGAGGAATTAATTAACACGACATATATCTTCTCTCAGTCTTCTCGACAATACTGAAATAATTACAGAACACTCGATGGTGACATCATGTGATGTCAGGCGTGATGACGTCAGGCAGACATCGTGAGGTGACGTCAGCAGACATCGTGACGTCATGAAGTCGGGCAGCATCGTCAGTGACGTAAATGTGATGTGGGCAGCAGACCACAGCATGTGGCCTGGGACATCTGGTAACTCACGTAGCTCGTAGGTCCACGTGACATCGCCCACACCCAACGTGGCGTCGTGATCCACATGGTGTCGTGATCTACGTGGCATGCTGATCCACTGTTGCAACCCCTGAATGGGTTGCAATAATTATTATGTATATATATAATTATTATCTTTTCATATAATTTTATATTGCTTATATTTGCGATAATAGCTACATCGTAAATGTATTGCTTTATAATGTTATTTGATTTGTTAGGTAGGATGTATCATATTATGTGCTCAGTTCAAGTCTTGATTGTCTAACTACTGTAATTATCGCTCTTTGCTCGTTAGACTGCCGGCTTCTGAGCTGCAGTTGTCCACGGAGCTATCACGTGATCGAGGGGGGGTGTCCTCATCTCGCCTGAAGTATTCAGTCTGGTCTAGACTCTCTTGGTGGTTGGACAGATTGTCTGTCTCATTATTCTTGTTAGTTCTGTAGAACTCTGTTCACAGAACATTGTATAGAGTTAGTGATTTTCGACGTTGTACTGAGGTTGTGTGTCTCATAGACACTCTGAGTAACTCAGGTCCTGAGCTTTAGCTTCTCACCTAACTTGTACTGGTATCTGTGTATTATCACAGTCGGGGATTTTCTTATGCTGAACTTAGATTCAGTAGTATGGGAGTTTTGTGACTTTTGTGGAGGATCTGCAGATGGTCCCTACTTAGTGTCATCTTATTATCTCCTTGTTCCTGATTCTGTGTCGCAGTTGCTTGTTATATTGCTATTGGGCTTAGCATTCTTTTTATTGTTCAAGCAGACTGTTCTGACTGCCAGTTGGTCAAGAAGTTAGTTTATTTGAGGACTTTGTCAGTCACTTGTTTAAGTCTTGAGACATAGCGAACTACTTAGAGCACTTACACACATACACACTTACTTGTACATATTTGTAATATCTTATTAAATGTTAATGTACCAGACGGTACTTAAGAATTATAAATGTGATATGTGCTTTCAGCACAATACTATTGTATACGAGAGAAGTGATATTATTTTGATTACTGTGATTAATTTAATTTAATTTAATTTGATAATATACCTCTAAACTTAATAAATTTATTAAATTTTTATTTCTCTAGTTAGTAGCCTACCAGTTGTAATCCTGAAGCACTATTGAATCATACTGAATTCTAATGGATAATTGGACATGGATACTGACTACTTGTTACGAAAGCCCAGCAACAGGCTGGATGCTAGAAGGGCAGTCCTTTCTAGTGTTCACTGGAGATCTCTAAGCTTTTAGAATCGCGTTTTTTGTAACATCCACGTAGCTTTGAGTGGCCTCGGGCACCCGGATACACAGCACTGGCGACGAATTCACACGAAAAACAGCAGAAAACACAGCAGAGGGAGTGAGCAGTGGTGAGTGTATGGTAGACGGGTGAGCGTGAGTAGGGCAAGCATGGGCAAGGTGAGGAACGGCTACTTCCTCCCCTTCTCTCCCACCCACAAACACAGGGAAACACACTGGATGCAGAAATCACCACGAAACTCACCTCTGGCTTGCTGAAACAGCTGTGCTGAGCTGAACAACAACAGCAGCAACATACAAGTGATGCTGAACACGCGACTTGGGAAACAGCATGGGAAACTGTAGCGTGGGACGCTGTAGCGTGGGGTCACTTACAATTCTCGGAGAATTTCGGCAAATTTCGGCTGGATCCTGCTTGTACCTGTGTCTGGATGCTCAAACGTGCAGACACGACATCAGGATAACTTGTTGAGAGACGGATGCTTCTTGTATGGGATGATGAAGTGAAGATGACTTCATTCCTTCCTTCCTCTCTCTGGGCAAACACAACTGCTGCGACCACCGCTTTCCACCAATTACAGTGGACCCCCGCATACTGTTGGCATCACATAACGATTAATCCGCATACCGCTTGCTTTAATCGCAAAAATTTTGCCTCGCATACCGCTTAAAAACCCGCTCACCGCTGTTCGTCCGAGACGCGTCCAATGTGCGCCCTCAGCCAGCCTCACATGTGCCGCCCGTGCCATTGTTTACCAGCCAGCCTCCGCGGTAACATCCAAGCATACAATCGGAACATTTCGTATTATTACATTGTTTTCGGTGCTTTATCTGGAAAATAAGTGACCATGGGCCCCAAGAAAGCTTCTAGTGCCAACCCTACAGCAATAAGGGTGAGAATTCCAATAGAGATGAAGAAAGAGATCATTGATAAGTATGAAAGTGGAGTGCGTATCGCCGACCTGGCCAGGTTGTACAAGAAACCCCAATCAACCATCGCTACTATTGTGGGCACCAGAAAGGCAATCAAGGAAGCTGTTCTTGCCAAAGGTTTAACTGTGTTTTCGAAACAAAGATCGCAAGTGATGGAAGATGTTGAGAGACTGTTATTGGTGTGGATAAATGAAAAACAGATAGCAGGCGATAGCATCTCTCAAGCGATCATAAGCGAAAAGGCTAGGAAGTTGCATGAGGATTTAATTAAAAAAATGCCTGCAACTAGTGCTGATGTGAGTGAATTTAAGGCCAGCAAAGGTTGGTTTGAGAGATTTAAGAAGCGTAGTGGCATACATAGTGTGATAAGGCATGGTGAGGCTGCCAGTTCGGACCACAAAGCAGCTGAAAAATATGTGCAGGAATTCAAGAAGTACATAGACAGTGAAGGACTGAAACCTGAACAAGTGTTTAATTGTGATGAAACAGGCCTGTTTTGGAAGAAAATGCCAAGCAGGACCTACATTGGGAAAGTCCTTGGGGTTGGAGGTTAGTGGGGAGGATGTGGAAGAGTTGGTGGAGGAGGACAATGAAGAACTAACCACTGATGAGCTGATAGATCAACTTCAACAGCAAGAGGCCAGACCTGAGGAAACTGGTTCAGAGGAGGGGAGAGAGAAATTGAAGAAGTTGCCTACTACAAAGATTAAGGAAATCTGTGCAAAGTGGCTTGAAGTGCAAACCTTCATGGATGAAAATCACCCTCACACAGCTATTGCAAGCCGTGTTGGCAACCTGTACACTGACAATGTTGTGAAACACTTTAGGGAAGTCATAAAGGAACGAGAGGTACAGGCCACTATGGACAGATATGTTGTGCGAAAGAAGTCCAGTGACTCTGAAGCTGGTCCTAGTGGCATTAAAAGAAGGGAAGTAACCGCAGAAAAGGACTCGACACCTCAAGTCTTAATGGAAGGGGATTCCCCTTCTAAACACTAACACTCTCTCTCCCCTCCTCCCATCCCATCAATCATCACCAGATCTTCAATAAAAGTAAGTGTCATGTAATTGTGCATGCCTTTTTCAGTTTGTGTGTATTAAAATTAACATTTCATGTGGTAAAATTTTTTTTTTTCATACTTTTGGGTGTCTTGCACGGATTAATTTGATTTCCATTATTTCTTATGGGGAAAATTCATTCGCATACCGATTATTTCGCATACCAATGAGCCCTCTTGCATGGATTAAAATCGGTATGCGGGGGTCCACTGTATAAAAAGGATTATTTGGTAGGGGGAGTAAATGATACGTCTTCGGAGGCTTCTTTGTTTATTGTTAAGTCGTGGTGGGTACACAGGCTTGTGTGTTTGTGCCCATGGCCCGGGCAGGGCCATCCCACAAGAGAGAGCTGGGAGTACTTGTGTCTTCCTGCTAGACCACTGTGTGAGTGAGTGTGGCAAGGGCAGGCAGGCTGAAGTGGCAACGCCTATAGGTGGCAGCACCAGCATGGTGGGAAATATGAACTAAGCTGGCAGACAGCATGGGCTGTCTGTGCAGACAGTACACTGTCGTCGTCGACGACGACCACCACCACCACCGCCACCTCCACCACCACCACCACATCCACCACCGCCACCTCCACCACCTCCACCACCACATCCACCACCACCACCTCCACCACCACCTCCACCACCACCACCTCCACCACCACCTCCACCACCACATCCACCACCACCACCACCTCCACCACCACCACTACCACTTCCTCCACCACCCCCACCTCCACCACCACCACTACCACTTCCTCCACCACCACCACCTCCACCACCACCACCTCCACCACCACCACCACCTCCACCACCAACACCACCACCACCACCACTACCTCCACCACCACCACCTCCACCACCACCACCTCCACCACCACCTCCATCACCACCACCACCACCTCCATCACCACCACCTCCACCACCACCTCCATCACCACCACCACCTCCACCACCACCTCCTCCATCACCACCACCACCTCCACCTTCACCACCACCTCCACCACCTCCACCACCACCTCCACCTCCACCACCTCCATCACCACCTCCACCACCACCTCCACCACCACCTCCACCACCACCACCTCCACCACCACCTCCACCTCCACCACCACCTCCAACACTACCTCCACCACCACCACCTCCACCACCTCCAACACTACCTCCACCACCACCACCTCCACCACCACCACCACCACCACCACCTCCACCACCACCACCTCCACCACCACCTCCACCACCACCACCACCTCCACCACCACCTCCCCCACCACCATCACCACCACCTCCACCACCACCACCACCTCCATCACCACCTCCACCACCACCTCCATCACCACCACCACCAGCTCCACCACCACCACCTCCACCACCACCACCTCCACCACCACCACCACCTCCACCACCACCTCCACCTCCACCACCACCACCACCACCACCTCCACCACCACCTCCACCACCACCTCCACCACCACCACCACCACCACCACCTCCACCACCACCACCTCCACCACCACCTCCACCACCATCTGGGTGCTCATTGATAGGACACTATCAACCCTGTCAGTGGCTGTCATGTAGAACTACATCACTGAGGCCAGGGGTCCCTCACATAGTTCCACGTCATGAGCTCAGCTCAGCTCACTCAGATAAGCTGTGAGTGGTAAATTTTGGCCTAGATATGAGAGAATGGCTCAGGTAAGAAAGAAAAAACAGCTGCTATGAGTCTCAAAAACCTTATATCAAATATCCTCCTTGGAGATATCAAACTCATCATAGCACTGTACCAGAAATAGTTCACATCAGGAAACTAATCAAGCTATGCAAAAAGTTTGCATTGACACAATAGGTTACAGACCCCACTAGAAATGAAGATACACAGGATTTGATCTTCACAAACAATATAAGACACATTACAATCTTTCTTTCTTTCTTTCAACACACCGGCCGTATCCCACCGAGGTGGGGTGGCCCAAAAGGAAAAACGAAAGTTTCTCATTTTACATTTAGTAATATATACAGGAGAAGGGGTTACTAGCTCCTTGCTCCCGGCATTTTAGTCGCCTCTTACAACACGCATAGCTTACGGAGGAAGAATTCTGTTCCACTTCCCCATGGAGGTAAGAGGAAATAAACAAGAACAAGAACTAGAAAGAAAATAGAAGAAAACCCAAAGGGGTGTGTATATATATGCTTGTACATGTATGTGTAGTGTGACCTAAGTGTAAGTAGAAGTAGCAAGACATACCTGAAATCTTGCATGTGTATGAGACAGATAAAAAAAAAAAGACACCAGCAATCTTACCATCGTGTAAAACAATTACAGGCTTCAGTTTTACACTCACTTGGCAGGACGGTAGTACCTCCCTGGGCGGTTGCTGTCTACCAACCTACTACCTAGAACATTACAATCACAAACACAATATACAGTACTGTGATCACAGAATCGTAGAGGTATAAACAAGAGTAGGAAACTCCAGTAATATTGTACAAGAAGGGATGTTCAGTAAATTTAACTTCAACAACCACAGAATTAACTGGGACAAAATTAACTAAGAAATGTTAGTAATACTCTGGGATACAATCATGAGCACCCTAAATCCTCACCACTGCTTGGAAAAGTTGAACACAGAAGCATACAAGGTCTTCATTAAATATGTACTACTGAGAAAAACCTAGATCACATACAGAGTGTAGAAGTATGTACAGAAGAAAAAAAAACATTACTAAATTGCTTAAAAGCACAAGTAAATATGCCACAATACACCAAAGATAACTTGAGCCGAGAAATCACCAAGATAGAACAAAAACTTAATTTTTATGTTGTCCTACAGGATACAAGCACAAAGAGAATAAAAAAGCCATCCAGAATGTTGCAAGAAATCCCAAATACTTCTATAAATATGCAAAATCCAAATTAACCCTTTCAGGGTTCAGACCCCTCACTCTGAAACTTGTTCACAGGGTCCAAGAATTTTCAAAAAAAAAATTTGTTATTTTTTCTTATGAAATGGCAGAGAATCTTTTTCCGAAGGTATGAAATGATAGAAAACTGACAAAATTACACTTGCAAATTTTGCTGCATCAGCGATATTTATGCATCGGCGATTTTGTGAACTTTGATTCCCAATTTAGGCCAATTACATTATTCCAGTCAACCATATTCTTAGTTATTTCGCTAGTATTACTTCTATTTTATTGACTGAGCACAAGATCGCCCAATCAACTATTTCAACTACCCAATAAAGTGATCTGAAATTGGTAATTTGGCCAATTTCACACAAAGTTCAAAAGATTCCAATTTCAAAATAGGGTCCAGAACAAACAATGCAGGCATTCCTGGCACTAAAATAACATTTCCTCTGTTTATTAGTTACATTTTCAGGCTTTACAAATGAATTCCACTATAATTTTTCATTCCCATATTGAATTTTTATTCACACCAAAAAATAGAAGATTTACTGTCATGCAATACTGTAATAACTGTATAAACAATATCAGCGCATTTGTAAACACACATTAGACCCACCAACTGAAGTGTATTTGACGTGTGATGTCATTTATTTACTCTTGAACATCGGGAAAAATCGAACATTTCTGCTATTTTAAGCTCAGTTTTAACCTATTTTCAGTAATAAAACCAATCACGATCATCTTTATTTCTGTAATACATCTTCCATTCTATCAAATGAAACCAAGAAACCACAAATACAACCATGAAAAACACACGAAAATACACCGCAAAGTTGCTGTTTTAATAAAAAAAACATACTGGTTTTTTTTTCTGATTATGCACTACGTGCTACAGGATTTGTTTTATATGGTGCACACTTACCACACAGATGCATTCTCTCATATCTAGGCCCAAATTTACAGCTCACAGCTTATCTGAGTGAGCTGAGCTCGTGGAGTAGAACTACGGCTTGGACACAGGCTTCAAAGCTGTAGAACTACAGAATGGACCCTCAAAGGGTTGAAAGACAAGTATCGCTTGTCATATGTTTGTTTCATGCAGGAAAGTGTGCTTATCTAACCAGTTCCTCCACAATAGTGAAAGTGCTAAATGTCCTTTACATGAAGGATTACTGTATTTTGGCACATGCCTATATACGTATATATTGTAATGGGCTCCCCAGGAGTCCACAGTAAAAACATCACTTACCTTATGCAGTGCCCATGGCATTTGTAGCTGCAGCTTTAGCATTAGCCTTGTCCTTGAAGTAGTGAGTCTCTTTGTACAGAAACCAAAGGTTACTTGCCCACAGGAATACATTGAGGAATCCAAGAATCTGTCAAGTGTTATAAAAAATACTGAAAACGGTCACACAAGTATAGTAATTGATATCTCTGTGCACATTGTCTTCATACTATTTTTTTTAACACACTGGCCATCTCTCACTAAGGCAGGGTGACCTGAGAAGGAAACACTTTCACCATCACTCACACTATCACTGTCTTGCCAGAGGCATGCAGATACAACAGTTTTGATTTCACTCTAAACAGTAAATATCCCAAACCCCTCCTTAAGAGTGCAGGCATTGTACTTCCCACCTCCAGGACTTAAGTCTGGCTAACTGGTTTCCCTGAATCCCTTCACAAAATATTACCCTGCTCACACTCCAACAGCTAGTTATAATTAACACAAAATAAAACTATGATACTGAATAAATTGCATAAGGAAGAATAAATCAATACCATCTACAGAACAATTCACAACTAACTCAGAAATCTGAAAGAAAATTTAATGTTATTTAGACGTGTCCTGAACCATTAACACGTAATGAGTCCAGGCTGGATTGAAGTGTTATTTAGTTTCACCATGGTTGGCAATGCTCTCACCTCACACACTGTATGTCCGTGGTTCAATCCCTGACATGGATGGAAATGTTGGGCATGTATCCTTACACGCCCAACATTTCCATCCTGTTCACCTATCAGTAAGTAATTACCTGAGTGTTAGTCAACAGGTGTAGGTCACATCCTGTGATCAAGATTGAGGGACCCCCAATGAAATTATGACAGACAGTCCTCAATGTCACATTGACTTTCTTGGGTTATCTTGGGTGGCTAGCCCACCAGGTTAAAAATCTGAACAAATCTTAACTGTACAATTGTAATTGAGGTAAGTGTTCTCATTTCCCTACAACAAACAAGGTAATTTATGAAAAGAAATTCTTCAATAATTAATCAATTCCCTTTACACCATATCTAATGGAGGACTAAAAAGGTGTTATATTTTATTAATACATGTACTGTATTCATCAGAAATGCAAACAATCCAAAAGAAATTAAGCATATATTACAAGGTGATGATAGTAGCAAAAAATTTAGATAATGAAAAACTGGATATAAGATTAGAGAGAGAGAGAGAGTACGGAGTAAGTGTGTGCGCTCACATATCCAGGAGTGGATTTGTTGGCAGAAGTGTCTATGAAAGAGGTCAACCATAAAAGTGATGAGGGTAAAAAACAGGGTGTTGCATTGAGGCATCTGTGGAGATAAAAAACATTATCCATGGAGACAAAAAGGGAAATGTATGAGAGTATAGTGGTACTAACACTCTTATATTGGTGTGAAGCATGGGTGGTGAATACTGCAGTGAGGACAAGACTGGAGATAGTGGAGATGTCGTGTCTGAAGGCAATGTGTAGTGTAAATATTATACAGAGAATTTGTAGTGTTTGGAGATTAGGAGGAGGTGCAGGATTACTAAAAGTATTAGCCAGAGCTGAGGAGGGACTGTTATGGTGGTTTGGATACTAAGAAAGGATGGAGCAAAATAGGATAACTAGGATGGCTTGGAGGGTGTCTCAATCTGTGGTAGAGGGAAGGCGGGGTAGGGGTCACATTAGGAAAGGTTGGAGGAAGGGGGTAGAAGAGGTTTAGTATGGAAGGGGGTACAAGAGGTTTAGTACAGAAGGGGGTAGAAGAGGTTTAGTATGGAACGGGGTAGAAGAGGTTTAGTATAGAAGGGGGTGGAAGAGGTTTAGTATGGAAGGGGGTAGAAGAGGTTTAGTATGTGAGGGGCTTGGACATACAGCAGGCATGTGTGTGTGCGCATTAGATAGGAGTGAGTGGAGGCAAGTGGTTTTTATGACTTGATGAGCTGTTGGAGTGTGATCAAGGTAACTTATGAAGGGATTCAGGGGAACTGGTTAGCTGAACTTGAGTTCTGGAGGTGGGAAGTACAGTGACTGCACTGTGGTATCGGCACACTTCTGGCAAGACAGTAAGAGTGCGAGTGATGGTGAGTTTCTTCTTTTTCAGTAGATGGCTGGTATGTCAAAAAAAATTTACATAATCTTAATACAAATAAGCAAACACAATCAATAATCATGGAAACTGCTAAACCCAAGATGGTCACTCAGCACTGTATGGAAAAAGAAAACCCACATCAGAAAAAAAAATGGTCTCACATACTGTAGGCACCATAAATATGCACGCACATAAATACGCCTTTAGAAGACTATTTGCCTGAGAGTTCTGTTAAGTGCCACGGCAAGTTTTGCATGCAAGATGGTGCCCCTTGTTATACTGCCAAAGAGATAAAAAACTGGATAATGATTGTGAATTTTTATTCTTTAATGCCTGGCCTGGTAACCTGCTGAACTTTAACCTGATAGAGAAGACGCAAAACCTAGTTGAGCATAAGTTTTGTGGCATGGATGTGCCAAACTCTGAGTGCCATTAAACAGGTATGGGTACTTACTCTTCTATATTTGCTGTAAGGAGAACATCAAGAAAAAGGGTAATCCTACAAAATACTAAGTGAGTAATCCATACATTTTTTTTTTTTCAACAAGTTGGCTGTCTCCCACCGAGGCAGGGTTACCCAAAAAGAAGAAAGAAAAAATCTCCAAAAAGAAAATACTTTCATCATCATTCAACATTTTCACCTCACTCATACATAATCACTGTTTTTGCAGAGGAGCTAAGAATACAACAGTTTAGAAGCATATACGTACAAAGATATACAACATATCCCTCCAAACCCAACATTCCAAAACCCTTCCTTGAAAGTGCAGGTATTGTACTTCCCATTTCCAGTACTCAACTCCGGCTATATAAAAATAAGCAGTTTCCCTGAATCCCTTCAATAAATATTACCCTGCTCACACTCCAACAGCTTGTCAAGTCCCAAATACCATTCGTCTCCATTCACTCCTATTTAACATGCTCACGCATGCTTGCTGAAAGTCCAAGCCCCTCGCCCACAAAACCTCCTTTACCCCCTCTCTCCAACCTTTTCAAGGACGACCCTTACTCCACCTTCCTTCCCCTACAGATTTATATGCTCTCCATGTCAATCTACTTTGATCCATTCTCTCTAAATGACCAAACCACCTCAACAACCCCTCTTCAGCCCTCTGACTAATACTTTATTAGCTCTACACTTTCTCCTAATTTTCACACTGCGAATTCTCTGCATAATATTTACACCACACATTGCCCTTAGGCAGGACATCTCCACTACCTTCAACTGCCCCCTCACTGCAGCATTTACAACCCAAGCTTCACACCAATATAAGAGTGTTGGTACCACTATACTTTCATACATTCCCTTTTTTGCCTCCATAGATAACATATTTTGTCTCCACATAACCTCAACAAACCACACACCTTTTTTTTTCTTCATCAATTTTATGTTTAACCTCATCCTTCAAAAACACATCCACTGACACATCAACTACCAAATATCTGAAAACATTCACTTCTTCCATACTCCTCCTTTCCAATTTGACATACAATTCTTCTTTATCTAAATCATTTGATACCCTCATCACCTTACTCTTTTCTGTGTTCACTTTCAACTTTCTACCTTTACACACATTCCCAAGCTCATCCACTAACCTTTGCAACTTTTCTTTAGAATCTCCCATAAACACAGTATCATCAGCAAAAAAGTAACTGTGTCAACTCCCATTTTGTATTTGATTCCCCATAATTTAATCACACCCATCTCTGCAACGCCCTAGCATTTACTTCTTTTACAACCCCATCTATAAATATATTAAACAACCATGGTGACATTACACATCCCTGTCTAAGACCCACTTTTACCAGGAAGTAATCTCCCTCTCTTCTACACACCCTAACCTGAGCCTCACTATCCTCATAAAAACTCTTTACAGCATTTAGTTACTACCTATTCCATATACATGTACTTGCAACATCTGCCACATTGATTCCCTATCCACTCTATCATATGCCTTTTTTAATCCATAATTGCAATGAAAACTTCCCTACCTTTATCTAAATACTGTTCACATATATGCTTCAATGTAAACACTTGATTTACACATCTCCCACCCACTCGAAAGCCTCCTTGCTCATCCGCAATCCTACTCTCTTTCCTACAATTCTTTCAATAATAACCCTACCGTACACCTTTCCTAGTATACTCAGTAAACTTATTCTCCTGTTATTTTTACAATCTCCTTTGTCCCCCCCCCCCTTTTTTTATTAACACACTGGCCGATTCCCACCAAGGCAGGGTGGCCCGAAAAAGAAAAACTTTCACCATCATTCACCCCATCACTGTCTTACCAGAAGGGTGCTTTACACTACAGCTTTTAAACTGCAACATTAACACCCCTCCTTCAGAGTGCAGGCACTGTACTTCCCATCTCCAGAATTCAAGTCCGGCCTGCCGGTTTCCCTGAATCCCTTCATAAATGTTACTTTGCTCACACTCCAACAGCACATCAAGTATTAAAAACCATTTGTCTCCATTCACATCTATCAAACACGCTCATGCATGCCTGCTGGAAGTCCAATCCCCTCGCACACAAAACCTCCTTTACCCCCTCCCTCCAACCTTTCCTAGGCCGACCCCTACCCCGCCTTCCTTCCACTACAGACTGATACACTCTTGAAGTCATTCTGTTTCACTCCATTCTCTCTACATGTCCAAACCACCTCAACAACCCTTCCTCAGCCCTCTGGATAACAGTTTTGGTAATCCCGCACCTCCTCCTAACTTCCAAACTACGAATTCTCTGCATTATATTCACACCACACATTGCCCTCAGACATGACATCTCCACTGCCTCCAGCCTTCTCCTCGCAGAAACATTCATCACCCATGCTTCACACCCATATAAGAGTGTTGGTAAAACTATACTCTCAAACATTCCCCTCTTTGCCTCCAGGGACAAAGTTCTTTGTCTCCACAGACTCCTAAGTGCACCGCTCACCCTTTTCCCCTCATCAATTCTATGATTCACCTCATCTTTCATAGACCCATCCGCTGACACGTCCACTCCCAAATATCTGAATACATTCACCTCCTCCATACTCTCTCCCTCCAATCTGATATCCAATCTTTCATCACCTAATCTTTTTCTTATCCTCATAACCTTACTCTTTCCTGTATTCACTTTTAATTTTCTTCTTTTGCATACCCTACCAAATTCATCCACCAACCTCTGCAACTTCTCTTCAGAATTTCCCAAGAGCACAGTGTCATCAGCAAAGAGCAACTGTGACAACTCCCACTTTGTGTGTGATTCTTTATCTTTTAACTCCACGCCTCTTGCCAAGACCCTCGCATTTACTTCTCTTACAACCCCATCTATAAATATATTAAACAACCACGGTGACATCACATATCCTTGTCTAAGGCCTACTTTTACTGGGAAAATCTCCCTCTTTCCTAACTTAAGCCTCACTATCCTCGTAAAAACTCTTCACTGCTTTCAGTAACCTACCTCCTACACCATACACCTGCAACATCTGCCACATTGTCCCCCTATCCACCCTGTCTATATATATGCCTTTTCCAAATCCATAAATGCCACAAAAACCTCTTTAGCCTTATCTAAATACTGTTCACTTATATGTTTTCCCTTTACATAGAGGAACAATACATGCTCTCTGCCAATCCCTAAGTACCTTTCCCTCTTTCATACATTTATTAAACAAAAATACCAAACACTATATTCCCCACTGCTTTTAACATTTCTGTCATGATCCAGTCAGTTTCAGCTGCTTTACCCCCTTTCATTCTTCATAATGCCCCACACACCTCCCCCACACTCACATCCTGCTCTTCTTCACTCCTAAAAGATGGTATACTTCCCTGGCCAGTGCATGAAATTACCGCCTCCCTTTCTTCATTGGCATTTAAAAGTTCCTCAAAATATTCCTTCCATCTACCCAATACCTCTAGCTCCCCATCTACTAACTCCCCTACTCTGTTTTTAACTGACAAATCCATTCGTTCCCTAGCCTTACTTAACTTGTTTATCTCCAAAATTTTTTCTTATTTTCATTAAAATTTTACTTATTACCAAATCTATTTTTTCACATAGCTCAATTAAAGGCTCCCCATTTACATTTACCCTTGGCACCCCAAATTTACCTACTACTCCCTCCATAACATTTTTACCCACTTTAGCATTGAAATCCCCAACCACCATTACTCTCACACTTGATTCAAAACTCCCCACGCATTCACTCAACATTTCCCAAAATCTCTCTCTAGGATAACCCAAATAATCCAGACAAAGTGCTATACAGTGGATCTGTGCTCCAGTGCCCTAAATTAACATTAATAATAATTATTATTATTATTATTACAATAATATATATGTACTAATATTAATAATATTTAAAGTAAAAGGACACAAGTGCAACTAATGTGACATTTATTGTGGCAACGTTTCGCTCTCCAGGAGCTTTATCAAGCCATTACCTAATGGCTTGATAAAGTAATGGCTTGATAAAGCTCCTGGAGAGCGAAACGTTGCCACAATAAATGTCACATTAGTTGCACTTGTGTCCTTTTACTTTACATATTGTCGGTAATTCTACCAACTTTATTACATTAATAATATTATTATTATTAAACTATAATATAATAATTGTGTCCACTCATTACTTACCTTAAAATATCTGTAGTCTTAATGTAGAGTGAGAGGTGAGTAAACAAGATTAAATGAATATACGAATGAGTGTGTAGAAGGTTGGCGAGTTATGTAAACAAATGTTGCTGTTGTTGTTGTAGTTGTTACCAGCCCGGACACGAATGATTCCTGTTCACTGTCAAGCCGACCAGAAAAACATCTCTATATTTGTTAATTTATATGTTTATATGTTATGTAGCATGTTTATTATATAATTTTGAAAAAGAAATCATAGATGGATTAAGCAAAATGTCTATATCAACGTTTTATACACATTTAATACGCCTCTGATTATTATTGTGTTATTATCATTATTAATATGGCATCTTCAAGACCAATTACACTCTTAATGAGTGGCTCTGAGACAGACAGACAGACACAGGTAGACAGACACTCAGGTAGACAGACACACAGGTAGACAAAGACACAGGTAGACAGATAAACAGACACACAGAGATACAGATATATAGGCAGACAGATACAGACAGGTTTATGTGCAACAGTGAAAACAAATAGAGAGTTCAAGAGTAAGAGCCTTTCTTGCCACAGACTTCATCTTAGGGGCCATGGTGAAATTTACTGTCCAGTTAGTACAGTATGATGCTGCTGATAGGACAGGGTTACTCAAACTGATGCTGCCTGCATGACTCATTGCCACCGCGAGTTTTTTTTTTTTTTTTTTTTTTTTCCCACAAAAAGGCGGCCGTCTCCCACCGAGGCAGGGTGACCCAAAAAAGAAAGAAAATCCCCAAAAAGAAAATACTTTCATCATCATTCAACACTTTCACCACACTCGCACATTATCACTGTCAAATATTGTCAAATATTGTACAGTGGTGTGCATCAGCCGGCCCAGCCCAGCTGCCAGATGCATGGTCGTAAGTCGAGTGGACGTATGTCGAGCAGGTCGTAAGTCGGATGGTAGGTGTAATAAATAAATAAATAAATAAATAAATAAATAAATAAATAAATAAATATATATTATATATACAGTATAAATATATATATATATATATATATATATATATATATATATATATATATATATATATATATATATATATATATATATATATATATATATATATATATATATATATATATACATATATATATAAAAACAGAGTAGGGGAGTTAGTAGATGGGGAGATGGAGGTATTGGGTAGATGGCGAGAATATTTTGAGGAACTTTTAAATGTTAAGGAAGAAACAGAGGCAGTAATTTCATGCACTGGTCAGGGAGGTATACCATCTTTTAGGAGTGAAGAAG
Source organism: Cherax quadricarinatus (assembly GCF_038502225.1). NCBI lineage: Eukaryota > Metazoa > Arthropoda > Malacostraca > Decapoda > Parastacidae > Cherax > Cherax quadricarinatus. Next base: position 12,277,168 of record NC_091297.1, on the reverse strand, counting down.
AGCAGAATGTAAGTGTGGTGGAGGTACGTGAGGCATTACATAGAATGAAAGGGGGTAAAGCAGCTGGAACTGATGGGATCATGACAGAAATGTTAAAAGCAGGGGGGGATATAGTGTTGGAGTGGTTGGTACTTTTGTTTAATAAATGTATGAAAGAGGGGAAGGTACCTAGGGATTGGCGGAGAGCATGTATAGTCCCTTTATATAAAGGGAAAGGGGACAAAAGAGATTGTAAAAATTATAGAGGAATAAGTTTACTGAGTATACCAGGAAAAGTATACGGTAGAGTTATAATTGAAAGAATTAGAGGTAAGACAGAATGTAGAATTGCGGATGAGCAAGGAGGCTTCAGAGTGGGTAGGGGATGTGTAGATCAAGTGTTTACATTGAAGCATATATGTGAACAGTATTTGGATAAAGGTAGGGAAGTTTTTATTGCATTTATGGATTTAGAAAAGGCATATGATAGAGTGGATAGAGGAGCAATGTGGCAGATGTTGCAAGTTTATGGAATAGGTGGTAAGTTACTAAATGCTGTAAAGAGCTTTTATGAGGATAGTGAGGCTCAGGTTAGGGTGTGTAGAAGAGAGGGAGAATACTTCCCGGTAAAAGTAGGTCTTAGACAGGGATGTGTAATGTCACCATGGTTGTTTAATATATTTATAGATGGGGTTGTAAAAGAAGTAAATGCTAGGGTGTTTGGGAGAGGGGTGGAATTAAATTATGGGGAATCAAATTCAAAATGGGAATTGACACAGTTACTTTTTGCAGATGATACTGTGCTTATGGGAGATTCTAAAGAAAAATTGCATAGGTTAGTGGATGAGTTTGAGAATGTGTGTAAAGGTAGAAAGTTGAAAGTGAACATAGAAAAGAGTAAGGTGATGAGGGCATCAAATGATTTAGATAAAGAAAAATTGGATATCAAATTGGGGAGGAGGAGTATGGAAGAAGTGAATGTTTTCAGATACTTGGGAGTTGACGTGTCGGCAGATGGATTTATGAAGGATGAGGTTAATCATAGAATTGATGAGGGAAAAAAGGTGAGTGGTGCGTTGAGGTATATGTGGAGTCAAAAAACGTTATCTATGGAGGCAAAGAAGGGAATGTATGAAAGTATAGTAGTACCAACACTCTTATATGGATGTGAAGCTTGGGTGGTAAATGCAGCAGCGAGGAGACGGTTGGAGGCAGTGGAGATGTCCTGTCTAAGGGCAATGTGTGGTGTAAATATTATGCAGAAAATTCGGAGTGTGGAAATTAGGAGAAGGTGTGGAGTTAATAAAAGCATTAGTCAGAGGGCAGAAGAGGGGTTGTTGAGGTGGTTTGGTCATTTAGAGAGAATGGATCAAAGTAGAATGACATGGAAAGCATATAAATCTATAGGGGAAGGAAAGAGGGGTAGGGGTCGTCCTCGAAAGGGTTGGAAAGAGGGGGTAAAGGAGGTTTTGTGGGCGAGGGGCTTGGACTTCCAGCAAGCGTGCATGAGCGTTTTAGTTAGGAGTGAATGGAGACAAATGATACTTGGGACCTGACGATCTGTTGGAGTGTGAGCAGGGTAATATTTAGTGAAGGGATTCAGGGAAACCGGTTATTTTCATATAGTCGGACTTGAGTCCTGGAAATGGGAAGTACAATGCCTGCACTTTAAAGGAGGGGTTTGGGATATTGGCAGTTTGGAGGGATATGTTGTGTATCTTTATATGTATATGCTTCTAAACTGTTGTATTCTGAGCACCTCTGCAAAAGCAGTGATAATGTGTGCATGTGGTAAAAGTGTTGAATGATGATGAAAGTATTTTCTTTTTGGGGATTTTCTTTCTTTTTTTTGGGTCACCCTGCCTCGGTGGGAGACGACCGACTTGTTGAAAAATATATATATATATATATATATATTTTTCAACAAGTCGGCCATCTCCCACCGAGGCAGGGTGACCCAAAAAAGAAAGAAAACAATTTTCTTATTCTTATTCTTTTTAGTAATCTTTACAGGAAAAGGGATTACTAGCCCATTGTTCTCGGCATTTTAGTTGACTTTTACAACATGCATGGCTTATGGAGGAAAGATTCTTATTCCACTTCCCCATGGATATAAAAGGAAAAGTAATAAGACCAAGAACTATTAAGATAAAATCAAAGAAAACTCAGATGAGTGTGTATAAATAAATGTGTACATGTATGTGTAATGTGACCTAAGTGTAAGTAGAAGTAGCAAGACATGCCTGTAATCTTGCATATTTATGAGACAGACAAAAGACATCAGCAATCCTACCATCATGTAAAACAATCACAGGCTTTCGTTTTACACTCACTTGGCAGGACGGTAGTACCTCCCTGGATGGTTGCTGTCTACCAACCTACTACCTATACAGTGGACCCCCGGTTAACGATATTTTTTCACTCCATAAGTATGTTCAGGTGCCAGTACTGACTGAATTTATTCCCATAAGGAATATTGTGAAGTAGATTAGTCCATTTCAGACCCCCAAACATACACGTACAAACGCACTTACATAAATACACTTACATAATTGGTCGCATTCGGAGGTAATCGTTATGCGGGGGTCCACTGTATATATATATATATATATATATATATATATATATATATATATATATATATATATATCTATATCTATCTATATCTATCTATCTATATCTATCTATCTATCTATCTATATCTATCTATCTATATCTATCTATCTATATCTATCTATCTATATCTATCTATCTATATCTATCTATATCTATCTATATCTATCTATATCTATCTATATCTATCTATCTATATCTATCTATATCTATCTATCTATATCCATCTATCTATATCTATATCTATATATATATATAAAACATTGAAAATAACATTTACTTACCTTTATGAAGACTGGGGCTGAAATCTGGAAGATAGGGAGGAGTGAGGGAGCACTTATTGTTTGGAAGGGGAATCCCCTTCCATAAAGACTGTAGGTAACAAGTCCTTATCTAGGGTTACTTCCCTTCTTTGTCTTCTAATGCTACTAGGACCAGCTTGAGAGTCACTGGACCCCTATTTCACAAAATAACTGTCCACAGTCCTCTGTCTCTGGCACCTCTAAGATTTCCATAAAATGGGACATGGTTCTGTCACTGAACTTGTTGCAGAGATGGCTTGTTTCAGGTTGGTCAGGGTGATATTTTTCAGCAAATGCCTGCATCTTATTCCACATTGCACAAATCTCTTAATCTGTGAAGAAGGCACCTCATCCACTCCCTCTTCCTTCTCCTCTGAAGCAAGTTCCTCGGCTGTGATCTGATGCTGTCCCAGATGAAGTTCTTGCAACTCTTCAATGGTTAGCTCTTCCCTGTGGTCGTCCACCAACTCTTCCACATTCTCGCCACTCACCTCCAACCCCATGGACTTCCTCAATGTCACAATACCTTCCACAACAGGCAGAGGGTCAGCAGGGTCAGGGTCAGCCTCACACCTTTCAAAATCCCTCTTTTGGACACAATCTGGCCACAACTGTCTCCATGCAGAGTTCAAAGTCCTGGACGTCACTCCCTCCCAAGCCTTACCTATAAGGCTTATGCAATTGTAAATATTAAAGTGATTCTTCCAGAACTCTCTTAGGGTTAACTGAGTGTCTGAGGTCACATCAAAGCACTTTTGAAACACTGCTTTGGTGTAGTTTTTTGAAGTTAGAAATGACCTGCTGGTCCATGGGCTGGAGGAGAGGAGTGGTGTTAGGAGGCAAGAATTTCAATGTGATGAAACTGAATTCCCTAGACAATAGGTCTACCAAATTTGGAGGATGTACAGGAGCATTGTCCAGTAACAGGAGGCACTTGAGTGGCAAATTATTTTCCAGGAGGTATTTTTTCACACTGGGGCCAAACTCTTCATGGACTCACTCTTTGAAAATTTGCCTTATGACCCATGCCTTATTATTAGCTTTCCGCAACACACACAATCTACAGGTCTCCCTCAACATTCGCGTTTTCCACTATCGCGGGCTTCGAACATTCACGAATTCACAGCCGCCCAATCATATTTAAAATATATCATTACATATCTTAGGAATTGTGGTGGTGGCAGAGTTTGTTTGGAGATAGTCCTTCAACATGATACTAATATCAACTTTACGGCTTATTTAGCTATCACAATTCATCTGACATAATAAATAATATTAATAACATAGAAACATGACATATACTCTAGAATGAATAAAATACATCATTATGTCACAAGTGTTGCTCTGTTATTGTTGCTAGGTGTATAAGGGCCACTGAGACATAAGCTGTAGACAGTGGTGGTGGAGGCGGCATCAGAGGCAGTAGAGACTTGAG
>NC_091297.1:12153110-12272739 GCF_038502225.1 Cherax quadricarinatus | reverse complement strand
GGCTGACTTGTTGAAGAAAAAAAATTCCCGTGCCTGTAGTTCCCCTGGAATGAATTAATTCTATTTCAGTTAATTTAAGTGAGGAAAATTGACTCTGCAAACGAGCATATCGGGATGTGAGCAAGATCATGGAATGAATTAAAATTGTCAGTAGAGGTTCCACTGTATTTTGATACAGTAGTTTTGTATAATGTTTCAGGTGTATAGCACGAGATATTGGGGGTTCTGATCCTGAGCGCATGGCACCACCAAGAGTTGAGGAGTACGTGAAGAAGGTATTCCAGGGAACAAAGGTGTCTCTGGAGATAGTGTCAGATGATGTCAAGCTCTGCAAACAGTACCCTTTATTTTCAGCTGTTAATAGGTGTGCCAAAGGTATGTTATTCATAAATAATATATACAGTAAACCCTTGATATAACAGACCTTGATTTAACAGATTTTTCAAATTATGGGCAAAATCCACTAGATAAATTGTACTAACTTCAGCCCACTGTTGTCCAGAGGGCTGAGGAAGGGTTGTTGAGGTGGTTCGGACATGTAGAGAGAATGGAGCGAAACAGAGTGACTTCAAGAGTGTATCAGTCTGTAGTGGAAGGAAGGCGGGGTAGGGGTCGGTCTAGGAAAGGTTGGAGGGAGGGGGTAAAGGAGGTTTTGTGTGCGAGGGGCTTGGACTTCCAGCAGGCATGCGTGAGCGTGTTTGATAGGAGTGAATGGAGACAAATGGTTTTTTAATACTTGACGTGCTGTTGGAGTGTGAGCAAAGTAACATTTATGAAGGGGTTCAGGGAAACCGGCAGGCCGGACTTGAGTCCTGGAGATGGGAAGTACAGTGCCTGCACTCTGAAGGAGGGGTGTTAATGTTGCAGTTTTAAAACTGTAGTGTAAAGCACCCTTCTGGCAAGACAGTGATGGAGTGAATGATGGTGAAAGTTTTTCTTTTTTGAGCCACCCTGCCTTGGTGGGAATCGGCCAGTGTGATAATAAAAAATAAAAAAATAAATTATTTATTTTGAGTGTTTATTGCAATATATCTGTAAATTGTGTTAAGTACTACATTAAGTACACAGTAGAGTACTTTAGTGCATTTCATTGCTGTTTTGTGATATTCTGATATCACATATATCCCCTATCAGTCCATTATATCAAGGGTTCACTGTAGTTAATCTTAAGATAGACATATTTTCTATAAACACTGAAAGTTCTCATAAAACATAGCAGGAATGCTTTTAAACAATGAAGAGAAGAGTTTCTATAAAAACCATAAGAAAGTGGAGCTGAATAACTAAGTGCTTTGCCTTCAGAGTATAATTCAAAGGGCTGTAGAAGGGTTGTTGAGGTGGTTTGGGCATGTAAAAAGGATGGCAAGGGACAAGTTCACAAAGGTGTATAAACCTAGGATGGAAGGTAGGAGGGGTAGAGGTCCTCCAAGTAATGGTTGGAAGAGGGTGAGCTTTTTCTTGAGTTATTGACTTCAGGTGATTTCCTGCAGTGGATCCCCAGGCATAAATAGAATAGGTGAGGTAGCTATACATTAGAGTTGTACAGTGTAAGTAGTTCTGCTTGAGGTACCTAGTAACTTAGGATACTAACTGATTTGGATACTTTTTTTATATGCTGAATGTGGGTGTTGAATTTCAACTTGCTGTCATGGAACAGATCTAAGAATTTTCCTTCATTTTATCTTGCAATGGATATTTGTAGCTCTGCTCCCATTTATCATGTAGAAGGTCATGTCAGTGTTAGTCATGAGTTTATTGGTCTGCCTTCACATTTGTCCCCCTCTTGATGTGGCTGTATATAGCAACTTTGGTTCAGATTCATTATTGCAGAAAAATGCAAGAATACTGTACTTCAATACATGTTATCACCTTTCTTTTGTAAATCAGTTTGTAAAAAATTATTTGGCGTGATAGGTGTACCTCGTCATCGGGGCAGAGTTATCTACTTGACCTATGAGGGTGCTGGCCAAATTGAGCGTACCCTGATGCTGGTTGGTAAGGGTGTCACATATGACACTGGTGGAGCTGACATCAAAGCTGGTGGAATAATGGCTGGCATGCACAGGGACAAGTGTGGAGCAGCTGCTGTGGCTGGATTCATGGAAATTCTTGCCAAGCTTCAGCCACCAAATTTGAAGGTAATACTGTACTGTTGTGCCAAATGTTCTTGATGGGGCAGGTGATCATAAAATCTGGTGTATGATATTGTACATTCATCTGAAAGGACTTGCAAACTTGTTTTCTCAGAAATGTAAACTGTGTTGAAGCTACTTGCCTCTTTTCTTTAACCCTCACACTGCCAATTGGGGTAAAATGAAATTGTATTGTAATACCAGACTACAGTGGACCCCCGCTTTACGATCAGCTCCCAATGCGACCAATTATGTAAGTGTGTTTGTACGTGTATGTTTGGGGGTCTGAAATGGACTAATCTAATTCACAATATTCCTTATGGGAACAAATTCGTTCAGTAATGGCACCTGAACATACTTCTGGAATGAAATAATATCGTAAACCGGGGGTCCACTGTATTTTGTAATTATTTTTTAGCCAAAAAATTGGCCTTGATTTTACATGTGTTTAAAAAAAAATGAAAATTGGGTTCAAACAACTATTTCTTGGTAAGTTTTAAGTTTCTTTAAGTGAGCCTCATATGGTAACATGGTTACATCCCACACGTTTGCAATTATACAATGGAACCTTGACTTACGAGTTTGATCCATTTCGTGACCTAGCTTGTAACTCAATTTGCTTGTATATCAAATCAATTTTCCTCATTTAAATTAATTGAAATGCCATTAATCTGCCCCAGTGGCAGGACAAAATATTTTAATATAACACTATCAATTCTATGGCTTATTTATCTATCACAATTAATCTAATATAACATAATAAACAATATAATTAACAGAGAAGCATGATATATACAGCAGGGCCCCACTTATACGGCAGGTTAGGTTCCAGGCTACCGCCGTAAAGCGGAAACCGCCGTAAAGTGGAACACCCTTTTTTTCCACTTATAAATGCATACAAACACTAGATAACAAGTTTACACTAACATATATTAAGTTAGCAATAGAACCAGGCATCAAAAACAATAAAAAAGTACAATACACACATAGTGCACTCATTACTTACCTTAAAATATTTATAGTCTTAATCTAGGGTGAGACAAGTAGTATTTATTGTAAGAAATCAAGTGTGGTATGTATGGTAATCAGCCAGGCTACCTTACCAGGCCACCCCACCCACACATACTATTCTATGATATTTAAGCATCCCAGAGCGATAAAATGTATATACAGTTCACTCATTACTTACCTTAAAATATAGGGTGAGATGAGTAGTATTTATTGTAAAAAATCAAGTGTGGTATGTATGGTAGTCAGCCGGGCTACCATACCAGGCCAACCCACCCACACATATATTCTATGATATTTAAGCATCCCAGAGCGATAAAATGTATATACAGTTCACTCATTACTTACCTTAAAATATTTGTAGTCTTAATGTAGGGTCAGGAGTAAGTAAATGAGATAAAACGAATAAATGAGAGAGAGAAAGAATGAGTACATGAGAGGGGACAGGCGCAGAGTTATGTAAACAAACCAGGCGAACGTAAGTTTTGTAAACAAACGAAGTGTACACGTCTGGTTTGTGTACAAGTTACATTGTGTACAGGTTGTCTCTACATTGATACGGTAGAATTAATAAAGAAGAACACTCCCATTCTCATGTAACATCATTTTGAGAAGAAATGAAGCTCTGAGTGAAGGCAATGGAAATAAGTCACACTGACTTTTTTGGGTTATCCTAGGGTCTCTACACATATGTTGTTATGTATGATAATCTTTGTAACTGTATTTGTGTATACCTGAATAAACTTACTTACATACATACGAAAGGAATAATTTTCTACAGTTACCCCCAGTAACACATTTTCTCTTATGTTAGATTAGAGAAAATGTTATTCTTGCCGTCACTTGTACAAGTTATCTGGCTCCCACATCTTATACTTATGTTTATTTATTCTATTGTGGGGTGTATTTATCATCTTTTTATGTTATGTATCGTGTTTATTATATAATTTTGAAAAAAATATCATGGATGGATTAATGAAAATGTGTATATTAACGTAATATACGACATTTAATGAGACTCGGTGAGTATTATTATTATTATCATTTCTAATATGGCGTCACTTGTGCAAGTCGTCTGCTACCACATCTCACATTTATGTTTGTTTATTCTACTGTGGGGTGTATTTATCTTATTTATATGTTATGCATCGTGTTTATTATACAGTGGACCCCCGGTTAACGATATTTTTTCAATCCAGAAGTATGTTCAGGTACCAGTACTGACCGAATTTGTTCCCATAAGGAATATTGTGAAGTAGATTAGTCCATTTCAGACCCCCAAACATACACGTACAAACGCACTTACATAAATACACTTACATAATTGGTCGCATTCGGAGGTGATCGTTATGCGGGGGTCCACTGTATAATTTTTAAAAAAATATCATAGATGGATTAATGAAAATGTGTATATTAACGTAATATACGACATTTAAATGACTCGATGATTATTATTATCATTACTAATATGACGTCTGGAGACATAAGACACTTACCGATTTTAATGTGTACCTGCATGCCAGCACAGTATGTAAGTTTATTTAGGTACAGGTATACATAAGTATAATTATCAGAGTATATATAAAATATGAAATAACTTTTAAAAACATTTGAAATTTTGGAGTTTCCAGACAAAATGGAGAGACTTAGTGCTTACTGAGCTCACGAAGAATGTAAACAAACAGGGTGGGGCATGGTGACCGTATTAGAAAGTCAGGTGGGGGGAGCCGTATAGCGAGCTTTGGTCATAATTTGAAATGACCATATTAGCGGAACGCTGTAAAGTGAAACGCCGTAAAGCGGGGCCCTCCTGTACTCTAGAATGAATAAAATAGGCCATAATATGATGAGCGATGATGGTATCGGAAGTGGCGGCAGCGTCCGTATTTCATCCTTTTTCTATCACTTAATCACTTAACTAACTTGCTACACTCTTAATGCTACTTTATCACTGAACTTAACTGATACAATTTGTTTTGTTTGATCACTGAACTTAACTGATACAATTTGCTTTAATTTCATGGAAATCATCCTCTTTTTCTTCTCAGCACTGTCATTTGCACTTGTTTTCTTAGAATCCATGGTTAGAAAACATAAATTTTGCCAAATAACTGTCAAAAAATGCAAGCAGGCATGAGAGAACTGCTCCCTCGGCGATGTAAACATGCGGACTCCTCACCGGATGTTTTGCCATCAGCTGCGCTATCTAGTGGCAGCATTCTGAATAATTATTACGTATTATGTATGTATTATTATTATTATTATTATTATTATTATTATTATTATTATTACGTATTATTATTATTATTATTATTATTATTATTATTATTATTATTATTATTATTACGTATTATTATTATTATTATTATTATTATTATTATTAATTTAGGGAACTGAAGCTCACTTATTATTATATTATTATTGTTATAATAATAATAATACATATGTAAGAATAATAATAATGACGAGAGCTTGAGAACGCCACCAACTCAGCGCCCTGTTTATCTTGGTGTGGGAGTATTTCTTTCATGCTTTGCTTACATTTTTTACAGTCATTTGGGCAAATTTCATTTTTCTAAGCATGGGTCCTAAGAAAGTAAGTGTAAAGGACAGTACGGAGAAGAAAAAGAGGATGATTTCCATGGAATTAAAGCATGAAATCATAGATAAACATGCAAGGTGTGCAGGTTTTGGGTTGAGGGGGAAGTGGGGGGAGCTGGCTTGTAACTTGGATGTTGACTCATAACTCAGAGCACAAAATCAACCCAGCGACAGCTCGTATCTCAAAAAATTCATACGTTGGGACACTTGAAAGTCAAGGTTCCACTGTATATTGTTAGTACAAATGATGCAATAATAAGATAGCGTTTGATACAGTAGATCACCACATTCTGTTGTTTAAACTAGAACATTATTATAGAATCGGAGGCAATTCTCTCACATGCTACAGGGCAATGTCCTAGATCCAGTATTATTTCTCATTACCTGTAATCATAAGCCAACCTGCAATCCTTAAAACAAACGTGATAAAAGTGTTCATTGTCATTCCACTTTGAGACTGTATATACAAGTAATCAATTAATTATTGCCTTATTAGTCTTAAGATAGGCTTAAGTTTGCCAAAAATGCTCTGCATACTAGGGGCTTTCTGCATTCACACCTAAACGTCACCTACCTCTGTACGAACATTGTATCATGCAGAAATAAAGAATCTTTAATATAAATGACCTACCTAATGCTTTCCAGGAACTCTTCCCTCAAGGGAGGTTCCTTGGCACTGAAGGAATCAGACCTGTCTTCCCCTTCCTTGAATCAAACTTGAATGCATCCCATTTTCGTAAGTGATGTATGATCTCTACAGGTTTAGCTCTTCCTCATGAATATCTTTTTTTTTTTTTAACACGTCGGTCGTCTCCCACCGAGGCAGGGTGACCCAAAAAGAAAGAAAATCCCCAAAGGGAAAATACCTTCATCATCATCCAACATTTTTGCCTCACTCATACACAATCACTGTCTTTGCAGAGGCGCTCAGATATGACAGTTTAAAAGTCAACCTCCAAACTGCCAATATCCCAAACCCCTCCTTTAAATTGCAGGCATTGTACTTCCCATTTCCAGGACTCAAGTCCAGCTATATAAAAATAACCTGTTTCCCTGAATCCCTTCACTAAATATTACCGTGCTCACACTCCAACAGCTCGTCAGGTCCCAAAAACCATTTGTCTCCATTCACTCCTATCTAATACGCTCACACATACTTGCTGGAAGTCCAAGTCCCTCGCCCACAAAAATTTCTTTACCCCCTCCCTCCAACCTTGTCAAGGACGACCCCTTCCCTGCCTTCCTCTACAGACTTATACACTCTCCCAGTCATTCTACTTTGATCCGTTCTCTCTAAATGACCAAACCACCTCAACAACCCCTCTTCAGCCCTCTGACTAATACTTTTAACTCCACACCTCCTAATTTCCACACTCCGAATTCTCTGCATAATATTTACACCACACATTGCCCTTAGACAGGACATCTCCACTGCCTCCAGTCGCCTCCTCGCTACAGCATTTGCAACCCAAGCTTCACACCCATATAAGAGTGGTGGTACCACTATACTTTCGTACATTCCCTTCTTTGCGTCCATAGATAATGTGTTTTGTCTCCACAGATACCTCAATGCACCATTCACCTTTTTTCCTTCATCAGTTCTATGGTTAACTTCATCCTTCATAAACCCATCCGCTGACAAGTCAACTCCCAAATATCTGAAAACATTCACTTCTTCCATGCTCCCTCTCTGCAACGTGATATCCAATTTTTCTTTATCTAAATCGTTTGATACTCTCATCACCTTACTCTTATCTATGTTTACTTTCAGCTTTCTACCTTTACACACCCTCCCAAACTCATCCACTAACCTTTGCAATTTTTTTTTAGAATCTGCCCTCGCCCACACTGTTAACCCTTTCAGGGTCCAAGGCCCAAATCTGGAGTCACGCACCAGTGTCCAAGAATTTTCAAAAAAAAAATTTGTTATTTTTTCTTATGAAATCGTAGAGAATCTTTTTGTGAAGGTAATAAAACAAAAAGTATGAAATTTGGTGGAAAATTTACGAAATTATGCTCTCGCGAATTTTGATGTGTCAGCGATATTTACGAATCGGCGATTTGGCCAACTTTGACTCCCACTTTAGGCCAATTACATTATTCCAATCAACCAAATTCTTAGCTATTTCACTAGTATTACTTCTATTCTATCGATTGAGCACAAGAAATCGCCAAGTCAACTGTTTCAACTACAAAATAAAGTGATCGGAAATTGTTAATTTGGCCAATTTAACACAAAGTTCAAAATATTCCAATTTCAAAATAGGGTCCAGAATGAACAATGTAGGCATTCCTGGCACTAAACTAACATTTCCTCTGTTCATTAGTTATGTTTTGAGGCTTTACAAATAAATTCCATTTTGATTTTTTATTCACATAATGAATTTTTATTCACACTAAAAAATAGAAGATTTACTGTTATGCAATACTGTAATAATTGTATAAATATCATCACCATATTTGTGAATGTATATTAGACCCACCAGCTGACGTGTATTAGACGTGTGAGGTCGTTTGTTTACTCTTGAATATCGGCAAAAATTTAACATTTCCGCTACTTTGAGCTCAGTTTCAAGCCATTTCCATTGCTAAAACCAATCAAAATCATCTCTATTTCTGTAATATGTCTTCCATTCTATCAAATGAGACCAAGAAATCGCAAATACATCTATAAAAAACATACGAAAAAACACTGCAAAGTTGCTGTTTTAATCGAAAAATCATGATTTCATTTTTTTTCTCTCATTATACACAGTTTGCTGCAGGATCTGTTTTATGTGGTGCACACATACCACATAGATGTATTCTCTCATATCTAGGCCCAAATGTACCACTCACAGTTTATCAGAGTGAGCTGAGCTCATGGCGTAGATCTACGGTTTGGACCCTGAACGTAAAGCCATAGATCTACGGGACGGACCCTGAAAGGGTTAATGACAGGTTCAAAGAGATACCTACTTGGATGATAACCAACAAATTTACACTCATTATTGCTAAGATTTACATAGGGCTTAGGGTTTTGGAATTAAGTTTAAATGGCATATTTAAGAAGGATTGCTTGGGCATAATTGGGAATTGATGAAGGTACACAGTACAAGTTTGCCTTTTTAACCTAAAGTGTAGAAGACATGCTAGTTAATTTTCATTGAACTTCATTTATCTTACTTCAGGTGATTGGTTCTATGGCTATGGTACGAAACAGCGTTGGATCAGATTGCTATGTATCAGATGAAATCATAACTTCACGTGCTGGTGTACGTGTACGAGTTGGTAACACTGATGCAGAAGGTCGAATGGCAATGTCTGATGTGTTATGCCATATGAAGGAAATGGCCTACAAAGAAGTAAGTAAAAAATTCATGTGCTGTATCCTTGAATTGATGTTATTGATGAATATTCTGAAATAATCTTGACATGAAGTGAAACAAAGTTAAAAGGGTCAGCAGAACTCAATGGGATGTAACAGTAATTAGTTCTGGTGTACCTGAGAGACTAATAGCTAAAAGAGGCAACAGTGTTGAATTAACTGTAGAAAGGAAAGGGGTGTGAGCTTTTAATTAGAAAAATGTGTAGATAACAGAATTAGTGCTTGCCTCTGGATGTGAGATGAATGCATAAAAGAGATTCTGGGAGGTGTTAAGTCAGTGTTCAGTTAATTCTGAACCAGGTGAGACATTTATTTTGAGATAGAATAGCAAATGGGGGAGATTAAAGGAGACGATGGGTAGATATTTAGATGTACTAGACAGTGATCGTACTGTAACTTTGTATTATTCACATAGGTTTAACACATTTTTGTGATGAGAGCATAGTGTAATAACATATGTACTGTCATGTTTTCAAAGGAGCACTTTTTTTTTTTTTTTTTTTAACAAGTCGGCCATCTCCCACCTAGGGAGGGTGACCCAAAAAGAAAGAAAATCCCCAAAAAGAAAATACTTTCATCATCATTCAACACTTTCACCTCACTCATACATAATCATTGTTTTTGCAGAGGTGCTCAGAATACAACAGTTTAGAAGCATATACGTATAAAGATACACAACATATCCTTCCAAACTGCCCATATCCCAAACCCCACCTTTAAAGTGCAGGCATTGTACTTCCCATTTCCAGGACTCAAGTCCAGCTATATAAAAATAACCGGTTTCTCTGAATCCCTTCACTAAATATTACCCTGCTCACACTCCAGCAACTCGTCAGGTCCCAAATACCATTCGTCTCCATTCACTCCTATCTAACATTCTCATGCACGCTTGCTGGAAGTTCAAGCCCTTCGCCCACAAAACCTCCTTTACCCCCTCCCTCCAACCTTTTCGAGGACGACCCTTACCCCGCCTTCCTTCCCCTACAGATTTATACGCTCTCCATGTCATTCTACTTTGATCCATTCTCTCTAAATGACCAAACCACCTCAACAACCCCTCTTCAGCCCTCTGACTAATACTTTTATTAACTCCACACCTTCTCCTAATTTCCACACTCCAAATTTTCTGCATAACATTCACACCACACATTGCCCTTAGACAGGACATCTCCAGTGCCTCCAACCACCTCCTCGCTGCGGCATTTACAACCCAAGCTTCACAACCATATACGAGTGTTGGTACTACTATACTTTCATACATTCCCTTCTTTGCCTCCATAGATAACGTTTTTTTTGTCTCCACATATACCTCAATGCACCACTCACCTTTTTTCCTTCATCAATTCTATGATTAACCTCATCCTTTATAAATCCATCCACTTACACGTCAACTCCCAAATATCTGAAAACATTCAGTAGGTAAAATGAAAGGGGGTAAGGCAGCCGGGATTGATGGGATAAAGATAGAAATGTTAAAAGCAGGTGGGGATATAGTTTTGGAGTGGTTGGTGCAATTATTTAATAAATGTATGGAAGAGGGTAAGGTACCTAGGGATTGGCAGAGAGCATGCATAGTTCCTTTGTATAAAGGCAAAGGGGATAAAAGAGAGTGCAAAAATTATAGGGGGATAAGTCTGCTGAGTATACCTGGTAAAGTGTATGGTAGAGTTATTATTGAAAGAATTAAGAGTAAGACGGAGAATAGGATAGCAGATGAACAAGGAGGCTTTAGGAAAGGTAGGGGGTGTGTGGACCAGGTGTTTACAGTGAAACATATAAGTGAACAGTATTTAGATAAGGCTAAAGAGGTCTTTGTGGCATTTATGGATTTGGAAAAGGCGTATGACAGGGTGGATAGGGGGGCAATGTGGCAGATGTTGCAAGTGTATGGTGTAGGAGGTAGGTTACTGAAAGCAGTGAAGAGTTTTTACGAGGATAGTGAGGCTCAAGTTAGAGTATGTAGGAAAGAGGGAAATTATTTCCCAGTAAAAGTAGGCCTTAGACAAGGATGTGTGATGTCACCGTGGTTGTTTAATATATTTATAGATGGGGTTGTAAGAGAAGTAAATGCGAGGGTCTTGACAAGAGGCGTGGAGTTAAAAGATAAAGAATCACACACAAAGTGGGAGTTGTCACAGCTGCTCTTTGCTGATGACACTGTGCTCTTGGGAGATTCTGAAGAGAAGTTGCAGAGATTGGTGGATGAATTTGGTAGGGTGTGCAAAAGAAGAAAATTAAAGGTGAATACAGGAAAGAGTAAGGTTATGAGGATAACAAAAAGATTAGGTGATGAAAGATTGAATATCAGATTGGAGGGAGAGAGTATGGAGGAGGTGAATGTATTCAGATATTTGGGAGTGGACGTGTCAGCGGATGGGTCTATGAAAGATGAGGTGAATCATAGAATTGATGAGGGAAAAAGAGTGAGTGGTGCACTTAGGAGTCTGTGGAGACAAAGAACTTTGTCCTTGGAGGCAAAGAGGGGAATGTATGAGAGTATAGTTTTACCAACGCTCTTATATGGGTGTGAAGCATGGGTGATGAATGTTGCAGCGAGGAGAAGGCTGGAGGCAGTGGAGATGTCATGTCTGAGGGCAATGTGTGGTGTGAATATAATGCAGAGAATTCGTAGTTTGGAAGTTAGGAGGAGGTGCGGGATTACCAAAACTGTTGTCCAGAGGGCTGAGGAAGGGTTGTTGAGGTGGTTCGGACATGTAGAGAGAATGGAGCGAAACAGAATGACTTCAAGAGTGTATCAGTCTGTAGTGGAAGGAAGGCGGGGTAGGGGTCGGCCTAGGAAAGGTTGGAGAGAGGGGGTAAAGGAGGTTTTGTGTGCGAGGGGCTTGGACTTCCAGCAGGTATGCATGAGCGTGTTTGATAGGAGTGAATGGAGACAAATGGTTTTTAATACTTGATGTGCTGTTGGAGTGTGAGCAAAGTAACATTTATGAAGGGGTTCAGGGAAACCGGCAGGCCGGACTTGAGTCCTGGAGATGGGAAGTACAGTGCCTGCACTCTGAAGGAGGGGTGTTAATGTTGCAGTTTAAAAACTGTAGTGTAAAGCACCCTTCTGGCAAGACAGTGATGGAGTGAATGATGGTGAAAGTTTTTCTTTTTCGGGCCACCCTGCCTTGGTGGGAATCGGCCAGTGTGATAATAAAAATAAAATATTCACTTCTTCCATACTCCTCCTCCCCAATTTGATATCCAACTTTTCTTTATCTAAATCATTTGATACCCTCATCACCTTACTCTTTTCTATGTTCACTTTCAATTTTCTACCTTTACACACACTCCCAAACTCATCCACTAACCTTTGCAATTTTTCTTCAGAATCTCCCATAAGCACAGTATCATCAGCAAAAAGTAACTGTGTCAATTACCATTTTGTATTTGATTACCCATAATTTAATCCCACCCCTCTCCCTAACACCCTAGCATTTACTTCTTATACAACCCCATCTATAAATATATTAAACAACCATGGTGACATTACACATCCCTGTCTAAGACCTACTTTTACCGGAAAGTAGTCTCCCTCTCTTCTACACACCCTAACCTGAGCCTCACTATCTTCATAAAAACTACTTACAGCATTTAGTAACTTAGCACCTATTCCATATACTTGCAACATCTGCCACATTGCTCCCCTATCCACTCTATCATATGCCTTTTCTAAATCCATAAATGCAATAAAAACTTCCCCACCTTTATCCAAATACTGTTCACATATATGCTTCAGTGTAAATACTTCATCTACACATCTGCTACCCATTCTAAAGCCTCCTTGGTCATCCACAATCCTACTCTCTCTTACCTCTAATTCTTTCAATAATAATCCTACCATACACTTTTCCTGGTATACTCAGTAAACTTATTCCTCTATAATTTTTACAATCTCTGTTGTCCCCCTTCCCTTTATATAAAGGGACTATACATGCTCTCTGCCAGTCCCTAGGTACCTTCCCCTCTTTCATACATTTATTAACCCTTAAACTGTCCAAACAGATCTATGTTCACATGCGTAGTGCTCCAAAAGTAGATCTACGTCCAAAAGTAGATCTACGTTTTTTTAACATACTTTCAAATATATTTTCAAATATAAAAAAAAAATGTAGATCAAAGTTTTTTACAAGTTTTCAAATGTAAAAAAAGAAAAAGAAGCTCTACATTTTTTTACATACTTTCAAATGTTGAAAAAAAATTAGATCTACGTTTGGATAGTTTAAGGTTTAAACAAAAATACCAACCACTCCAACACTATATCCCCTTCCCCCTGCTCTTAACATTTCTGTCATGATCCCATCAGTTCCAGCTGCTTTGCCCCCTTTCATTGTACGTAATGCCTCACACACCTCCCCCACACTCACATCCTGCTCTTCTTCACTCCTACAAGATTGTATACCTCCCTGGCCAGTGCATGAAATTACCGCCTCCCTTTCTTCATCAACATTTAAAAGTTCCTCAAAATATTCTCGCCATCTACCCAATACCTCCATCTCCCCATCCACTGTCCTACTATGTTTTTAACTGACATATGTATTCGTTCCCTAGGCTTTCTTAACTTGTTTAACTCACTCCAAAATTTGTTCTTATTTTCATTAAAATTTCTTGACAGTGTCTCTCCCACACTATCATCTGCACTCTCTCACCACTCTCTTCACCTTTCATTTACTCTCCATGTACTCTACTCTTTGTATAACACTTCTCCTTTGTAAAAACCTCTCATAAGCTACCTTTTTCTTTTTTATCACACCCTTTACTTCATCATTCCACCAATCACTCCTCTTTCCTCCTGCACCCACCCTCCTATAACCACAAACTTCTGCCCCACATTCTAATACTGCATTTTCAAAACTATTCCAGCCCTCTTCAACCCTTCCACTACTCATACTTGCACCAGCCCACATTACTGCCAATAGTTGCTTATATCTCACCCGAACTTCCACATCCTTCTTACTTGTTGTCATTTTCCTCTTGTCCTATATACCTCTTACTCTAACTGTAGCTACAACTAAATAATGATCCAATGTATCAGTTGACCCTCTATAAACGTGCACTTCCTGGAGCTTACCCATCAACCTTTTATCCACCAATACATAATCTAACTACTGTACTTTCATTACGTGCTATATCATACCTTGTATATTTATTTATCCTCTTCTTCATAAAATATGTATTACTTATTACCAAACATCTTTCTACACATAGCTCAAATAAAGGCTCCCCATTTTCATTTACCCCTAGCACCCCAAATTTACCTACTATATCCTCCACAACATTTTTTCCCTCTTTAGCATTAAAATCCCCAACCACAAGTACTCTCACACTTGGTTCAAAACTCCCCACACATTCACTCAACATTTCCCAAAATCTCTCCATTTCCCCTCTACACTTCTCTCTTCTCCAGGTGCATATACACTTACTATAACCCACTTTTCACATCCAACCTTTATTTTACTCCACATAATCCTTGAATTAATACATTTATAATCCTTCTTTTCCTGCCTTGGCTTATCCTTCAACATTATTGCTACTCCTTTAGCTCTAACTCTATTTGAAACCCCTGTCCTAATCCCATTTATTCCTCTCCACTGAAACTCTCCCACCCCCTTCAGTTTTATTTCACTTAAAGCCAGGACATCCAGCTTCTTTTCATTCATAACATCCACAATCATCTGGTCTGTAAAAACTTGCATTTGTGGACACAGTGGTGCCTATGCTAACCTTCCTATGGTGTAGAAATATACTTAGATGGACGAATCTTGTTGAAGCTAGCTGACGCAGTGGCTAATGCGACGGTCTGGAGTTTTGAGACTCTCTGACCGCTGGTTCAAACCCCACCTATGGTATGATTTCATAGGAATTATATAGACATTCAGAGTTAATTCGGGGAATTGGAGGACAGCCCCAATTCCCCAGATCAAGAGCCCCTCACCAGTAGCAAGAACCATCCCTTGAGGGGTCTCTATGCTTTTACAGTATGCCCCACAAGTAATTTTCCTGGCCACTTTGAACTTGGGCATAGTGTTTTATAGCCAACTAACAGTATGAAATATCATGAGAGTATTCATTAAAGTCTTGCCATAGATTTTTTTCTACTTCTGTATGTATTTTTTAAAAGAGGTAAATAATAAGTTGAAATAAACAGTATGCATTATATTATAGTCATGTTAATGATGTTTCACATTTGTAATTTAACACATTTGGTGTTTCTGGACACAAAAATAAGTTATCAGTTCAAAGGGTGTTATATCATCTCTTATTGTAGGTGGAAGTGCATAGCTATTTGTATGGTGTATGATGTACCATGTTTGTTACAGCAAGCCACAAGCGTTCAACCAAGAATTTAGGTTAAAAGCATTGAATAATCAAATGGTTGTTTTGAAAATCATTCATTATTATCATCAAAACTAAGCAGTAAACCCACAAATGTCATACAGCACTGTGAAAATCATATGGATCTACCTGCTATGCAGTGCTGAAGAGATAATGGAATATTTATGGGAGGATGAGTCCTGAGATGCCAGGCATGCATTCAGATAATGTATATTTGTAAAAGTCAACTAAAATGCTGGGAACAATGGGCTAGTAACCCCTTTTCCTGTAATAATTACTAAAAAGAATGAGAAGAAAATTGTCAAAGTGGGAAGTCTGAATGTGCGTGGATGTTGTGCAAATGATAAGAAAGAGATGATTGTGGATTTTATGAATGAGAAGAAGCTGGATGTCCTGGCTTTAAGTGAAACAAAGATGAAGGAGGTAGGAGAGTTTCAGTGGAGAGGAATAAATGGGATTAGGTCAGGGGTTTCAAATAGAGTTAGAGCTAAAGAAGGAGTAGCAATAATGTTGAAGGATAAAATATGGCAGGAAAAGAGGGACTATAAATGTATTAATTCAAGGATTATGTGGAGTAAAATAAAGGTTGGATGTGAAAAGTGGGTTATAGTAAGTGTATATGCACCTGGAGAAGAGAGAAGTGTAGAGGAGAGAGAGAGATTTTGGGAAATGTTGAGTGAATGCTTGGGGAGTTTTGAACCAAGTGTGAGAGTACTTGTGGTTGGGGATTTCAATGCTAAAGTGGGTAAAAATGTTGTGGAGGGAGTAGTAGGTAAATTTGGGGTGCCAGGGGTAAATGTAAATGGGGAGCCTTTAATTGAGCTATGTGTAGAAAGATGTTTGGTAATAAGTAATACATACTTTATGAAGAAGAGGATTAATAAATATACAAGGTATGATATAGCACGTAATGAAAGTAGTTTGTTAGATTATGTATTGGTGGATAAAAGGTTGATGGGTAGGCTCCAGGATGTACACGTTTATAGAGGGGCAACTGATATATCGGATCATTATTTAGTTGTAGCTACAGTTAGAGTAAGAGGTAGATGGGAAAAGAGGAAAATGGAAACACTAAGCAAGAGGGAGGTGAAAGTGTATAAACCAAGGGAGAAGGAAGTTGGGGCAAGATATAAGCAACTATTGGCAGAAAGGTGGGCTGGTGCAAGTATGAGTAGTGGGGGGGGGGGTTGAAGAGGGTTGGAATAGTTTTAAAAATGCAGTATTAGAATGTGGGGCAGAAGTTTGTGGTTATAGGAGAGTGGGTGCAGGAGGAAAGAGGAGTGATTGGTGGAATGATGAAGTAAAGGGTGTGATAAAAGAGAGAAAGTTAGCTTATGAGAGGTTTTTACAAAGCTGAAGTGTTATATGCAGAGTAAAAGAAAGGTGAAGAGAGTGGTGAGAGAGTGCAAAAGGAGAGCAGATGATAGAGTGGGAGAGGCACTGTCAAGAAATTTTAATGAAAATAAGAAAAAAATTTGGAGTGAGTTAAACAAGTTAAGAAAGCCTAGAGAACGAATGGATTTGTCAGTTGAAAATAGAGTAGGGGAGTTAGTAGTTGGGGAGATGGAGGTTTTGGGTAGATGGTGAGAATATTTCGAGGAACTTTTAAATGTCGATGAAGAAAGGGAAGCGGTAATTTCATGCACTGGCCAGGGAGGTATACCATCTTCAGGAGTGAAGAAGAACAGGATGTGAGTGTGGGGGAGGTACGTGAGGCATTACGTAGAATGAAGGGGGTAAAGCAGATGGAACTGACAGGATCATGACAGAAATGTTAAAAGCAGGGGAGGATATAGTGTTGGAGTTGTTGGTATTTTTGTTTAATAAATGTATGAAAGAGGGGAAGGTACCTAGGGATTGGCAGAGAGCATGTATAGTCCCTTTATATAAAGGGAAGGGGGATGAAAGAGATTGTAAAAATTATAGAGGAATAAGTTTACTGAGTATACCAGGAAAAGTGTTCTGTAGGGTTATAATTGAAAGAATTAGAGGTAAGACAGAATATAGGATTGTGGATGAGCAAGGAGGTTTCAGACTGGGTAGGGGATGTGTAGATCAAGTGTTTACAGTGAAGCATATATGTGTGAACAGTATTTAGATGAAGGTAGGGAAGTTTTTATTGCATTTATTGATTTAGAAAAGGCATATGATAGAGTGGATAGGGGAGCAATGTGGCAGATGTTGCAAGTATATGGAATAGGTGGTAAGTTACTAAATGCTGTAAAGAGTTTTTATGAGGATAGTGAGGGTCAGGTTAGGGTGTGTAGAAGAGAGGGAGACTACTTCCTAGTAAAAGTAGGTCTTAGACAGGGATGTGTAATGTCATCATGGTGGTTTAATATATTTATAAATGGTGTAAAAGAAGTAATTAGGAGAAGGTGTGGAGTTAATAAAAGTATTAGTCAGAGGGCTGAAGAGGGGTTGTCGAGGTGGTTTGGTCATTTAGTGAGAATGGATCAAAGTAGAATGACATGGAGAGCGTATAAATCTGTAGGGGAAGGAAGGCGGGGTAAGGGTCGTCCTCGAAAAGGTTAGAAGGAAGGGGTAAGGGAGGTTTTGTGGGCAAGGGGCTTGGACTTCCAACAGGCGTGCATGAGCGTGTTCGACAGGAGTGAATGGAGACGAACGGTATTTGGGACCTGACGATCTGTTGGAGTGTGAGCAGAGTGATATTTAGTGAAGGGATTCAGGGAAACAGGTTATTTTAATATAGCCGGACTTGAGTCCTGGAAATGGGAAGTACAATGCCTGCACTCTAAAGGAGGGGTTCGGGATATTAGCAGTTTGGAGGGTTATGTTGTATATCTTTATACGTATATGCTTCTAAACTGTTGTGTTCTGAGCACCTCTGCAAAAACAGTGTTTATGTGTAAGTGAGATGAAAGTGTTGAATGATGATGAAAATATTTTCTTTTTGGGGTTTTCTTTCTTTTTTGGGTCACCCTGCGTCGGTGGGAGATGGCCGACTTGTTAAAAAAAAAAAATTGTGATCTGTAGTATTTATATACCAGCATAGGATATTTATTCTTGGAAGTTTGTCAAACCTTGTATTTGGCAATATGCAGAATGATTTTTATTGAATTTGATTTGACTTTGCATCTGAGCATCATAAAATGAAAGCTGGGGTTGCAGACATTAATGGGTGCAAAAACTTAAAGTGCATATGATTTTTAATTGGCAGGTTAATCCATATTTGATGACTATTGCAACCCTCACTGGTCACTGTGTTTTAGCACATGGTGAAGCTTACACAGCTATCATGGACAATGGTCCAGCTGGCTTAGCTAGTATGGCTCAGACCTTACAAGCTGCTGGAGAAGATGTTGCTGATCCCTTTGAAGTAAGTATACTTTGGATGTGAAGATTCCTATACTGCAAGGCTCTTGAGGAAAGAAAGCAAATTAATTTTATTTCCTTATTCATAAAGCATGCTTAACATTCCCTTCATTTTTTCATTTGTCATATACCAATGTAAAAATCTTGAAAATACTGTAATATTTCATAAATGACATTTAAACAGAGTGAAATTAGCACTGTTAAACTTACCATCTACCCTTTAGGTAATACAGGCAGGCCTTGTTTAACAAAAGAACATTTCACAAACATTTGCATTGATAGTATGAATTAAGGCATGATTTCATTTAGCAAAGTAAAGAAGCTATTAACAGACTACTTAAGTTATGTCATTAGTATCACCCAGGCTCAAACATGTGCTATCACTTGACCTTTTTGGCAAGGTTAAATCTATTTCCAAAAGTTAATTTGCAAGTTTGATGGTAAACATGTAGACTGCCTAAGAGCTTTTATTTTGATGTCATTCATGAGCCACTTGAGAAGTCCATGCACATTTCTGCTTATACTCTATTATAGTTTGCATTTCATATTTTAAGTCAGTGATAAGGCTTGCAGTGGTGCAAAGGCTAATAAGAAGACAATTACTTAATAAAAACAAATGTTCAATGTTTTGACACTGGCAAAAAAAAAAAAGGGGGCAAATGGAATTACTTAATGTGTACTTTGCAGTAATATTTTGTTTCTCCCTTACTATTTATCCAGACCCATTCTGCCCAGATCTTATGATAAATTATTTCACAGTAATCTGTTAATAAATTAATAAATTTCTTCGAGTGTGGCTTAATATAAAATAAATGTTATATTTCAGATTTTAAGAAGAACATGTTACAGTATTTATTTGAGTGGGAGGAAAGTAGCTGGAAGCTCCCATTGCCACTCTGCTGTGACTTTCAATCTTGCATAAGCAGGGTGACAGAGTAATCCACTGCCCAAATCTCATGATGAATTAACTTCATAGAAAGTTATTTTTTTAGTTTTATATAGTAAAATTTATGGTGAAATCTCTGGCCTTCATTACATTTTTGCAGCATTCATAACCAAATTGCTTTTTCCAATTCTTACATCCTTGGGTTTAGGTATTTTGTATTTACTCTTAAAGATTAAGCATTGGCATAAAATTTTAACAGATTTGTAGTGTGGAAATTAAGTGTGGAGTTACAAAAAGTATTATTCAGAGGGCTGAAGAGGGGTTATTGAGATGGAGTTTAATAGAATGACTTGGAGGGTGTATAAATCTGTAGTGGAGGGGAGGAGGGGTAGGGGTTGTCCTACAAAAGGATGGAGGGAGGGGGGTAAAAGAGGTTTTGTGTACAAGGGGCCAGGACATGCAGCAGGCACATGTGAACGTGTTGAATAGGAGTGAATGGAGATGAATGGTTTTTGGAACCTGATGAGGTGTTGGAGTGTGAGCTGGGTAATATTTTGTGAAGGGATTCAGGGAAAACAGTTAGCCGGACTTGAGTCCTGGAGGTGGGAAGTACAGTGCCTGCCCTTTAAAGGAGGGGTTTTGGGATATTGGCTGTTTGGAAAAACATCTAAATTGTCATATCTGGGTACCTCTGCAAAGACAGTGATTATGTGCATGATGGTGAAAGTGTTTCTTTCTTTTTGGGGTCACCCAACCTCGGTGGGAGATGGTTGGCGTGTTAAAAAAAAAATTACATTAGTGTACTGTATTAACCCTTTCAGGGTCGCCAGGCCCTCTCCGCGACTTGTTCTCAAGGTCGCCAAATTTTCAAAAAAAAAAAAAATTAATTTTTCTTATGAAACAATAATCTTTTCCCAATCATAATGACACCAAAAGTATGAAATTTGATGGAAAACTTATGAAATTATGCTCTTGCGAAGTTAGTGGTCTCGACGATGTTTACGCAGCGGCGATTTTGCCCACTTTGAGCCCTATTTTCAGCCAATTCCAGTGTGCTAGTCGACAGAAATCATAACTATTTCACTAGAACTCCATTTTTTCTATCGAATGAGTACACGAAACCACCCATTTACCGATTTCAACTATCCAATAAAGTGGTCAGAATTTTGCAGTTTTGCCAATTTCACACAAATTTCAAAAGATGCCAATTTCCAAACAGGGTCCAGAATAAACAAGACAGATATTCCTGGCACTAAAATAACATTTCCTCTGCTCATTAGTCATGGCCCCACACCCCTCTTACATTCTTTTGCTTTCCACTTTGAATTTTTATTCTCACAAAAAAAATAGAAGATTTACTGTTATGCAGACTACTGCATTAGTGTAGAAATGGTATAAATAATATAAGCGCACTTGTGAAAGAATATTAGACTCACCAGTTGACGTGTATTGGACGTGTAGCATGATTTGTTTACTTTTGAACTTTGGTAAAAATCGAACATTCTGCTACTTTGAGCTTAGTTTCAAGGTACTTTTCATTGTAAAACCAGTCAAAATCATCTCAATTTCTGTAATATGTCGTCCATTCTATTACAGTGCAAAGTTGCTGTTTTAATCCAAAAACATGGTCGGAGTTTTCTTTTTCTCATTACGCACAGTGTGCTGCAGGATTTTTTTTTTTATACTGCACACACTGACCACATAGACCCATTCTTTCATATGTAGGCCTACCAGCTTTCTCTCACTAGATTTGAGGGTGCTAGAATTTAGGCGTACTAGTACATCAAAAACCCTGGTGCGTAAGCCGTACTAGTACATCTGAAACTCTGAAAGGGTTAATACTTATGCCAACCTGTACTTGATTAAATTAAAATTCAAAGTAATTATTTCCATGTGATTACAACTAAATAACAGTGTACATGACAAGAAAATCCCCAAAAAGAAAAACTTTTATCATTCATCATTTTCACCTCATACATAATCACTGTCTTTGCAGAGGCACTCAGATACGACAGTTTAGAAGTCCCTCCAACTGCCAATATCCCAAACCCCTCCTTTAAAGTACAGTGCTTACACCTTAAAGGAGGGGTTTGGGATATTGGCAATTGGAGGGACTTCTAAACTGTTGTATCTGAGCACCTCTGCAAAGACACTGATTATGTATGAGTGAAGTGAAAGTGTTGAATGATGAAAGTGTTTTTCTTTTTGGGGATTTTCTTTTTGGGTCACCCTGCCTCAGTGGGAAACGACCGACGTGTTGAGAAAAAGAAAAGAAAAGCTTAAATGAACATCAAACGTTTTACGTGTTTGTATATAAAGGCGTTAAAGATTTGTTTTTTAACACGCTGGCCATCTCCCACTGAGGCAGGGTGACCCAAAAAAGAAAGAAACTTTCACCATCAGTCTCTGCAGAGATACTCAGATACAACAGTTCAGATGTTACTCCAAACAGTCAATATCCGAAACTCCTCCTTTAAAGTGCAGGCATTGTACCTTCCACCTCCAGGACTCAAGTCTGGCTAATCAGTTTCTCTGAATCCCTTCACAAAATATTACTTTGCTCACACTCAAACAGCTCGTCAAGTCCCCAAAACCATTCATCTCCATTCATTCCTATCTAACATAGACATGCTGTATGTTCAAGTCCCTTGCACACAAAACCTCTTTTATCCTCTCCCTCCATCTTTTCCTAGGGTAACCCCTACCCCTCCATCCATCCACTATAGCACTTACCAGCCTGATAAGAAGATCTAAAAAAATTTATTATGAAAACAGATTACATAACATCAAAGGTGACATGAAAAAAACCTGGAAAACTCTGTCTGAAACTCTTGGAACTAAAAAGTTATCCAAAAACAAAACAAAACAAACTAACAAAATCAGATGAACCCCTACTCACACCTACTGAAACAGCAAACAGACTCAATGTTTTCTTCTCCACCATAGGAAAAAATCTAGTGAACAAAATACCAAGCACAAACACCCATCCATCAGACTACCTCATAGGTACCTACCCAAATACGCTATTCCTAGCTCCAACCAACCCCATAGAAGTTATGCTCATCATAAACACCCTTAAAAGCAAGGCAGGAGACATAAACAACTTGCCTGCTTTTATGTACAAAAAAGCTTCTCAAGTATTGTCACCAATTATTGCAACGCTCTTTAACAAATCCATTGAATCATCTACCTTCCCAACAATCCTCAAAATAGCGAGGGTCACTCCGATCCATGAAGGAGGTGACCAAGCTGACTTGAATAACTATAGACCAATATCTAACTTACCACTGCTCTCTAAAATCTTTGAAAAATTAATTCATAGATGGATCTATTCCTACCTCGTCTCACACAACATATTAAACCCTTGTCAGTTTGGATTCAGGAATAATAAAAGCACAAATGATGCTAGAACTAATATATACCGCACTCGAAAAGAAAGAAGTCCTGCTGGGCATTTTCATTGATTTATGTAAAGCTTTCGATACAGTCGACCATGAACTGCTGTACTCCAAATTAACGCACAATGGTATCAGAGGCCACTCCCTCAACTACCTAAAATCATACCCTAGTAACAGAACTCAATATGTGTATGCAAATGATGCAAACTCTTCCACCCAACCAATCACAGTAGGAGTCTCACAAGGAAGTGTCCTTGGACCACTCCTCTTTCTCATCTACATCAGTGATCTACCGAATGCATCACAGCTACTCAAACCCATATTATTTGCAGATGACACTACATATGTCTTTTCCCACCCAAACACAGTCATACTAGCAAACAGAGTCAATGCCGAATTGCAGAAAATATCTGCCTGGATGATGACTAGTAAACTTACCCTGAATACTGATAAAACCTATTTCATTCAGTTTGGAAACAAAGCTGCAAATGATCCAATTAACATAACGCTAAACAGATCATCAGTCACAAGTCTCACAGAGGGAAAATTCCTAGATATCCACCTTGACAGTAGCCTTAATTCCAGACACATATACAACAAATCACCAAGGCTGTAGGCATACTATCAAAGATAAGGTACTACATTCCACAATCAGCTTTCCTGGCACTGTACTATTCACTCATATACCCTTATCTTACGTATGGAAGTTGTGCATGGGGATCAACAACATCCAATCACCTAAAACCCCTAATAACCCAGCAAAAGGCAGCAGTAAGAATGATAACAAATTCCCACTCCCGCCAGCATACTCCACCAATTTTCAAAAGTCTGAATCTTCTCACCATTAAGAACATCCATATTTATTCATGTGCCTATTACATACACAGAACAATACACGCAAATATAAACTCTCCACTCAAACTCCTCCTCACCAACTTAAACAGGACACATGACCACAACACAAGACACAGATCTCTTTTTGATATACCTCGTGTCCATATCACACTGTGTAAAAACTCTATGCACATAAAGGGCCCCAAAATATGGAATTCATTACCAGAAGATATTAAAGTAACCCGGTCTGACAATCAATGTAAGACTCTTCTTAAAAGCCACTTAATCACCCTAGACTAAATGCTAAATACTCAGTACATACATACTCACTTATGTACTCCCACATCATAACTTCAACAATTACTTTGAACCTTTTATCCATTGTTGACAGGAATATAATTGAATAATTGTTTTCATAAAAAGCATTCTTGAATATACGAATATATCTTTTGTCTTATACAAATTTGATTCACTTATAATTAATAATCTACTGTACAACTATGAAATAATTACTAT
Source organism: Cherax quadricarinatus (assembly GCF_038502225.1). NCBI lineage: Eukaryota > Metazoa > Arthropoda > Malacostraca > Decapoda > Parastacidae > Cherax > Cherax quadricarinatus. The sequence goes on along the minus strand of NC_091297.1, from coordinate 12,248,322 downwards.
CCTACTGTACAACTATGATATAATCCTTAGTGTTAAGTAGTCTGTAAGCCAATAATGTTAAGTTGGCCCATAATGCCTAGGCATAATAGAGGCTCTCTTTGCATTGCAACCCACTATTGTAAATACAAAATCTCAATGTACTTTTTGCAAAGACATAAAATAAATAAATAAATAAAAATAAATAAATATACCCTCCAAGTCTAAATGACCAAATCACCTCAACAACCCCTCCTCAGCCCTCTGAATAATACTTTCAGTAACTCTACACCACCTAATTTCCACACTACGAATTCTTTGCATAATATTTACACCACACATTGCCCTTATACATGACATCTCCACTGCCTCCAGCCTCCTCCTTGCTACATTATTATTATAATCAAAAAGAAATGCTAAACCTACAAGGGTCATACAGCACAGCCTTCTTGCTACAGCATTTACAACCCAAGCTTCACACCCATATAAGAGTGTTGGTACCACTATACTTTCATATTCCCTTCTTTGCCTCCATGGATAACATTCTTTGTCTCCACAGATACCTCAGTGCACCACCCTCCCTTTTTTTTCACCTCATCCTTCATAAACTCATCTGCTGACAAGTGAACACATCTGAACACATTCACTTCTTCCATACGCCCTCCCTCCAATGTGATATCCAATTTTTCTTCACCCATCTCGTTTGATACCCTCATCGCCTTACTCTAATCAGTATTCACTTTCAAATTTCTTCAATAAATATGACAAAAAATATGTAAGTAGATAAAAGCATTAGCATGGTACATGACAATAAGAAGGATCAGTTGGTTTGTTATAATGCAGATAAATCAATTATAATTTTATTAGTTTAAATTATTTTTTTGTTCCAGATTTCAACCATTCGTCGTGAAGATTACGACTTTCACTGTGGCAAAAGTGAATATGAAGATGTACTACAGTGCAACAATTTACCTTCATCACGCACACCTCGTGGACATCAGACTCCCTCTGCATTCCTTGTAATGTCATCGGGTCTTGACAAGGTAAGTTGTTGAATTCTGAGAAAAACTAATGCACTCTGTTCACAGTACTTAATTGTATACATTCTCAGCTAAATAATACAGGTCGGCCATCACTAATCTGGCAATCAGTTATCTGGTTCTATCAGTAATCCGGCACTAATTTCAGCTAGTATAATTTCAAATTTCATCATCATACTGACTCAAATTTCATCATTATACTGACACAGAAATTGTGCAGATGGTTGTAAATCCACAGCAGCAAGCCAGTGGAGGAGAAAGCAGTGATGAAAGTGAGGAAGATGTAGCAAAAGTCTCTCTATTGATAGGTTAATTAAGTGCATTCTAGCCTAACCACTCTGTAATCCGGCACACTACAGGTCCCGATGACGCTGGATTAGTGATGGCCGACCTGTATATACTTACCTGCACACAAAATAATGCCCTCTCAAGTCTTTTGTCACATGTAGAGACTACACACAAATATTAGTACAGCAGAACCCCCATATCCACAGATTCGGTATCTGCAGTTTCAGTTATCCACTGTTTACTGTGGCCCAAAAATAACCCTTAATTTTGCTTAATATTGGCCCTAAAATGCAGCAGTGGTGATGCTGGCAGTTCTTCAAAGCCTAAGAGAATCTGTGAAATGCTTCCCATTAGTGAAGAAGTGCTAAGTCTAGATTTATTTGCATAATTTATCACTTAAACTTTATGATATGTATGTATGTAAATGAAAAATGACTTATACTGTAGAGTGGACCCCCGGTTTACGATCACCTCCCAATGCGACCAATTATGTAAGTGTATTTATGTAAATGCGTTTGTATGTGTATGTTTGGGGATCTGAAATGGACTAACCTAATTCACAATATTCCTTATGGGAACAAATTCGGTCAGTACTGGCACCTGAACATATTTCTGGAATGAAATAATATCGTAAACTGGGGGTCCACTGTACATATAGGGTTTTAGGTATCCATGGTAGGTCTTGGAACATATGCCCCTCCGATACGCGGGGACTACTGTGCTATATTAATACTATATGTATGGAACTTTAATTTTTTTGTGCATTTTGAAGCAAAAATAAGTCCTGCCTGTGAATTATGTTTTACTCTTACTTTAGTTTATAAATGTTACTGCTCTTCATGGAAGAGTGGTATTCCTCATATCACATACCCTACAACTAGGCCCTCATGAGAGGCCTAGTAGTTGAGCCTCCATACCCTGAGGAGGCAGAGCAGTTGCAGTAGCAGCTTAGTGCCCTCAACAGACCTAGGAGTAATATCTGAAACCTTCCATGAAGTCCAAGAGACCCAGGAGTTTTAGATGTACACACCAAAGAAGCCTAGTACCTATAGCATAATACCCTCTGACTATTCTCTTCAGGGATACCTAATTAAGAAACAATGATGCTTTCACAATATTATGAGGTGCATCTGTAACATTCTACTAAATGTCTTCAAAAAATCGTAAGATTCATCCTGGGGCTGGGACCAAGAGAACATGTAGGCCAGGATGAATTACAGCAGTTGGATATGCTGAATGTTGAAGACAGAGTAAAACAACTGAAGCTAAATCATGTTTATAAAATTGCTCACGAACAGTGTCCAGAATATCTTGCTGTCAATTTTGTCAAGGTTGGGAACCAAAGCAATCATAGTACTAGGGGGAGAGAGCACAACTTTGTAGTACCCACAGTCAGTGGCCAGGCTTCAAACACCTTTTATTGTACAGCAATAAAGGAATGGAACAGACTACCCACAAATGTCAAGGCCAGTCATAGCTTGAACCAGTTCAAGAAGACTGCCAAAAAGTGTCTGATGAATGAAGCAACAGAAAGGGAGGGGAATGATTTTCTATTTTTTAGCTAAAATACGTGTAAATTTTACCTTATCCCTAGTAATGACCCTCGTATTGTAGATAGTCGTAATGACCCTCGGGTAGTAGATAGTCTTAATGACCCTCGTATTGTAGATAGTCTTAATGACCCTCGTGTAGTAGATAGTCTTTTTAGTATGATAATAAGATGTTATCTTCATTATAGAATAATAAGAAAATATTATAACCTTTATATTATAATAATAAGGTAAAAGGACCCCAATGGAAATAAGTCACTCTGTCTGACTTTTTTGGGTTATCCCAGGTTCTCTACACATATGCTGCTATGTATGATAATTCTATGTAACTGTATTCTTCTTTTTTGATTGTAATAATAATAATAATAATATGTAACTGTATTGTGTATACCTGAATAAACTTACTTACTTACTTACTCTCATATCTAGATCTCTGCTTAAGGGAATTTTGTAGGGGCTAGCAACCCCTTCTCCTGTATATATTACTAAATGTAAAAGGAGAAACTTTCGTTTTTCCTTTTGGGCCACCCCGCCTCGGTGGGATACGGCCGGTGTGTTGAAAGAAAAGAAAGAAAGCTCTGCCTTTGTGCATATCCTGCATGCTAATCTTGTTTTCTTTCCTTAGATATATTGTCTTAACATTTACAACCAGTGAAATTACATAAAGATTTTCTTTCAGCATGGAAAGGATAGCAGTCAGCCACTAAAATACTCTCACCTGGATATTGCTGGATCATCAGGACCATTTCCTGGCATTCCTTCTGGTGCTCCAATTCTTGCCCTCACCAAAGCTTTCATTCCGAGTGCCTTCTGATTTATAAGTTGTTGGTTTGACAGGCTATTACAGTGGACCCTCGGTTATCGGTTGTAATCCGTTCCAGAAGGTCGTCCTAAATCCAAAAAGGTCGAAAACTGAAATAATATTTCTCATAAGAATTAATGTAAATACAATTAATCCGCCTAGGTAGTAGGTTGGTAGACAGCAACCGCCCAGGGAGGTACTACCGTCCTGCCAAGTGAGTGTAAAACGTAAGCCTGTAATTGTTTTACACGATGGTAGGATTGCTGGTGTTTTTTCTGTCTCATAAACATGCAAGGTTTCAGGTACGTCTTGCTACTTCTGCTTACACTTAGGTCACACTACACATACATGTACAAGCATATGTATACACACCCCTCTGGGTTTTCTTCTATTTTCTTACTAGCTCTTGTTTCTTGTTTATTTCCTCTTATCTCCATGGGGAAGTGGAACAGAATTCTTCCTCCGTAAGCTATGCGTGTTGTAAGAGGCGACTAAAATGCCAGGAGCAAGGGGCTAGTAACCCCTTCTCCTGTATATATTACTAAATATGAAAGGAGAAACTTTTGTTTTTCCTTTTGGGCCACCCCACCTCGGTGGGATACGGCTGGTGTGTTGAAAGAAAGAAAGAGACAATTAATCCGTTCCGGACACCCAAAAATATTAACAAAAAATACATTTTTTAAAGATTAACTATATTTTACATACACAAAACAATGAGAACTAAATAAAATGACTAATGACATGAATAAATGAACATTTAACATCACTTTTACCTTTATTGAAGACTCTTGTTGGTGCTAATATCAACAGCTTATTTATCTATCACAATTTATTTATTTATTTATTTATTTATTTCCAATTTGTGCACACATACAGAGGTACAAAAAAAATACAGATAAGAGCAGTATGCCAAAGCCACTTATACTATGCATAGCATTACGGGCTGGCTTAAAATTAACTTAAGATTAACTAAGCAATGATTATTATTATTATTATAATCAAAAAGAAGCGCTAAGCCACAAGGACTATACAGCGCTGCTAATTCATATATTATCACATAATGAACAATATTAATAACATACAAACATGATATATACTCTAGAATCAATAAAATATGTCATTACGTATGTGACTAGTGGTGGTGGTGGTGGTGGTAGTAGTGTTGCTGGGTTTTTCAGGGCCACTGACAGCATAAGCGTATAGTGGTGATAGTGGTGGCGGCAGCGGCTACCACCACTACTCACATTACTAGTAACACTGAAACACCACTAGTCACACTGAAACAATGTACGTAATTTATAAACAAGAAATATTGTATAAAAACATAATAGAGAATGTAAAGAAATAAAGTGGTTATTATGGAGAATGTAAAGAAATAAATGGTTATTGAGATGCTGGCAAAGGTTTAGGGTGGTGGAAGATATGCAGGGCAGCATATGATGTCAGTGGCCTTATATACCTCCAACAACATTGGAGGATTTAGTTTCGTGTCGTCCTTTTTCGATCACTTAATCGCTTAACTTACTTGCTACACTGTTAATGCTACACTTTATCCCTGGCTGGCACTATAGCCTTTATCAGCTCCTGCTGCTTTTGTATCGAACATATCGTAGAATCACTGACTCGCTGAAGAAGGCACGTTTTCCCCTCTCTCTCAGCCCTTTACCAAAGGGCTGGCACTAGGAACTTTCTTTGGGCCCATCGTGGCTTATTTCACAGTCGCACTCGATAAACAACCACAAAAAGCTATGGATTATAACGAAATGTTTGGATGAATGCGTAGAGTCTTGCTCACTCACCGAGAGACACAGCCAGACTGACTCATGAGCGTGGTGGGCAGATGTGTCCATTATGGCCAATTTCCGAGGTGCCTGTCAAAATCCAGGATAGAATTTCGGCCAAAAAAGCGGCCAAAATCCGATTTGGCCGATATCTGGAATGGCCGATATCTGAGGGTCCACTGTATATTTTTTTATTGGATGGCATCTAATACCTAAGGCTTTACCATTTTATGGTAGATAAAGTTAGAGGTGGGATATTGGTAACTAGAATTAAATGAAAAATGCACAAAACTGTAGCTAAAATTTGAATGTTAAAATATGGTTGAACTCTCCTGTGTAATAATAATATATTAAAATTAAGTGCTAAACCTGAAAGGGTCATAGTGCTGAATGCTCCAGAAATTTTTGATCTTAAGGTTGGTACTTAAATTTTGTTTTTCATAATTACATTGAAAGCTCTTAGAAAGTCAAGTAAACGCATCTGTGATATTCAGAGACCTTGAATTCCGAGTTCATATATGTACTGTAATTTTTATTAAACTTTTAATAGCTTTCATGCTGTTGTTTTATTAAGCTAGTATTGGTTAATTTGAGGATAGAATTAAGTATTGTTCCACATACATTTTAAGATATTTTACATAAATGACTCCTGAAGCACACAAGCATATTAACATCATCATATACTAGGCTGGCAACAGTAAGCATAGCCTTCAGTGACCTAACAAAGCCTTTCTGAAGTTATTTTATGACTATATGACCAATCAAAAGCTCAAATATGCACCAGTAAAGCAAACTTTTGGCTCTGGTACCAGAGCCGAGAGATAAAATGAGCTAAAACTCATGTCCATGGAGAAACATGGGTAACATGATCACTGCTGACCAAAGGATCCAGAACAAGAGGATGTGGCAGTTAAGCAACGTTTGTAAATGTGAAGAAGTTTGGCAGGATGGATAGAAACCAATTTAGGGGTTTAAACCTGTATGTGAAAGGAGCTGATTCATATCAGTCATTCAAGAGGTGGACCATAAAATAATACTGTAGATAAAATTTCTTAATAAATTCTGAACGGAACTAAAGTATTAATCTGTAATTTTCAAATGATTAAAATGTATCCTGTAAACAACATATAGATAATATATATTTGCATTTCTCATAACTCCTTCACCCAAAACATTTCATGAGGCCTTTATTCAGAAATTTGTCTTTACATTTATTTATTTATTATTAATTTGGACATGATACATAGATATACAAAGAAATACAGTGGTTAAGTGTAACATGCCAAAGTCCCTTGTATGCAGAGTATTATGGGCAGGCTTAAGATTAACTAAGCAATGATATATTCAGTGGTAAAAATTATAGTAAACAAATAACAATTAAGCACAAATGAGTATTTCAAAGACAGGTCATATAGTCATTTGCTGAGTTGCTGAGCATTCAATAGAATGAAGTATTCTGTTAGGTAATGTAAGTAAAAAAAATACAAAGTTTGATAGGGTCACAGGTTAAACATAGTATACATATGTTCTCATGATTTTAGTATTATCATTATTAAGCTAAATGCCAAACCCAGTAATGAATTATGTTACAGGAGGGTACTGCAGGTTAGGTTCCAGGCTACTGCTGTACAGCAAAAATAGCTGTAAAGTTAATCTTTGCCTTTTTTCACTTTCAAATGCATATAAAAGCCTGATAACACATTTACACTATCATATACGTATTACGTGAGCAATATAGGTAGACCTAAAAAATGCATACCTTTGATATACCTTTGAAGAATTTCGAGAGTATATGTACTCTCTGAGCCCGGCCGTGGGCCAGGCTAGTCTGATGCTCGCCTGGTCAACCAGGCTGTTACTGCTGAAGGCCTGCTGCCCCACATATCCATCACAGCCTGGTTGATCTGGCACCTGGTGAAGATACTTGTCTAGTTTCTTCTTGAAGGCTTCAACACTTGTTCCAGCAGTGTTTCTGATATCTTCTGGTAAGATGTTGAAAAGTCTGGGACCCCGGATGTTGATACAGTGTTCCCTTATTGTCCCCACTACACCCATGCTCCTCACTGGGTTTATTTTACACTTCCTCCCATATCTCTCACTCCAGTATGTTATGGCAGTGTGCAGATTTGGGACCAAACCCTCGAGTACCTTCCAGGTATATATTGTCACGTACCTCTCTCTCCTCCGCTCCAATGAATACATGTTCAAGACTTGCAGGCGTTCCCATTAGTTTAGGTGCTTTACTGGCTCAATGTGAGCCATAAACGATCTCTGTATTTGTTCCAGCTCCGATATTTCTCCTGCCCTGTATGGGGCCGTCAGCACTGAGCAATATTCTAATTGAGAGAGCACTTGCAATTTGAAGTGTGTCACCATCGGCATTGTTTCCCTTGTTTTGAAAGTTCTCAATACCCACCCTGTCATCTTTCTGGCTGTCGTCATCTTTGTCTTGTTGAAAAAAAAAAAAAAAAAAGTCGGCCATCTCCCACCGAGGCAGGGTGACCCAAAAAAGAAAGAAAATCCCCAAAAAGAAAATACTTTCATCATCATTCAACACTTTCACCACACTCGCACATTATCACTGTTTTTGCAGAGGTGCTCAGAATACAACAGTTTAGATGCATACACATATAAAGATACACAACATATCCCTCCAAACTGCCAATATCCCAAACCCCTCCTTTAAAGTGCAGGCATTGTACTTCCCATTTCCAGGACTCAAGTCCGACTATATGAAAATAACCGGCTTCCCTGAATCCCTTCACTAAATATTACCCTGCTCACACTCCAACAGATCGTCAGGTCCCAAGTACCATTCGTCTCCATTCACTCCTATCTAACACGCTCACGCACGCTTGCTGGAAGTCCAAGCCCCTTGCCCACAAAACCTCCTTTACCCCCTCTTTCCAACCCTTTCGAGGACAACCCCTACCCCTCCTTCCTTTCCCTATAGATTTATATGCTTTCCATGTCATTCTACTTTGATCCATTCTCTCTAAATGACCAAACCACCTCAACAACCCCTCTTCTGCCCTCTGACTAATACTTTTATTAACTCCACACCTTTTCCTAATTTCCACACTCCGAATTTTCTGCATAATATTTACACCACACATTGCCCTTAAACAGGACATCTCCACTGCCTCCAACCGTCTCCTCGCTGCTGCATTTACCACCCAAGCTTCACACCCATATAAGAGTGTTGGTACTATTATACTTTCATACATTCCCTTCTTTGCCTCCATAGATAACGTTTTTTGACTCCACATATACCTCAATGCACCACTCACCTTTTTTCCCTCATCAGTTCTATGATTAACCTCATCCTTCATAAATCCATCCGCCGACACGTCAACTCCCAAGTATCTGAAAACATTCACTTCTTCCATACTCCTCCTCCCCAATTTGATATCCAATTTTTCTTTATCTAAATCATTTGACACCCTCATCACCTTACTCTTTTCTATGTTCACTTTCAACTTTCTACCTTTACACACATTCCCAAACTCATCCACTAACCTTTGCAATTTTTCTTTAGAATCTCCCATAAGCACAGTATCATCAGCAAAAAGTAACTGTGTCAATTCCCATTTTGAATTTGATTCCCCAAAATTTAATCCCACCCCTCTCCTGAACACCCTAGCATTTACTTCCTTTACAACCCCATCTATAAATATATTAAACAACCATGGTGACATTACACATCCCTGTCTAAGACCTACTTTTACCGGGAAGTAGTCTCCCTCTCTTCTACACTTCCTAACCTGAGCCTCACTATCCTCATAAAAACTCTTTACAGCATTTAATAACTTACCACCTATTCCATATACTTGCAACATCTGCCACATTGCTCCTCTATCCACTCTATCATATGCCTTTTCTAAATCCATAAATGCAATAAAAACTTCCCTACCTTTATCTAAATATTGTTCACATATATGCTTCAATGTAAACACTTGATCTACACATCCCCTACCCACTCTGAAACCTCCTTGCTCATCTGCAATCCTACATTCTGTCTTACCTCTAATTCTTTCAATTATAACCCTACCGTACACTTTTCCTGGTATACTCAGTAAACTTATTCCTCTATAATTTTTACAGTCTTTTTTGTCCCCTTTCCCTTTATATAAAGGGACTATACATGCTCTCCGCCAATCCCTAGGTACCTTCCCCTCTTTCATACATTTATTAAACAAAAGTACCAACCACTCCAACACTATATCCCCCCCTGCTTTTAACATTTCTGTCATGATCCCATCAGTTCCAGCTGCTTTACCCCCTTTCATTCTACGTAATGCCTCGCGTACCTCCCCCACACTTACATTCTGCTCTTCTTCACTCCTAAAAGATGGTATACCTCCCTAACCAGTGCATGAAATTACTGCCTCTTTCTTCCTTAACATTTAAAAGTTCCTCAAAATATTCTCGCCATCTACCTAATACCTCCCTCTCCCCATCTACTAACTCCCCTACTCTGTTTTTAACTGACAAATCCATACTTTCCCTAGGCTTTCTTAACTTGTTTAGCTCACTCCAAAATTTTTTCTTATTTTCATTAAAATTTCTTGACAGTGCCTCTCCCACTCTATCATCTGCTCTCCTTTTGCACTCTCTCACTACTCTCTTTACCTTTCTTTTACTCTCCATATACTCTGCTCTTCTTATAACACTTCTGCTTTGTAAAAACCTCTCATAAGCTACCTTTTTCTCTTTTATCACACCCTTTACTTCATCATTCCACCAATCTTTCCTCCTGCCCCCACCCTCCTATAACCACAAACTTCTGCCCCACATTCTAATACTGCATTTTTAAAACTATTCCAACCCTCTTCAACCTCCCCGCTACTCATCTTTGCACTAGCCCACCTTTCTGCCAATAGTCGCTTATATCTCACCCAAACTTCCTCCTCCCTTAGTTTATACATTTTCACCTCCCTCTTACTTGTTGTTGCCACCTTCCTCTTTTCCCATCTACCTCTTACTCTAACTGTAGCTACAACTAAATAATGATCCGATATATCAGTTGCCCCTCTATAAACATGTACATCCTGGAGCCTACCCATCAACCTTTTATCCACCAATACATAATCTAATAAACTACTTTCATTACGTGCTACATCATACCTTGTATATTTATTTATCCTCTTTTTCATAAAATATGTATTACTTATTACCAAATCTCTTTCTACACATATCTCAATTAAAGGCTCCCCATTTACATTTACCCCTGTCACCCCAAATTTACCTACTACTCCCTCTATAACATTTTTACCCACTTTAGCATTGAAATCCCCAACCACCATTACTCTCACACTTGATTCAAAACTCCCCACGCATTCACTCAACATTTCCCAAAATCTCTCTCTCTCTCCTCTACACTTCTCTCTTCTCCAGGTGCATACACGCTTATTATAACCCACTTTTCACATCCAATCTTTATTTTACTCCACATAATCCTTGAATTAATACATTTATAGTCCCTCTTTTCCTGCCATAGCTTATCCTTCAACATTATTGCTACTCCTTCTTTAGCTCTAACTCTATTTGAAACCCCTGACCTAATCCCATTTATTCCTCTCCATTGAAACTCTCCCACCCCCTTCAAGCTTTGTTTCACTTAAAGCCAGGACATCCAGCTTCTTCTCATTCATAACATCCACAATCATCTCTTTCTTATCATTTGCACAACATCCACGCACATTCAGACTTCCCACTTTGACAATTTTCTTCTTATTCTTTTTAGTAATCTTTACAGGAAAAGGGGTTACTAGCCCATTGTTCCCGGCATTTTAGTTGACTTTTACAACACGCATGGCTTACGGAGGAAAGATTCTTATTCCACTTCCCCATGGATATAAAAGGAAAAATAATAAGACCAAGAACTATTGAGATAAAATCAAAGAAAACTCAGATGAGTGTGTATAAATAAATGTGTACATGTATGTGTAGTGTGACTTAAGTGTAAGTAGAAGTATGAAGACGTACCTGTAATCTTGTATATTTATGAGACAGACAAAAGACATCAGCAATCCTACCATCATGTAAAACAATCACAGGCTTTCATTTTACACTCACTTGGCAGGACGGTAGTACCTCCCTGGGTGGTTGCTGTCTTTAAAAGAAAGGTCCGCTGACATAATTATTCCTAGGTCTTTTACGTGTTCCTTACGTTCTATTTGGTGACCCTCTCCAGTTTTGTATATAGTGCTCCTTTTGAGTTCTTCATTCTTTCCATACCTAAGCAGCTGGAACTTATCACCATTGAACGTCATGTTGTTTTCCACTGCCTACTGGAAAACCCTGTTTATGTCTTCCTGTACTTTTTCAGTGTCCTCTACCGTACTGACTTTCATGCTTATTTTAGTGTCATCTGCAAATGATGATACAAAAGTGTGCTGGGTGTTTTTGTCTATGTCTGCTATGAGGATGAGGAACAGCAGAGGTGCCAGGACAGTGCCTTGGGGCACTGAGCTTTTGACCTCGCTGATGCTGGATCTTGTCCTGTTCACTACTACTTTTTGTGTTGTGTGTGTTAGGAAACCGAAAATCCATCTGCCTACCTTCCCCGTAATGCCCATGGCCTTCATTTTGTGCGCTATCACTCCATGATTGCATTTGTCAAATGCCTTTGCAAAATCTGTGTAAATCACATCTGCGTTTTGGTTGTCTTCCAGTGCCTCCGTAATTCTGTCATAATGGTTCAGTAGCTGTGACAGACATGATCATCCTGCTCTAAAACCATGCTGGTTCGGGCTATGTTGGTTGTGCTGGTCCATGAAATTTGTAACCTGCCGTCTCATCACTCTTTCGAAGATTTTTATGTTGCGAGAGGTTAGGGCTACTGGTCTTTAATTTTTAGCTAGTGCTACACTACCTCCCTTGTGCAAAGGAGCTATGTCTGCACTCTTTAAGGCCTCCGGTATTTCACCTAGATCTAAGCTCTTTCTCCAAAGAATACTGGGGGCTCGTACTAGTGGTACTTTGCACTTCTTTATAAATAGAGCATTCCATGAATCTGGTCCAGGTGCTGACTGAGTGGGCATGTTTTCCATTTCTTTTCGAAATCTATGGGATTTGTACTAATGTCAGTTAGTTGGTCTGTGTGACCTTCTTCTGGAGTGAAAAATATTTCTACATTTTCTACCTTGCTGTCATTTAGTGGGTTGCTGAACACCGACTCATACTGTTCTTTTAGGATTTCACTCGTTTCCTGTTCATCGTCAGTATACGAGTCTCCTCTCAGTAGTGGTCCGATTCTACAGGTAGTTCTTAGCTTGGATTTTGCGTAGGAATAAAAATATTTCGGGTTTCTTGCAATATCCTGTATGGCCCTGTGTTCCCTTTGTACTTCTTCTGTGAGGTATGACATTTTGAGTTTTTGCTCTAATTCAGTGATCTCTCTGCTAAGTCTATCTTTCCTCTGTTGTAGCATATTTGTGTTTTTAAGCAGTTCAGTAACCCGTTTTCTTCTTCTGTACCATCTCCTACGCTCTCTCTATATCTGATCTTTCTCTGGGTTTCCTCAATGGTACATGTTTCATACATACTTTGTTTTTTTTTTTTTTTGTTTTTTTTTTTCAACAAGTCGGCCGCCTCCCACCGAGGCAGGGTGACCCAAAAAAAAAGAAAGAAAATCCCCAAAAAGAAAATACTTTCATCATCATTCAACACTTTCACCACACTCACACATTATCACTGCTTTTGCAGAGGTGCTCAGAATACAACAGTTTAGAAGCATATACGTATAGAGATACACAACATATCCCTCCAAACTGCCAATATCCCAAACCCCTCCTTTAAAGTGCAGGCATTGTACTTCCCATTTCCAGGACTCAAGTCCAACTATATGAAAATAACCGGTTTCCCTGAATCCCTTCACTAAATATTACCCTGCTCACACTCCAACAGATCGTCAGGTCCCAAGTATCATTCGTCTCCATTCACTCCTATCTAACACGCTCATGCACGCTTGCTGGAAGTCCAAGCCCCTCACCCACAAAACCTCCTTTACCCCCTCTTTCCAACCCTTTCGAGGACGACCCCTACCCCTCTTTCCTTCCCCTATAGATTTATATGCTTTCCATGTCATTCTACTTTGATCCTTTCTCTCTAAATGACCAAACCACCTCAACAACCCCTCTTCTGCCCTCTGACTAATGCTTTTATTAACTCCACACCTTCTCCTAATTTCCACACTCCGAATTTTCTGCATAATATTTACACCACACATTGCCCTTAGACAGGACATCTCCACTGCCTCCAACCGTCTCCTCGCTGCTGCATTTACCACCCAAGCTTCACATCCATATAAGAGTGTTGGTACTACTATACTTTCATACATTCCCTTCTTTGCCTCCATAGATAACGTTTTTTGACTCCACATATACCTCAACGCACCACTCACCTTTTTTCCCTCATCAATTCTATGATTAACCTCATCCTTCATAAATCCATCCGCCGACACGTCAACTCCCAAGTATCTGAAAACATTCACTTCTTCCATACTCCTCCTCCCCAATTTGATATCCAATTTTTCTTTATCTAAATCATTTGATACCCTCATCACCTTACTCTTTTCTATGTTCACTTTCAACTTTCTACCTTTACACACATTCTCAAACTCATCCACTAACCTTTGTAATTTTTCTTTAGAATCTCCCATAAGCACAGTATCATCAGCAAAAAGTAACTGTGTCAATTCCCATTTTGAATTTGATTCCCCATAATTTAATCCCACCCCTCTCCCGAACACCCTAGCATTTACTTCTTTTACAACCCCATCTATAAATATATTAAACAACCATGGTGACATTACACATCCCTGTCTAAGACCTACTTTTACCGGGAAGTATTCTCCCTCTCTTGTACACACCCTAACCTGAGCCTCACTATCCTCATAAAAGCTCTTTACAGCATTTAGTAACTTACCACCTATTCCATATACAGTGGACCCCCGGTTAACGATCACCTCCAAATGCGACCAATTATGTAAGTGTATTTATGTAAGTGCGTTTGTACGTGTATGTTTGGGGGTCTGAAATGGACTAATCTACTTCACAATATTCCTTATGGGAAAAAATTCGGTCAGTACTGGCACCTGAACATACTACTGGAATGAAAAAAGTTCGTTAACCGGGGGTCCACTGTACTTGCAACATCTGCCACATTGCTCCTCTATCCACTCTATCATATGCCTTTTCTAAATCCATAAATGCAATAAAAACTTCCCTACCTTTATCTAAATACTGTTCACATATATGCTTCAATGTAAACACTTGATCTACACATCCCCTACCCACTCTGAAGCCTCCTTGCTCGTCCGCAATTCTACATTCTGTCTTACCTCTAATTCTTTCAATTATAACCCTACCGTATACTTTTCCTGGTATACTCAGTAAAATTATTCCTCTATAATTTTTACAATCTCTTTTGTCCCCTTTCCCTTTATATAAAGGGACTATACATGCTCTCCGCCAATCCCTAGGTACCTTCCCCTCTTTCATACATTTATTAAACAAAAGTACCAACCACTCCAACACTATATCCCCCCCTGCTTTTAACATTTCTGTCATGATCCCATCAGTTCCAGCTGCTTTACCCCCTTTCATTCTACGTAATGCCTCACGTACCTCCACCACACTTACATTCTGCTCTTCTTCACTCCTAAAAGATGGTATACCTCCCTGGCCAATGCATGAAATTACCGCCTCCCTTTCTTCCTTAACATTTAAAAGTTCCTCAAAATATTCTCGCCATCTACCTAATACCTCCCTCTCCCCATCTACTAACTCCCCTACTCTGTTTTTAACTGACAAATCCATACTTTCCCTAGGCTTTCTTAACTTGTTTAACTCACTCCAAAATTTTTTCTTATTTTCATTAAAATTTCTTGACAGTGCCTCTCCCACTCTTTCATCTGCTCTCCTTTTGCACTCTCTCACCACTCTCACCACTTTGTATGCTTCTGTATTCAGCTTCTCTAGGCACTGGTGGGGATTTAGGGTGCTCATGTCTGATTCCCAGAGTATGTCTGATAGCTCTTGGTTTATTTTTTCCCAGTTAATTCTATGGTTGTTAAAATTAAACTTACTGAACATCCCATCTCTAACTTTAGCGATGCAGTTTCCTACCCCTGAGTTAATACTAGTTTGAACCTCTATGATGTTATGATCAGAGTAAATAGTTTTGGAAACTGTTGTCTCTCTGATCAGTTCCTCGTTGTTTGTGAATATCAAATCCAGGGTATTTTCTAGTGGGATCAATTACCTGTTGGTTTAAAGAGTACTTTTCACAAAACCTCATTATTTCCCTGGTATGTACCTGTTGAGCCAGGGTGCTTCCCGGGGATATTTCTGGTATAACATTACGTTGTGCCATTTTACATGAGGGAGATTAAAATCTCCAAGGAGTAAAATATTTGGTGTAGGACTTTTGGGATGTGGCTTAACCCACGTGGCTTGTAGATCCATGTGACTTCGAATGACCTCGGGCTCTTGGATACACAGCTCTGGCAAAGAATTCGCAGAGAATTCATAGAAACAGCAGAGAGTTAGTGAGTAGCGGTGAGTGGTGAATGGTGCGGTGGCGTACAGTAGGGCGAGTGTGGGTGAGGCAAGGAACGGCAATGTTTACTGGTTTAATTGTGTCAAGCAAGGTGGTGGATGAAATGATAAAGGGCTTCTTCTGGCAAGGGGCTCAGACGCTTGTAACTGATGCCTGAACTGATTAAGGTCAGCTGTCAAACATGCGGGTCACACTGGGTGACAAGTAGCAAGTAACACGAGGCGCTACACTGGTCTGGGCACAGAATATACTGTGGTCCACACACAGATGTGCTCAAGACCACACAGGACACATGGAACTGCACACACCTACTGCACGTGCGGCACAGCATGGCTACTAGCAAGTGACGCTTTTCTGTGCAAAAATTGACACTAAGCCATACATGAACATGTGAGAACACTGACTGACATTAATTAACACATGGTATATATCTTCTTTCAAACTTCGACAATACTGAAATAATTTCTAGAACACTTGGTGTGACATGTGGTGATGTCAAGCGTGATGTCATGAGGTGATGTCACGGGGTGACATCATGAGGTGACGTCAGCAGACGTCGAGAGGTGACGTCCTGGAGTGACGTCGTGAGGTCGGGCAGCATCATGAGTGACTTTGTGAAGTCGGGCATCATCGTGGGTGACGTCATGAAGTCAGGCAGGAGACCACAGCATGGCTTGGGATCTGGCTTAACCCACGTGGCTTGTAGATCCATGTGGCTTCGAATGACCTCAGACACTCGAATACACAGCTCTGGCAACGAATTCACAGATTATTCATAGAAACAGCAGAGGGGGAATGAGTAGCGGCAAGTGGTGTATGGTGCTGTGGCGTACAGTAGGGCGAACGTGGGTGAGGCAAGGAATGGCCGCTTCCTCCTCTCCCACCCACAAACACGGGGAGAAACACTCACACTGGAGGCAGAAATCACCACAAACTCACCCCTGCTTGCTGAAATAGCCGTGCTGAGCTGAAAATCAACAGCAGCAACATACAAGTGACGCTGAACACGTGACTTGAGAAACTGCGTGGGGTGCTGTGAAGTGCCAGGTGACGCCACTTACATTTCTCAAAGAAATTTGGCAAATTTCGGCTAAATCCTGCTTGTACCTGTGTCTGGATGCTGAGACTTGCAGATACAACATCAGGATAACTCGTTGAGAAACAGATGTTTCTTGTGTAGGGTGATGAAGTGAAGACAACTTCATTCCTCTTCCTTCCTTCCTTCCTTGGGCAACACAACTGCTGCAACCACCACTTCCACCAATGTTTACAGGTTTGTGGTGAAGTGGAATGGATAGGGATGAATGATAAGGCTTGGAGGCTTCTTACTTTATTTGTGATATCTAGGTACACAGGCTGTGTCTTTGTGCCCAAGGGGCCATGCCAGTGAGGGAGAGGGGAGTAGGCCTTGTTAACTGAGGGAGCTTGGGTGCCAGAGTGAGAGACGGGTGGGCAGGCTGAAGTGGCATGCCCACCAGGCTAGACCTCTAGAGGAAACTGAGAAGTAGGCATGTAGGCTTACTGGCCACAGGGAAGCCCCTTGCTAGCATCAAGGAGTCTGAGGAGAGCCTCTTGCTAGCATCAAGAAGTCTGAGGGAAGCCCCTTGGTAGCATCAAGGAACCTGAGGGGAGTCCCTTGCTAGAATCAAGGAGTCTGAGGGGAACCCCCTTGCTAGCATCAAGGAGCCTGAGGGGAACCCCCTTGATAGTATCAAAGAGTCTGAGGGAAGCCCCTTACTAGTATCAAGGAGCCCCTTGTTGGCATCAAGGAGCCTGAGGGAAGCCCCTTGTTAGCATCAAGGACCCTGAGGGGAGCCCCTTGCTAGCATCAAGGAGCCCCCTCATCACCATCAAAGAACCTTCCTGGATTGGCACTCTTGGATCAAAGAGCCCTTCACTATCATCAATGCACCCTCCCCCCTCCTTTGAAGGGATGAATATTCTACAGCAAATGAAATGCTGGCTTAAGAATGCTTGTTTGACTTGAATAAATAAACAGCCAACACATTAAAAAAACTGTAATAAAATTAAGCTCTAAACCCAAATGGGTCATTACTTGCCTAAATACAAAACAGTCATTTTTCTAGGTACAAGACTCAGCTAGTAAGGCATATAAGCTGCAAAAAAAAAAAAAAATATTAATGGACACAGTTACAAGGGAATTGTGCATTTCTTTAAGAAGTTATTTTGACTTGAGCTGTTAAATGTTAACCCAACCAACCTAGCCAAACTATTTTAGTTAAAGTTTGTTTACATCTGTTTTTGTAATGATAATTCAAAACTATTCCCTTAGTATGAGCTGCAGATAATTTATATTTATTAACTCACCATTTTTAATAGGAACTAGTGATGTACAAATGCATAAAAGTGTTACAGTACATGATTAAAATGCCAAAAGCCAGAATTTTATATTAATCAGGAAAGCACTAAATCTGTAAGGGTCATATAGTGTCTTGACAAGATAAGCTACATATAGAAAATTCAGTTGCACAAAATATAGGCATTTTTTTCTTTCAAACATATCGGCTATCTCCCACCAAGGCAGGGTGATCCAAAAAAGAAAAAACACTTTCGCCATCACTGTCTTGCCAGAGGGGTACCAATACTACAGTTCAAAACTGCAACATATCCCCACCCGATCAACGTTTTGTCCAATACAGAAGCCAACAAACTACTGTAATTATGCCCTATATCACATCTCATATACTTATTTATCCTTTTTTTTTCTTAGTGTGTATTACTTATTACCAAACCTCTTTCTATATAAAGTTCGATGAAAGGCCCCCCCATTATCATTTGCCCCTGGCACTCCAAACTTACCTACCACCCTCTCTATAATCACTTCTCCCACTCTGGCATTCAGGTCTTTTACCACAATTACTCTCACTTTGTTCAAAACTCCCTAAACACTTAGCATCTCTCAAATTCATAAACACTTATTATAACCTACTTTTTGCATCTGACCCTTATTTTAATCCACGTAATCTTGAATTTATGCATTTATATTTCTTCTTCTCCTGCCATAACTGATCCTTCAACATTATTGCTACCCGTTCCTTAGCTCTCTCAGATACTCCTGAACTAATCCCATTTATTTCTCCCTACTGAAACTCCCCTACCCCCTTCAGCTTTGTTTCACTTAGAGCTAGGACATCCAACTTCTTTTCATTCATAACACTGGCAATCATCTCATTCTTATCATCTTTACTACATCCACTCATATTCAAACACCCCAATTTTATAAAGTTTGCCTTCTTACTTTTAATAATTTATACAGGAGAAGGGGTTACTAGCCCATTGCTCATGACATTTTAGTCGCCTCTTATAACACACATGCATCAATTTTTAAAATTAACAGCAATTGTGAATTTAAATGTACAGTAGACCATTACAGTACACGGATTTATTTGCCACATTGTGGTTATTGCACTATTGAAAGATTGCAGCACAATTTTAACCCTTTGACTGTCGTGGCCGTATATATACGTCTTACGAGGTACCGTGTTTGACGTATATATACTCATAAATTCTAGCGGCTTCAAATCAAGCAGGAGAAAGCTGGTAGGCCCACATGTGAGAGAATGGGTCTGTGTGGTCAGTGTGCACCATATAAAAAAAAATCCTGGAGCACGCAGTGCATAATGAGAAAAAAAAAACTGACCGTTTTTTTTTAATTAAAATGCCGACTTTGTGGTCTATTTTCGTATAGTATTTATGGTTGTATTCTCGTTTTCTTGGTCTCATTTGATAGAATGGAAAACTTATTATAGAAATAGAGGTGATTTTGATTGATTTTACTATAAAAAGAACCTAGAAATGGAGCTCAAAGTAGGGGAAATGTTTGATTTTTGCCAATGTTCAAAAGTAAACAAGTGATGCCATTGTCCAATAAATGTCCAACTAGCCATTCTAATATGCAGTCATGAATGGGTTGATGTTATTTATACAATTATTACAATATTGCAGTAGTCTGCATAATAGTAAGTCTTCTATTTTTTGTTTGAATAAAAATTCAAAATAGAAAGCAAGAGTAATATCAGAGGGGCCTGGAGACATGACTGATGAGCAAAGAAAATGTTATTTTAGAGCCAGGAATGTCTGCATTGTTCATTCTGGACCTTATTTTGAAATTGTCATATTTTTTAGTTTTCGTGAAATTGGCCAAATTGCAAATTTCTGACCACATTATTAGGTAGTTGAAATCGGTAAATGGGCAGTTTCTTGTACTCAATCGATAGAAAAAATGGAGTTCTAAAGAAATAGCTATGAGTTTGGGCGACTGGAACAATGGAATTAGCCGAAAATAGGGCTCAAAGTGGGCGAAATCGCCGATTTGTAAACAGAGCCGAGGTTGCTAACTTCGCGAGAGCATAATTCCGTCAGTTTTCCATCAAATTTCGTTTTTTTGGTGTCATTACAATCGGGAAATGATTCTCTATCATTTCATAAGAAAAAATATTTTTTTTTTTTTTTTAAATTTTGCGACACCAGGAGACACCTCAGGATTGGGGGTTGCGACAGTCAAAGGGTTAAACAACACTTCGTAATATTAACTTTACACAGTTCCGTTCACAGGCGTGGAAAAAATTTCCCCAGCTCTAGCTTTGTTATGAATCAGCGGGGAAGACCTCCCTCCATTCCCTGCCAACCCTGACACTCCCGCCAGCACCATCCCAGCCTTCGTGAATACGTGTTCAGTTCCATTCTGTCTTAGGAGCTAGCTGTGTTTGTGAATTGTGTTTTGATCTTTTAATTACCATTTCTTGTATCTGCCAAGCAATCATGGCACCCAGTAGGCATGCCAGTGTTGCTGAAAGTGGCAAGAGAAGGTATAAGCGTTAAAGTCTTAGAGGTAATGAAGAAAATAGAAATATTAGACAAGAGACAGCCTGTGGCCATAATGAAGCATCGTAAAATTAAAAAGAATGAAGTAAATATATGAGTTTGTGTGATGAATGGCTTACTGACTAAATGACTTGGCTAATTTATTGACTGACTGACTTGACTTGACTGATTTACTGACCGACTTAAAGTTAGACTTTTTTACTGAAGAGGACCCTGAAATGGTGTCTAGAGCAGCTGATACCTTACTGTCAGTTGTATAATGTACTGCGGGGTAAAACAGAATCAGAAATCGATTACAGAATTTATGCACACTCCAGTACAGCCATCGACTTCAGTACCAGAACCTCTACCATCCACCTCAGCCCAGTAGGGCCACAGCATAACTTTCTACAATCATCCACAAACACCAACACCCACAATTTAAGGTAATAAATACTATTATTTCTGTTGCATTTGTAGTCTTAAGCAGTAAAAACAACATAATACATCACAACAATGAACTACAATTACATATTCACTTTTATTTTTGTAAGAGCTGGAGGTCTAAAAAAAGTTGTCTGGCTTTTTGGGGGCATGCAGGAACGTAACCCTATTTTCCCACAAGTTCTTCAGTTTATCTAACACAGATTTACCTAACACGGCATTTTCAGGAACATAACTACCATGTAATATAACGGTCAACTGGACAGTGCTGGGTAAATGAAAAAAGCTGTTTATATTTTATACTGTATTAATAAATTTCAAATTGTATTATGGTTAATTTATACTTATCTATTTATATAATTTATTTTATCTGAAGAGATAGCAATAAAATGCAAAGTATGAGAAAAGATAACACTTATTGTATCAGTAAGGAGTTATTTTTTTTATAATATAGTAAATAAAAAGCTACTATGATTCTCTTTCTACTTCTTGATAGCTCGTGCTCCGAAGATCGTGCTGCCGACCCTCACGTTGGTGCTCCCAACAAGAATCTGAAAAATTGTACATGATAGTTAGAAAAAACTGTATTTTCATCCATTCATCTTTCATTTATCACATATTTAGAGAGAGAAAATGCCTTTCAGACAAAATTTTATATATGTATACTCAATGGTTTTGCCTCTTATCTACAGTAATTCTTCTTTGAAAATATACAACTTAAGGCATTAAATTTTGACACGTACAGTGGAACCTCGGTACTCGAACAGCTACATACTCAAACAATTCGGTATTCAAACGTTTGTTCAGGAAACGAATCGCTCGGTAGTTGGCCATTTGCTCAGCACTCGACCGAACAAACACAACCTGCCAGAACTTTGCTGCAAACCATTTCATATTTCTTCAAATTTTTTTTTATATTATTTATATAAATGAGTCACCATGGGGCCTAAGAGGGTCAGTGATAACAGCCAACCCAAAAGAAAATTGGTTGGGAAAAAATATGTTCTGTACTCGAACAGATCAGCACTTGAACAGCCTTCTGGAACCAATTAAGTTCGAGTGCCAAGGTTCCACTGTATAATAACTATCTCTTAAATAACACTGGCCTGGAAAATGAACAAGGTAACATTATGAAGGGATTCAGGGAATCAATTAGCTGTTCTAAAAGTAGGAATTACAGTGCCTGCACTCTGAAAGATGAATGCAGATGAAGTGGCTTGGAGGGTTATTTGAACCGTGATGCCTGCACACCTCTGGCAAGACAGCTATTGAATGAATGATGGTGAATGTGTTTTCTTCCTTTGGGTTACCCTGCCTGGGTGGGGTGATAACTGATTTAATAAAAAGATATTCACAGGTACTTACTGCATGCTCGAAGTCATTTGACATGCCCATTGATAATTCTACATCTTTAGGTTCTAAACAATGGCTTTCACACACTGAAGCTCTACATTTCAGCAACTTCTGAAATATATATGTACATACTTTATCAATAAGGATGTCATTTCATTGTCAATACATAATTAACATTATGGTAAATGTAGAATGAAAGTTCAGTGAATCCTCTATTTCATCTTTCACTGTCCAGACACCCAAAATTAATATTGGTCTGTACTCATCTAATTGTAGTTGCAGTGGATGATTCATAGTTCCTGGCCCTGCCTCTTCACTGGTCACTACTAGGTCCACTCTCTCCCTACTCTTTCTTTTTTTAAATAATTTTTCTTCTGAAATGGTAGAGAATCTTTTTCTGAATTTAATGAAACCAAACATATGAAATTTGATGAAAAACTTATGGGATGACAAAAGCACAAAGTTATGTCGGTGACTTTGCTCACTTTGAGTCCTATAATAAGTCAATTCCACTGCTCCATTCGACTAAATTTTTAGCTACTTTGCTAGTATTCCTTCAATTCTATCACCTGAACATAAGAAATTGCCCATTAAACTGTTTCAACTACACTATAAAATGCACAGAAATTGGTAATTTGGCCAATTTCACATAAAATAAAAAATAATACCAGTTTAAAAATGTTCAAAATAAACAATGTAGACATTCTTGGCAGTAAAACAGTAAGTTCTCTGTTCATCAGTCACATACCCATTTGCCTTACATTTTGAATACAGTAGGGCCCCGCTTTATGGAGTTTTGCCTTATGGTGTTCCGTTAATATGGACATTTCAAATTATGACCAAAACTCTCTATACAGCTCCCCACCTGACTTTCTAATACAGTCACCGTGCCCCACCCAGTTTGTTTACATTCCCCATGAGCACAACTCTCCATTATCTGGAAACTTTCCAAAATTTCAAGTGTTTTAAAGTTATGTATTTCATATTTTATATATACATACTCTGACCCTAGGTAGTAGGTTGGTAGACAGCAACCGCCCAGGGAGGTACTACCGTCCTGCCAAGTGAGTGTAAAACGAAAGCCTGTAATTGTTTTACATGATGGTAGGATTGCTGGTGTCCTTTTTTCTGTCTCATGAACATGCAAGATTTCAGGTACGTCTTGCTACTTCTACTTACACTTAGGTCACACTACACATACATGTACAAGCATATATATACACATCCCTCTGGGTTTTCTTCTACTGTATTTTCTTTCTAGTTCTTATTCTTGTTTATTTCCCCTTATCTCCATGGGGAAGTGGAACAGAATTCTTCCTCCGTAAGCCATGCGTGTTGTAAGAGGCGACTAAAATGCCGGGAGCAAGGGGCTAGTAACCTCTTTTCCTGTATATATTACTAAATGTAAAAGGAGAAACTTTCGTTTTCCTTTTGGGCCACCCCGCCTCGGTGGGATACAGCCGGTGTGTTGAAAGAAAGAAAGAACATACTCTGATAATTATACTTATGTGTACCTGTACCTAAGTAAACTTATGCACTATGCTGGGGTGCAGGTACAAGTTATTAGTCTTGACGATGCCATATTAATAATGATAATAATGACTGCTAATAAACTTAATAATAATAGTAATAATAATAATAATAATACAATGGAACCTCTACTTGCAAGCGCATCCATGTGCGAGTTTTTCCAAATACGAGCAGTCGATGGATCAATTTTTGCTTCCATACGCAAGCAAAATTTCCATAAGCAAACAGACCTCAAGACAGGTGCCTTGAAGCTGGTGAGGGGCTCTTGCTCTTGATCTAGGGAATTGTATCTCATTTGTTTGTTGGACTATCTTATTGAAACTTGGGTAATGTATGATGGAAAGATGCTTAACATAATAATAATAATAATAATCATATGTATAATAATATGTATAATAATAGTATAATAATACAATAATAATAGTATAATACATATAATAATAATACATATATCATAATAATGTACTACGTAATAATAATTATAATAACAGGCGACTTCAAAAGGCCGTCACTAGATAGCAGTGTTTACCACAACAAAGAGGGAGTGGTTGTGGCTGCCTCCACCTGTTACATAATGACATTTTATGCATTCTGGAGTATATATCAGGTTTCTATGTTATTTATATTGTTTGTTATGTCATATTAGATGAACTCTGATAGATAAATAAGCCGTAAAGTTGATATTAGCGAAATTATTGAAGTACAGAATTCCAATGGAACGGATTAATTGCATTTCAATTAATTTAAAAGAGGAAAATTGACTCTGCAAATGAGCAAATCCAGTTATGAGCAAGGTCGTGGAATGGATTAAACTCGCAAGTAGAGGTTCCACTGTAATATCTTTATTTCTACAAGTACATGTACATGGTATACAGGCTTAGCTGACGTCAATGACATACTACTACGTATATAGAAAGCCCCTTGTTATGCAGAGCATTTCGGGCAAATTAGGTCCTTCTCCCAGGATGTGACCCACACCAGTCGACTAACTCCTAGGTACCCATTTTACTGATGGGTGAACATAGACAATCGGTGTAAAGAAACACACCCAATGTTTCTACCCATGCTGGGAATCGAACGCAGACCCTCACCATGTGAAATGAGAGCTTTAATGATCAGGCCACGGGACACTTACACTTAATATTGACAAAACCTTCTACATTCAGTTTGGGAACAGAACAGATGTTGCCCCGCTGAACATAATGACTGACAACACTCTTATTGCTAAACATAATGAGGGCAAATTCCTGGGCCTGCAACTTGACAGCAACCTGAAATTCAATACCCATATCCAACAAAAAATAAAAAGTATCCAAAACAGTTGGGATCCTCTCCAAGATACGTTACTACGTACCGCAATCAGCCCTACTCACATTATACTATCCATTTATCTATCCCTATGCTATCTGAGCTTGGGGATAAACAGCAGCAACTCACCTAAAGCCAATAATAACCTAACAGAAAGCTGCAGTAAGAATCATCATGCAATCCAATGGAAGACAACACACACCCCCACTCTTCAAAGACCTAAACCTACTCACCGTACAGAACATTCACATCTACTACTGTCCAACCTACATTTACAGAACCATAAATTTAATATTAACCCTGAACTAAAACACTTTCTTGACAGTTGTGACAGAACCCACAGGCAGAACACCAAGCACAAAAATTTCTATGACATTTCCCATGTCTAGCTAAACCTCTACAAAAATTCAATGTACATAAAAGAACCTAAAATCAGGAACTCCCTGCCTGAAAACTCTAGAACCGCAGACTCAACCACCATTTTCAAAACTACCATTAACAAACATCTCATCTCCCTAACACACCCCATCATCAGCTAACCAAATGAAAACCACCTAATTCTCTTTTTGTATCATGAACACATCCAAAACAATATAGTCTTACTGTCGTTATCTGTAATTCCCCCCTAATTTACACTTACACCCACTCAAATGACTGTAAACATAAAATTCCTAATACGTACACTGGTACCTTGAGTTTCGTACTTAATCCGTTCCAGGAGCTAGTATTAAAGTCGAAACATACTAAAGTCGAAGCAATATTTCCCATATGAAATAATGTGAATCCAATTAATCCGTTCCTGCTGTCAGGAGGCATGACAAAACAGTACTCAATATGATGCAACCTCATTTATTTATCTATCACAATTCATCTAATATGACATAATAAACAATATAACCATAATGTAGAAATGAACTGGTGTATATACACCATTTACATACCTTGCAGAAGATAGGCAGAGCAGCTTATGCTGTCAGGAGCTTATTTCATTTTGTCCTTTTTCTATCACTTAACCCTTTCAGGGTCTGTGCCGTAGATCTATGGCTTTATGTTGAGGGTTCAAACCATAGATCTACGCCATGAGCTCAGCTCACTCTGATAAGCTGTGAGCAGTAAATTTGGGCCTAGATATGAGAGAATACATCTATGTGGTATGTGTGCACCACATAAAACAAATCCTGCAGCACACAGTGCATAATGAGAGAAAAAAACCGAGACCCTAATTTTTTATTAAAACAGCAACTTTGCAGTGCTTTTTGTATGTTTTTTATAGTTGTATTTGTGATTTCTTGGTCTCATTTGATAGAATGGAAGATATATTACAGAAACAGAGATGATTTTGATTGGGTTTAGTACTGAAAATGGCTTGTAACCGAGCTCAAAGTAGCAGAAATGTTAATTTTTTGCCAATGTTCAAGAGTAAACAAATGACCTCACACGTCTAATACACACCTGCTGGTGGGTCTAATATACATTCATAAATGTGCTGATATTATTTATAGAATTATTACAATATTGCATGACAGTAAATCTTATATTTTTTGGCTTGAATAAAAATTCATTATGTGAATTAAAAATCAAAATGGAATTCATTTGTAAAGCCTGAAAACATAACTAATGAGCAGAGGAAATGTTAGTTTAGTGCCAGGAATGCCTGCATTGTTTATTCTGGACTCAATTTTGAAACTGGAATATTTTGAACTTTGCACTAAATTGGCCAAATTACCAATTTCCATTCACTTTATTTTGTAGTGGAAACAGTTGAGTTGGTGATTTCTTGTGCTCAGTTGATAGAATAGAAGTAATACTAGTGAAATAGCTAAGAATTTGGTCGACTGGAATAGGGTAATTGGTCTAAAATGGGAGTCAAAGTCGGCAAAATCGCCAATGTGTAAATATCGCTGGCACGTCAAAATTCACGAGCATAATTTTGTCAATTTTCCATCAAATTTCGTACTTTTTGTTTTATTACCTTCAGAAAAAGATTCCCTACCATTCATGAGAAAAAATAACAAAATTATTTTTTGAAAATTCTTGGACACTGGTGCACACTTTGAAATTTGGCCTCTGGACCCTGAAAGAGCTAATCGCTTAATTGCTACACTCTTAATGCTACACTTTGTCAAAATTATATAATAAACATGCTATGTAACATATAAACATACAAATTAACATAAATATAAGATGTTTTTCCAGTCAGCTTGACAGAGTGAACATAAACCATTTGTGTCCGGACTGCTAACAACAACAGCTGGTTTGTTTACAAAACTCAGTGAACCTTCTACACTCTCATGAACTCATCTTGTTTACTCACCTCTCACTCTACATTAAGACTACAAATATTTTAAGGTAAGTAATGAATGTACTGTACGTATATGCATTTTATTGCTCTAGGGCACTTTAAAAGCCTAGTATGTATATAGAAAGCTGCTTGTTATGCACAGTATTTCAAGAAAATTAGGTCAGTGTCTCAGGATAGCACCCACACTAGTCGGCTAACACCCAGGTACCCATTTACCGATGGGCAAATATTGACAACAGGTGTAAAGAAACATGCCTAATGTTTCTACCCTGGCTGGAAATTGAATATTTACCAAAAATCATATATGGCTAACCCAAGCCAGGTACATACTAGAAACAAGCCACGTTGACTTTTTGGGTTATCCTAGGTTCTCTACACGTATGCTGCTATGTGTAATAATCTATATAGAGAAAATAACTTTTTTTTTGTTTCAGGTTTATGGTGCAGTACGAGTTTTTATCACAGTTAGCCCCGTGGTACACTCTGTTTTCTCTAATATAAGCCCCCAAGACAGGGATAGGAGAATGGTATTTGTATACCATATCCTCTTCATACCTCCGTCGAACTGCTCGGTGTTATGCCAAATATTATTTATTCTGGAGTATTTAACATGTTCTGTATTATTTATATTGTTTATTATGTCATATTAGATCAATTGTGATAGGCAAATAAGCTGTAGTGTTGATATTAGCGTAATAATAAAGCATATTCTCCTGCATCATGAGACTGAGCTCATGACAACCGACAGTGGCTTCAAAGCCACCTTATCTTTAATGGATAATGTACTGTGTCGGTGCTTTACATAATGAGAAACATTTCTTTTATTCATTGGAACCATGGCTAGGGCTAAAAGTAAACAGGTTATAACAATAAATGGAGAAAAAGAAATTGGAATGACTTATGCAGCAAGTAGCGCCACCAAACAGTACCAGCAGGTTGGTGTGGCGACCCTGGAAATTTGAGATTATGCTAGCCAAAATTAGTGCTGAATAACTGAAGGAACCGAATAACTGATTGCTGGATTTGTGAAGGTGGGGAGGTTGAGGGTGGGGATGTTGAGGGTGGGGGATGTTGAGGGTGGGGGATGTTGAGGGTGGGGGATGTTGAGGGTGGGGGATGTTGAGGGTGGGGGATGTTGAGGGTGGGGGATGTTGAGGGTGGGGGATGTTGAGGGTGGGGGATGTTGAGGGTGGGGGATGTTGAGGGTGGGGATGTTGAGGGTGGGGATGTTGAGGGTGGGGGATGTTGAGGGTGGGGATGTTGAGGGTGAAGGATGTCGAGGGTGGGGATGTTGAGGGTGGGAGATGTTCAGGGTGGGGAAGTTCAGGGTGGGGGATGTTGAGGGTGGGGATGTTGATGGTGGGGGATGTTGATGGTGGGGGATGTTGAGGGTGGGGAGGTTGAGGGTGGGGAGGATGAGGGTGGGGAGGTTGAGGGTGGGGGATTTTGAGGGTGGGGAGGTTGAGGGTGGGGGATTTTGAGGGTGGGGATGTTGAGGGTGAGGATGTTGAAGGTGGGGATGTTGAGGGTGGGGGATGTTGAGGGTGGGGGATGTTGAGGGTGATGTTGAGGGTGGGGGATGTTGAGGGTGGGGGATGTTGAGGGTGGAGGATGTTGAGGGTGGAGGATGTTGAGGGTGGGGGATGTTGAGGGTGGGGATGTTGAGGGTGGGGATGTTGAGGGTGGGGGATGTTGAGGGTGGGGGATGTTGAGGGTGGGGGATGTTGAGGGTGGGGGATGTTGAGGGTGGGGGATGTTGAGGGTGGGGGATGATGAGGGTGGGGGATGATGAGGGTGGGGGATGATGAGGGTGGGGGATGAGGGTGGGGGATGAGTGTGGGGGATGTTGAGGGTGGGGGATGTTGAGGGTGGGGGATGTTGAGGGTGGGGGATGTTGAGGGTGGGGGATGAGGGTGGGGATGCTGAGGGTGGGGGATGTTGAGGGTGGGGGATGTTGAGGGTGGGGATGAGGGTGGGGGATGTTGAGGGTGGGGGATGTTGAGGGTGGAGGATGTTGAGGGTGGCGGATGTTGAGGGTGGAGGATGTTGAGGGTGGAGGATGTTGAGGGTGGGGGATGTTGAGGGTGGGGGATGTTGAAGGTGGGAGATGTTGAGGGTGGGAGATGTTGAGGGTGGGGGATGCTGAGGGTGGGGATGTTGAGGGTGGGGATGTTGAGGGTGGGGATGCTGAGGGTGGGGATGTTGAGGGTGGGGGAGGTTGAGGGTGGGGAGGTTGAGGGTGGGGAGGTTGAGGGTGGGGGATGTTGAGGGTGGGGGATGTTGAGGGTGGGGGATGTTGAGGGTGGGGGATGTTGAGGGTGGGGATGTTGAGGGTGGGGATGTTGAGGGTGGGGATGTTGAGGGTGAAGGATGTTGTGGGTGAAGGATGTTGAGGGTGAAGGATGTTGAGGGTGGAGATGTTGAGGGTGGGGATGTTGAGGGTGGGGGATGTTGAGGGTGGGGATGTTGAGGGTGGGGATGCTGAGGGTGGGGGATACTGAGGGTGGGGGGATGTTTAGGGTGGGGATGTGCTGAGGGTGGGGATGTTGAGGGTGGGGGATGTTGAGGGTGGGGAGGTTGAGGGTGAGGGTGTTGAGGGTGGGGGGTGTTGAGGGTGGGGGGTGTTGAGGGTGGGGGGTGTTGAGGGTGGGGATGTTGAGGGTGGGGATGTTGAGGGTGGGGATGCTGAGGGTGGGGATGTTGAGGGTGGGGGATGTTGAGGGTGGGGGATGTTGAGGGTGGGGGATGTTGAGGGTGGGGATGTTGAGGGTGGGGATGTTGAGGGTGGGGATGTTGAGGGTGGGGGATGTTGAGGGTGGGGGATGTTGAGGGTGGGGGATGTTGAGGGTGGAGGATGTTGAGGGTGGAGGATGTTGAGGGTGGGGGATGTTGAGGGTGGGGGATGTTGAAGGTGGGAGATGTTGAAGGTGGGAGATGTTGAGGGTGGGGGAGGTTGAGGGTGGGGATGTTGAGGGTGGGGATGTTGAGGGTGGGGGAGGTTGAGGGTGGGGGAGGTTGAGGGTGGGGAGGTTGAGGGTGGGGAGGTTGAGGGTGGGGTGGTTGCGGGTGGGGATGTTGAGGGTGGGGATGTTGAGGGTGGGCGATGTTGAGGGTGGAGGATGAGGGTGGGGGATTGTGAGGGTGGGGGATGTTGAGGGTGGGGATGTTGAGGGTGGGGATGTTGAGGGTGGGGATGTTGAGGGTGAAGGATGTTGAGGGTGAAGGATGTTGAGGGTGAAGGATGTTGAGGGTGAAGGATGTTGAGGGTGGGAGATGTTGAGGGTGGGAAAGTTGAGGGTCGGGATGTTGATGGTGGGGATGTTGAGGGTGGGGATGTTGATGGTGGGGATGTTGAGGGTGGGGATGTTGAGGGTGGGGAGGTTGAGGGTGGGGGAGGTTGAGGGTGGGGGATGTTGAGGGTGGGGGATGTTGAGGGTGGAGATGTTGAGGGTGAGGATGTTGAGGGTGAGGATGTTGAGGGTGGGGATGTTGAGGGTGGGGGATGTTGAGGGTGGGGATGTTGAGGGTGATGTTGAGGGTGGGGATGTTGAGGGTGGGGATGTTGAGGGTGGGGAGGTTGAGGGTGGGGGGTGTTGAGGGTGGGGGGTGTTGAGGGTGGGGGGTGTTGAGGGTGGGGATGTTGAGGGTGGGGATGTTGAGGGTGGGGATGTTGAGGGTGGGGATGTTGAGGGTGGGGATGTTGAGGGTGGGGGATGTTGAGGGTGGGGATGTTGAGGGTGGGGATGTTGAGGGTGGGGATGTTGAGGGTGTGGGTTGTTGAGGGTGTGGGATGTTGAGGGTGGGGATGTTGAGGGTGGGGATGTTGAGGGTGGAGATGTTGAGGGTGGAGATGTTGAGGGTGGAGATGTTGAGGGTAGAGGGTGTTGAGGGTGGGGATGTTGAGGGTGGGGGATGTTGAGGGTGGGGATGTTGAGGGTGGGGATGTTGAGGGTGGGGATGTTGAGGGTGAGGATGTTGAGGGTGGGGGATGTTGAGGGGGGGGAGGTTGAGGTTGGGTATGTTGAGGGTGGAGATGTTGAGGGTGGGGATGTTGAGGATGGGGGAGGTTGAGGATGGGGGATGAGGGTGGAGGATGTTGAGGGTGGGGATGTTGAGGGTGGGGGAGGTTGAGGGTGGGGGATGTTGAGGATGGGGGATGTTGAGGGTGGAGGATGTTGAGGGTGGAGGATATTGAGGGTGGGGGAGGTTGAGGGTGGGGGAGGTTGAGGGTGGGGGAGGTTGAGGCTGCAACATATGTCAGTGGCCCTGTAAACCTCCAACAAAAACATTGTTTTGTTTAATCACTGAACATAACTGATACAGCTTTAGTATCTACATATCGTAGATGTACTAAGCTGGTATTGCCTGGCTAAGTCCATGGAAATCATCATCTTTTTCTTCTCAGCACTGTCCTTTGTGCTTATTTTCTTAGGACTCATGGTTAGAAAAAAGAAATTTGGCCAAATGACTGTAAAAAAAAATGCAAGCAAGCATGAGAGAACTGCTCCCACAGTGATGTAAACATGTGCACTGCTTAGCGGATGTTTTGGCATCAGCTGTGCCAACTAGCAGCAGCATTCTGAATTATTACGTACATATTATGTATAATTATTATTATTATTATTATTATTATTATTATTATTATTAATTTAGGGAACTGGAGCACAGATCCAATTCCCTAGATCAAGAGCCCTTCACCAGCCTCAAGGTTCCTTGATGCTGGTGAGGGGCTCATGATCTAGGGAATTGGATCTGTGCTCTAGTTACCTAAATTAATAATAATAATAATAATAATAATAATAATAATATTACTAATAATTATTATTAAAATAATAAAGAACGCTGCTAACTCAGTGCACTGTTTACCTCGCTGTGGGAGCAGTTCTCTCATCCTTTGCTTACATTTCTGACAAGTCATTTGGCCAAATTTCGTTTTTCTAAGCATGGGTCCTAAGAAAGTAAGTGTAAAGGACAGTACGGAGAAGAAAAAGAGGATGATTTCCATGGAATTAAAGCATGAAATCATAGATAAACAGACGAGGTGTCCAGGTTTTGGGTTGAAGGGGAAGCAGAGGGAGCTGGCTCGTAACTCAAATGTTGGCACGTAACTCAAAGCAAAAAATCGACCCAGGGACGGCTCGTATCTCAAAAAACTCGTATGTTGGGACACTCGTAAGTCAAGGTTCCACTGTATTTACATATTTACAAGGATCTTAAAAATAACAGGAAGAAACCTTTAACTATAATCCCTGAATGTTCAATTTTACTGTAAGCTCTTACCTGAAAGTCTGGGTTAGGACCTTCGGAGAGGTCATGATCAAATGCTCCAATGGTCATAAGACCAACTAAATCTAGATGAGCACAGTTCTGCAAAACATGACCCACCAGCTCATTCACATGATCTGCATCAACTCCACTTTTGTCTATAATATAAAAAAAAATACAAAAATCATAAAACACTTAGAGAAATAAAACCATTACAGCAATTATATTTAAGAAAACACAAATTTGTATACCTATGGTGAACTCTGAAGGAGGGGTGGGGATACTGCAGTTTAGAGAGGCATCTAAGCTGTAATGCTGGCATGCCTCAGGCAATACAGTGATGGAGTGAGTCTCATGAAAGTGTTTCTTCTGCTTCGGGTCGCACTACCTTGGTGGGAAATGGCCGGTCTTAAAAAAAATTTAGTACAAAAACTACAAAACTTGAAAAAAGAATTTTGTACACTCTTATGAAAAACTTGAGTAATGAAAATAAATAAGAGAATGAGGATTTATTACTGACAGAACATATTTATGGAGAAGTGCTAAATTTGTATGGATCATATAGTGCCTGGGGAATGGGAGGTAGTTTGTTCCATGGAAGGAGAGGGTAACTCCAACTGAAGGGAAGAGAATGAGAAGACAAGGAACATCACTGAGAGAAGGCAGTGTAACATGTGTCATTCATTATAATGCAAAATCATTAACTTAGCAAATGAACTATTACTTATATTTCAAGCAATATCCACTCCAAAAGTAAAAAAGTTCATTCAGGTGAAAGTATTGACTTACTTTGTTCATCACTTGTGTTAACTTGAACATATATCTTTAACTTCTTGTTTCCAAGGTACTTCTCAACACCACTATTGACAGCTGTGGCCAGTTTAATGCTGTCAATGGTTTCAATGCAGAACAGATTGGGCACTTCAATAACCTGTTAATGATGTATATGGTTTACAATCTACATACTGTATTTCCAAGTTCAGCACTGACTGTGTTGTTGAGTGTAGCTAGATCTGCATTTGACATGATAAAAGTTGTCATCTGCAAACAGAATTTGTATAAATTCCTGTGAAACATAAGGAAGGCTCTTGATGTAAACGAGAAATAGCAGAGGACCCAGAACACTGCCCTGTGGAACTGCTATATTGACTGATCGGACTGCTGAAGTACAGTTATTAATGATCAAGCGTTGCTGTCTGTTGGTAGGGTAAGATTTCATGTATGTGTGAGTGTGATGTCACTGGGGGTTACAGGCCTGTAAGGCACAGAAATATATTTTCATTTTATTTCAAAACATTCTCAACTTGGTCAGTTTTAATAAACATTATCACTAAGATATTTCTTACAAGTATTTATAAATAAGATTGAGCAGTATCATGCACACACTTTTTTTTCTTACCTTTTTTATCTTGTTGGTTTGAAGGTGACCAATCATATGCCATTTAATATCAGGACACAATGTTAATATCTGAGGACAAAAAAAAATATATACAGTACAGTATACTGTAAAACCAATTTTCTTTAACTTTTCACTTTCCCCACCAAAGTAAGGCGAACCAAATTTCAAAACAATCCAATTTTTGTTTTCAATGGTCAGGCCATATCTCACAATGGCAGGGTAACCTAAAAAGAAAAACTAGTTTCTCTTCTTAAATTTAATAATGTATACAGGAGGAGAAGTTACTAGCCTCTTGCTCCCAGCATTGTAGTCGCCTCTTACGATACACATAGCTTATGGAGGAAGAATTCTGTTCCACTTCCCCATGGAGATAAGAGGAAATAAACAAGAACAAAAAATAGTAAGAAAATAGAAGAAAACCCAGAGGGGTTTGTATATACCTGTATATGCTTGGTTTAGAAAAACACGTAAGCAAACACTAGGATATATTTATTAGAAAACATTTCGGTCCTGGGACCTTGATCACTTCTAATATAGAGGTTGAAAGACACCTGTACTTCCCACCTCCAGGACTCGAGTCCAGCTAACCACTTTCACTGAATCCCTTCATAAATGGTTCCTTGCTCACACTCCAACAGCACATTGTCATAAACACCACTTACCTCCATTCACTCATGTCTAACACACACAACACAAAAGCCTATTG
The DNA here is from genome assembly GCF_038502225.1 of Cherax quadricarinatus. Taxonomy (NCBI): domain Eukaryota; kingdom Metazoa; phylum Arthropoda; class Malacostraca; order Decapoda; family Parastacidae; genus Cherax; species Cherax quadricarinatus. The sequence continues at coordinate 12,213,188 of NC_091297.1, read as the reverse complement.
GTTGTCCAAGCTCCTATGAACATTTTTTACCTATTACAGTTTCTTATTTTTAAGACAGCATTACTATCAGATTCCTAAGAGATACAACTCCAACCATGTAATTAATCATACAATAACTTCTGCAATTCATTTCTGGTTTGGTTTTATCCAAAATGTTATGCATAATTATGACTTTTCAGAAGTGACATAGTAAATTTGAAATCCTGAATCTCAACATCCATATGTACAGTATTATTGTTTACTTGTTATATTTATGTAAGATGTGTATAAATCTAGAGTGGATGGAAGATGATTGGAAGCAGAATTTTATGGAGTTGCTGAGAGAGAGCGGGGTTGAGCATCTTGAGTGCATGGATTAATATTTTTTCTGTGGGGGGGGGGGGAGTACTGAAGTGCTATTTGAAGTTAAGAGGTTTGAAGGTAACTGATACTGTGCTTGTGGTTTCAACTTAAAAGTGTTTCAATTTCATTATTGTAAATTGTGCTTTATGACTGATCAACTATTTAATCACTGTTTCAAACTTAAAACTGCCTCAATCTCATTACTGTTAACTGTGCTAAATTTGTAATACTGTAATTTTTTTATATATTACAGCTATAAGTTTTGATTACTGTAGACAATTAGCTACCTCTATTAATAAGAAAAACCATGTATAATAAAAATTTAGTCTTCTCAAAACACTAGTACAGTAATAAGTAGTCTGTATGAATTAGGTTTGGTCTGCCCAAAAGTGGCTTTCTTTGTACTTAACAAATCAAAATTGTAATCACACATTGTAAACACTGCAAAGAAATAAAATAAATCTTTAAATCTCATTAAATCTTAAATCTTTAAAATTGTTGAGATGCTGTGGTTCAGTTGGACATTATTAACCCTTTCAGGGTCCAGAGGCCCTCTCCTAAACTTGTTCTCAGGGTCGAAAATTTTTCAGAAAAAAACTTTTTTCTTATGAAAAGATAGAGAATCTTTTCCCGATCATAATGACACCAAAAGTATGAAATTTGATGGAAAACTTACAGAATTATGCTCCTGCAGAGTTAGCGGTCTCGACGATGTTTACACATCGGCGATTTCGCCCACTTTGAGCCCCATTTTCAGCCAATTCCAATGTACTAGTTGACAAAAAATCATAACTATTTTGCTAGAACTCCAATTTTTCTATCGAATGAGTACAAGAAACCACCCATTTACTGATTTCAACTATCCAGTAAAGTGGTCAGAAATTAGCAATTTCGCCAATTTCACACAAATTTCAAAAGATGCCAATTTCCAAACAGGGTCCAGAATAAACAAGACAGATATTCCTGGCACTAAAATAACATTTCCTCTGTTCATTAGTCATGTCCTCAGGCCCCTCTTACATTTCTTTTGCTTTCCACTTTGAATTTTTATTCTCACAAAAAATAGAAGATTTACTGTTATGCATTAGTGTAGAAATGGTATATATAATATCAGTGCACTTGTGAAAGAATATTAGACTCACCAGTTGACATGTATTGGATGTGTGGCTTTTGTTTACTTTTGAACTTTGGCAAAAATCGAACATTTCTGCTACTTTGAGCTCAATTTCAAGGTACTTTTCATTGTAAAACCAATCAGAATCATCTCAATTTCTGTAATATGTCTTCCATTCTATAAAATGAGACCAGGAAAACAACTAGAATACAACCATAAATACCATACAAAAATACAGTGCAAAGTCGCAGTTTTAAACAAAAACATGGTCAAAGTTTTTTTTTCTCATTATGCACTGTGTGCCGCAGGATTTTTTTTATACTGTGCACACTGACCACACAGACCCATTCTTTCATATGTAGGCCTACCAGCTTTCTCTTGCTAGATCTGAAGGCGCTAGAGTTTAGGCATACTAGTACATCAATAACCCTTGTGGGTAAGCCGTACTAGTACGTCGGAAACCCTGAAAGGGTTAAAACATGATGTAGGTGCCCTTCTGGGCAGACAGCTATGAAAAAAAAAGTAAAAGTTACACACTTTTTTTGATCACCCTGACTTAAATGGGTGGTAGTGATGGTGGTAGAGAGTAGTAGTGGTTGTGATGGTGGTAGAGGGTGGTAGTGATGGTGATAGAGGGTGTAAGTGATGGTGGTAGATGTTACAAAAAATGCGATATCTAATAAGCATAGAGATCTCCAGTGAGTACTAGAAAGGACTGCCCTTCTAGCATCCAGCCTGTTACTAGGTTTTTGTAACAAGTAGTCAGTATCCTGGTCCAATTATCCATTAGAATTTAGTAAGATTCAATAGTGCTTCAGGATTACAACTGGTAGGCTACTAACTAAAGAAATTAAAATTTAATAAGTTTATTAATAACAATAAAGTTGTAATAAAGTTGGTAGAATTACCGACAATATGTAAAGTAAAAGGACACAAGTGCAACTAATGTGACATTTATTGTGGCAACGTTTCGCTCTCCATTTCGCTCTCTATTGTTTGTAATGGCTTGATAAAGCTCCTGGAGAGCGAAACGTTGCCACAATAAATGTCACGTTAGTTGCACTTGTGTCCTTTTACTTAACAATAAAGTTGTCTAGGCATATATTATCAAAGTAAATTAAAGTAATCAATTGAATATAATATAGGATACAAGTTCCTAAACTTCTCTCATGTACAGTAGTACATGTACTGTGCTGAAGGCACATATCACATCTTTATGGCTTTTAAGTACCGTCTGGTACATCGTTAGCATTTAATAACATAGTACAAATATATACAAGTAAGTTTGTGTGTATGTGTGTAAGTGCTCTAAGTACAGTGGACCCCCGGTATTCGATGGCATCGGTATCCAATAAATCCGGTATTTGATACATTTTAACGCAAAAATTTTGCCTCGCCACTTGTTAAAAAACCCGCCACACGCGATTCGTCCGAGACGTGTCCACATGTGGCCTGAACTGCCCAGTGCGTGCCAGTGTTTACAAGCCAGCCAGTGTGCTCGCATCTAAGCATACATTCGGTACATTCCATATCATCACAGTGTTTTTGGTGCTCGTTTCTGCAAAATAAGTCACCATGGGCCCCAAGAAAGCTTCTAGTGCCAACCCTGTGGTAAAAAGGGTGAGAATTAGTATGGAAATTAAGAAAGATTTTGAAGGGTTTGGGGCTAACCCTGAGAAGCCTATGCCAGTTGTGGAATCCATTGTGCCTACTTCAAAAATTAAGGAAATATGTGCAAAGTGGGTTGAACTGCAAACCTTTATGGATGAAAATCACCCTAACACAGCTATTGCAAGCCAAACTGGTGACTATTACAATGACAATGTTGTGGCCCATTTTAGACAAATCGTAAAGGAACGGGAGGTACAGAGCTCTATGGACAGATTTGTTGTGCGACAGAGGTCCAGTGACTCTCAAGCTGGTCCTAGTGGCATTAAAAGAAGGGAAGTAACCCCGGAAAAGGACTTGCTACCTCAAGTCCTAATGGAAGGGGATTCCCCTTCTAAACAATAAGTTCGACACTCTCCCCTCCTCCCATCCTATCAATCATCACCAGATCTTCATTAAAGGTAAGTGTCATATATTCTATTTTTAGTAGAGTACTACAAACTGTGCATGTCTTCTTCAGTTTGTGTGCATTAAACTTAATATTTCATGTGGTAATTTTTTTTTTCATACTTTTGGGTGTCTTGCACGGATTAATTTGATTTCCATTATTTCTTATGGGGAAAATTAATTCGCCTTTCGATAATTTTGGCATACGATGAGCTCTCAGGAACGGATTAATATTGTATACCGGGGGACCACTGTAGTTCGCTATTTATTTATTTATTTATTTATTTATTTATAATTTGAGCACACTTACAGAGGTACAAAAAAATACAGATAAGAGCAGCATGCCAAAGCCACTTATACTATGCATAGCATTACGGGCTGGCTTAAAATTAACTTAAGATTAACTAAGCAATGATGAAATCAGTGAAAAACATTAATGTAAACTGATTACTATAAAGCACAAGTGAGTATTACAAAGACAGGTCATATGGTTGCATGCATTGTTGTAAATTCAGTAGAATGGAGTATTCTGTTAGGTAGTGTATTTAAAAAATAATAAAGTTAGATTGGGTTTTAGGTTTAACATTTATGTGATATAATTGTGAGAAACATTTAAGATATACAATTTATAAGGTTCAGTTATTCAGTATTTATTTGGTTTTGGGTGAGTAAGTGATCTTTGAGAAGAGACTTGAATTTATAAACAGGTAGTGTTTCTTTTATATTTACAGGTAATGAATTCCAGATTTTAGGGCCTTTTATGTGCATTGAGTTTTTGCATAGCGTGAGATGGACACGAGGAATATCAAAGAGTGATCTGTGCCTTGTGTTATGGTCATGCTATGTCTCAAGACTCGACTAGACTTTACCAGTGACTGACTAAAAGTCCTCACAAAAGCTAACTTCTTGACCAACCTGGCAATCAGAACAGCTTGCTTGAACAATAAAGCGACTGTTAAGCCGAACAGCAATATAACAAGCAACAGCGACACAAAATCAGGAACAAGGAGATAATATAACGACACTAAGTAGGGACCAACTGCAGATCCTCCCCAAATGTCACAAAACTCACATACAGTGGAACCTCAAAAATCGAACATATCACATATCAAACGTTTTGAAAATAGGACTATTTTTTCAGACAAACTGTGTCCCTATTATCGAACGCGCCCCTATTTTCGAACCGCCGGGTATGGGACCTGTCTGCCGGCCTGCTCTGTCCGTGTCCCCGCGCAGGCGCCGTGAGCAGTCTAGCTTTGTTTATGCTTGAGTGAACACTAACCTACGCTCTCATTCATGCATTTTACAATTATTTTGTTGTGTTTAGTGCTTGTGGGACTGTGAAATAAGCTGCCACAGGCCCAAAGAAACTTGCTAGTGGTACCCCTGTGGTAAAGAAAGTGAGAAACACCTTTGATGTGAAGAAGGAAATAATACAGAAGTATGAGAGTGGTGTGAGACTTGTTGAGCTTGCCAAGATGTATGGGAAAAACAAGTCGACCATCGGTTCTATCCTGTCAAAGAAAGAACAAATCAAGGAAGCTGATGTTGTGAAAGGTGTTAATATGCTAACCAAAAAAAGACCACAAATAGTTGAAGAGGTTGAGAAGTTGTTGCTGGTGTGGATCAAGGATAAAGAGATTGCAGGTGATAGTGTTTCAGAGACGATTATTTGCGAAAAGGCAAGGAAGTTGCATGCCGATCTGGCACAAAAAACTCCTGGAACCAGTGCTGATAGTGAATTTAAGGCCAGCAGGGGCTGGTTTGACAGATTTAAGAAGCGTAGTGGTATACACAATGTTGTAAGACATGGTGAGGCAGCCAGTTCAGACAAACGAGCGGCTGAGAAGTTTGTACAGGAGTTTAAGGGGTACATAGATAGTGAAGAATTGAAACCTGAACAAGTGTTTAATTGTGACGAAACAGGCTTGTTTTGGAAGAAAATGCCAAAAAGGACCTTCATCACACAGGAGGAAAAGGTACCGCCAGGACACAAGGCTATGAAAGACAGGCTTACTCTTTTGTTCTGTGCTAATGCTAGTGGTGATTTTAAAGTGAAGCCTTTACTTGTGTATCATTCAGAAAATCCCAGTGTTTAAGAAAAACAATGTCTTTAAGAACAAGTTATGTGTCTTGTGGAAAGATAATCATAAGGCATGGGCCACAAGACAAATTTTCAAAGAGAGGGTCCATGAAGTGTTTGGCCCCAGTGTGAAAAAATACCTCCAGGAAAAGAAATTGCCACTCAAGTGCCTCCTGTTAATGGACAATGCTCCTGCTCATCCTCCAAACTTATTAGACCTCTTGTCTAAGGACTTCAGTTTTATAAAAGTGAAGTTCTTGCCTCCTAACACCACTCCTCTCCTCCAGCCCATGGACCAGCAGGTCATTTCTAACTTCAAAAAACTACACAAAAGCAGTGTTTGAAAAGTGCTTTGAAGTGATCACAGACACTAAGTTGACCCTAAGAGAGTTCTGGAGGAATCACTTCAACATCTACAGCTCCGTAAGCCTTATAGGTAAGGCTTGGGAGGGAGTGACTTCCAGGACTTTGAACTCTGCTTGGAGACAATTGTGGCCAGATTGTGTCCAAAAGAGGGATTTTGAAGGGTTTGAGGCTGACCCTGATCCAGCTCACCCTCTGCCTGTTGTAGACTCTATTGTGGCATTGGGGAACACCCTGGGGTTGGAGGTGAGTGGTGAGGATGTGGAAGAGTTGGTGGAGGACCACAGGGAAGAGCTAACCACTGAAGAGCTGCAAGAGTTTCATCTGGAGCAGTATCAGACCACAGCTGAGGAACTTGCTTCAGAGGAGGAGGAAGAGGGAGTGGATGAGGTGCCTTCTTCAAAGATTAAGGAGATTTGTTCCAAGTGGAATGATGTCCCTGAGCAAGCTGAAACAAGCCATCTTTGCAACAAGTTCAGTGACAGAACCATGTCCCATTTTAGGGAAATGTTAAAGAGGTGCCAGAAACAGGACTGTGAACAGTTATTTTGTGGGACAGGGGTCAAGTGACTCTCAAGCTGGTCCTAGTGGCATTAAAAGACAGAGAAGGGAAGTAACCCCAGAGAGGGCTTTATCTGAAGTCCTCATGGAGGGGGATTCTCCTTCCAAACACTAACCCCAACTCCCTCTCTCCTCCTCCCTATCTTCCAGATGTCATCACCAATCTTCAATAAAGGTAAGTAAAAATGTTATTTTATATGTATTACTATACATAATTAAAAACTATAGTATTTGTTGTATGTAAAACTGTAATTAATCTCTATAAAATGTATTTTTTGTGTGAATATTTTTGGGTTTCTGGAACGGATTAATTGTATTTCCATTATTTCTTATGGGAAATATTGCTTCGAATTTCAGACTTTTCGAATTTAGACCTAGCTCCTGGAATGGATTACGTTCGATTTTTGAGGTTCCACTGTACTACCGAATCTAAGTTCAGCATTAGAAAATCCCCGAGTGTGACAGTACACAGATACCAGTACAAATTAGGTCAGAAGCTACAGCTCAGGACCCAAGTTTCTCAGTGTCTATGAGACACACAATCTCAGTACAACGTCGAAAATCACTAAGTCTAGGCTATGTTCTGTGAACAGAGTTACACAGAACCAACAACAACAAAGCGACAGAGACGATCTTCCAACAAGGGCCAGCAATGAAGAGCTGGAGAGGCCGTGTTGTTGGAAGGCACGTCAAACCAACAAGAAGGCACAGGACAGGCAGACACTCACTCCTGGTGAGGTGTGATCACCCCACCCTGATCACATGACTCTCCGTGGGCTGCTGCTGCCCAGCAACACAGAAGCCGGCAGCGAAACAAGCGAAGTGAAAACTACAGTAGTTAGACAATGCTGCCAGCTACTTAATACTCTCGAACAATGAGCATTGAATATATAAATGTTACATCCTACCTAATAATATAACTAAGTCAAATAATAATATAAAGCAATATATTTATGATTTAGCTAATACCGCAAATATAAGCAGTATAAAATTATATGAACAGGTAATATACATTATATACATTGTGACCCATTCAGGGGTTGCAATAGTAGAAGGTAGTAGTGATGGTGGTAGAGGGTGGTAGTGATGGTGGTAAAGGATGGTAGAGGGTGGTAGTGATGGTGGTAGAGGGGGTAGTGATGGTGGTAGAGGGTGGTAGTGGTTGTGATGGTGGTAGAGGGTGGTAGCAATTGTGGTAGAGGGTAGTAGTGATGGTGGTAGAGATAACCTCTCCTCCCTCTCCCCTCCTCGCCGTCTTCCATATGCCAACAAGTCTTCAATAAAGGTAAAAAGTAATTTAAATGTTTATTTATCCATTTCATTAGTGCTTTATATTTATTTCTCATTGTTTTCTGTATGTAAAACTCTAGTTATTCTCTATAAAATGTTTTGTTAACATTTTTGGGTGTCTGAAACGGATTAATTGGATTTACATTATTTCTTATGGGAAATATAAAAAATCGGGGCACCACTGTATTCACATCACACTTTTCTTCTCACTATACAGAAAGCAACTGTAAACACTCCACTCCCCATGTTGGCCCGTGGCCTGGTGGCAAAAGCTCTCACTTCACACGCTGAGGGCAAGGGTGAAAACACTGGGCATGTTTCCTTACACTGGTTGTCTATGTTCACCCATCAGTAAAATGGGTACCTGGGTGTTAGTCAACTGGTGTGGGTCACATCCTGGGACAAAACTGCTTAACAAGCAGCTTTCTATATAGTAGTATGTCACTGATGTCAGCTAGACCTGTATACCATGTACATGTACAGTGGTCCCTCAATTATCGTCCATAATCCGTTCCTGGAAGTGGGACTATTATTGAAATAGACGATTTTCGAATCAATTTTCCCCATAAGAAATAATGTAAATACAATTAATCCATTCCTGACACCCAGAAGTATTAAAACAAAAATTTTTTTTACATGAAATATAGATGTAGTACATAAATAATACAATGACGCATGATGTATGAAACATTAACAGCATAACACTTACCTTTATTGGCGATTCTTCTTAGTGTATGGAAGACTGGAGGAGGAGAGAGATTGAATTACTGTTTGGAAGGGGAATCCCCTTCGATGAAAATGTCCCTCGTGACCCATGCCTTATTATTAGATCTCCAAAACACACAATTTACTCTTCATAACATTGTTTTTCTTGAACACTCTGGGATTTTCAGAATGGTACACTAGTAACGGCTTCACTTTGAAATCCCCATTAGCATTAGCACAGAACATGAGCGTCAGCCTGTCTTTCATAGGCTTGTGTCCTGGCAGTGCATTTTCTTCCTGAGTAATGTAGGTCCTCTTTGGCATTTTCTTCCAAAAGAGGCCTGTTTCATCACAATTGAACACTTGTTCAGGTTTCAGTCTTTCAGCCTTTATGTACTCCTTGAATTCATGCACATATTTTTCAGCCGCTTTTTGGTCTGAACTGGCAGCCTCACCATGCCTTATCACACTGTGTATGCCAGTATGCTTCTTAAATCTCTCAAACCAACCTTTGCTGGCCTTAAATTCACTCACGTCACCACTAGTTGCAGGCAATTTCTTTACCAAATCGTCATGCAACTGCCTAGCCTTTTCACAAATAAGCGACGTCATAAGACTATCTCCTGCTAATTGTTTCTCGTTTATCCACACTAATTATAACTTCTTGACATCTTCAAGTACTGGTGATCTCATTTTTGTCAGCATATTTAACCCCTTCGCAACAGCAGCTTCCTTGATTTCCTTTTTCTTGGCTATGATGGAAGATATGGTTGTACGGGATTTGTTATACATCCTGGCCAGTTCACCCACACGTACGCCACTTTCATATTGTTCAATGATGTTTTTTTTAAATTCAATCGTATTTTTCACCTTCTTTACCAAAGGCTTGGCACTAGGAGCTTTCTTTGGAGCCATGGTAGCTTATTTAGTACTTGCAAGCACTAAAATGAATGAAATACAGTGGACCCTCAACCAGCGATATTAATCCGTTCCTGATAGCTCATCGTTAATCAAAATAATCGTTAGTCAAGTTAATTTTCCCCATAAGAAATAATGGAAATCAAATTAATCCATGCAAGACACCCCAAAGTATTGAAAAAAAAAAAAAATTTACCACATGAAATATTAATTTTAATACACACAAACTGAAAAAGACATGCACAGTTACATGACACTTACCTTTATTGAAGATCTGGTGATGATTGATGGGATGGGAGGAGGGGAGACCGATGATCTTGTTAGTTTTTAGAAGGGGAATCCTCTTCCATTAGCACTTGAGGCAGCAAGTCTTTTTCTGGGGTTACTTCCCTTGTTCTTTTAATGACACTAGGACCAGCTTCAGAGTCACTGGACTTCTGTCGCACACCATATCTGTCCATAGAGGCCTGTACCTCTCGTTCCTTTATCCTGAAGTGTTTCACAACATTGTCAGTGTAATAGTCACCAGCACGGCTTGCAATAGCTGTGTGAGGGTGATTTTCATCAAAAAAGGTTTGCACTTTAAGCCACATTGCACACATTTCCTTATCTTTGAAGTAGGCAACTTCTTCAATTTCTCTCTCCCCTCCTCTGAAGCAGTTTCCTCAGGTGTGGCCTCTTACTGTTGAAGATGATCTAGCAGCTCATCAGTGGTTTGTTCTTCATTGTCCTCCTCCACCAACTCTTCCACATCCTCCCCACTAACCTCACCAATATGAGCACTAGTTCCAGGCATTTTTTCCTGTTCACCTGGGTGTTAGTCAACTGTTGTGGGTCGCATCCTGGGGGACAAGATTAAAGACCCCCAATAGAAATAAGTTAGACAGTCCTCGATGATGCACTGACTTTCTTGGGTTATCCTGGGTGGCTAACCCTCTGGGGTTAATCGTTTCTCGGTAATTGTTTCACGTTAAGCCACACCAACAACACTCTCTCCACATCTTCGAGTAATACAGCTGATGGTGGTGCAACAACAACAACAGCTGACTGTGGTGCAGCAGCAGCTGCACCTTTGGCAAGAACAGCTTCCTTGATTGCCGTTTTCTTACCCACAATAGTAGCGATGGTTGATTGGGGTTTATTATACAACCTGACCAGCTCAGAGACACGCACTCCACTTTCATACTTAGCAATGATCTCTTTCTTCATCTCCATAGTAATTCTCACCCTTTTTGCTGTAGGGCTGGCACTAGAAGCTTTCTTGGGGCCCATGGTGACTTATTTTGCAGGTGCAATCACTACAAAGGCTGTGATAATATGAAATGTTCCAGTTGTTGTATGTTTGGAAGCGACCGCGGTTGCTGCCTGGCTTGTAAACACTGACACCCAAGGGACAAGTGAGGCGCGCTCAGGCCAAAGTGGACGCGTATGGTACGGAACGATTAGCGCTGGTTGGGTTTTTAAGCGCTAGGTGAGGCAAAATTTTTGCGTTTAAATGTATCGCTAGTCAGATTTATCGTTAATCGATGCCATCGCTGGTTAAGGGTCCACTGTATTATGAAATATTTCGTATGAATTGGTGAGGGGACCATCGCTCACTGGTAAACAATGGCACACTGGCTGGGAAGGGAGGCATAGGCGGCTCAGAGCCATGAGTACGCGTCCAGGACGAAAGACGATTAGCAAGTTAACGGACCATTTGCAAGCCAATGTTTAGACAAAATAACGGGACTATTTCTGAAATGGACGACTTTCAGGCCGGACGATTATTGAGGGACCACTGTATATGTAGAAATAAAGATATTATATTATGTATTATTATTATTATTATAAAATTTACCTGAGCATCATTGCCCTTGTCTACTAGCTCTTGAACATAGTTTTCCCCAAAGTGTCGCTGGCCTGCAGCATATGCTTCAATTATCATCTCCTTTGGCTTAGTTTTGGTGACAGCAACCAATCGAGGCTGAGGACACAGAGCTGCCACATTCTGCAGGAAAAATCATTTTCAAAATTTTGCATAAATGATTTACAAATGCAGTATACTACAGAAAATGTTTTTGGCAGCCAAATCCAGAAATAGTGGTGTTGCTCAGGACATGCAACAGGTATAGGGTCTTTAACAGTCAATAATATCTTTTCAAGATAAAAGTAATTACCGTACTTGAAACAGCGAACAGGCAGATGAGGCCTAAATATGGAAAATGCAGAACAACAGAAATCAAGCAACTTTTATATTGACAAAACAATTAAATTAAATAATTTTTTAAATGTGGTATTTGTTTATAAAATTAATTTTTTAAAATATTTTTATTCAAAATTACTGTATTTATGGAAAGGCAATAAAGCTATTAAGAGGGGAGGAGGAAGGTGGAAGGTGGAAGGAGGAGGAGGAAGAAGAAGAAGAAGAAGAAGAAGAAGAAGAAGAAGAAGAAGACGAAGAAGAAGAATACCTAATAATAATAATAATATGTAATAATATGTTCCCTTGAGGCATGAAAACATTTCACCCCATGAGTGACAAGATAAGGGGAGATAACATCTGATAAGAGCTGACCTTTGATGAGCGTAAAGGAGGGAGGGGGGCAGCTGTCCATCTGTCAAGAGCCAGGAGGAGGAGGAGGAGGAGGAGGAGGAGGAGGAGGAGGAGGAGGAGGAGGAGGAGGAGGAGGAGGAGGAGGAGGAGGAGGAGGAGGAGGAGGAGGAGGAGGAGGAGGAGGAGGAGGAGGAGGAGGAGGAGGAGGAGGAGGAGGAGGAGGAGGAGGAGGAGGAGGAGGAGGAGGAGGAGGAGGAGGAGGAGGAGGAGGAGGAGGAGGAGGAGGAGGAGGAGGAGGAGGAGGAGGAGGAGGAGGAGGAGGAGGAGGAGGAGGAGGAGGAGGAGGAGGAGGAGGAGGAGGAGGAGGAGGAGGAGGAGGAGGAGGAGGAGGAGGAGGAGGAGGAGGAGGAGGAGGAGGAGGAGGAGGAGGAGGAGGAGGAGGAGGAGGAGGAGGAGGAGGAGGAGGAGGAGGAGGAGGAGGAGGAGGAGGAGGAGGAGGAGAGGAGGAGGAGGAGGAGGAGGAGGAGGAGGAGGAGGAGGAGGAGGAGGAGGAGGAGGAGGAGGAGGAGGAGGAGGAGGAGGAGGAGGAGGAGGAGGAGGAGGAGGAGGAGGAGGAGGAGGAGGAGGAGGAGGAGGAGGAGGAGGGAGGAGGAGGAGGAGGAGGAGGAGGAGGAGGAGGAGGAGGAGGAGGAGGAGGAGGAGGAGGAGGAGGAGGAGGAGGAGGAGGAGGAGGAGGAGGAGGAGGAGGAGGAGGAGGAGGAGGAGGAGGAGGAGGAGGAGGAGGAGGAGGAGGAGGAGGAGGAGGAGGAGGAGGAGGAGGAGGGAGGAGGATGATGACGAACAAACATTTGTCTGTCTGTTCTATTTGTCTGTCTGCCAAACTCCCTGTCTATCCGCTCAGCTCAATGTCTCAGAGAGAGCCACAAGACTGTGTCATCATCACGCTTTACTCACATCTTCAAGCAGAGTATAGCACTTTGTCTGGATTTTTTGGGTTATCCTAGGTAATTTACACTATGTATAGTTGTATTTATGTGTACCTGTGAGACAGAGATAGAGAGAGAGAGAGAGAAAGAGAGACAGATTGAAAGAGATAGAATGAGGGAGAAAGATAATTAGATAGAATGGAGGGGGAAGCAGCATCCGAACCCCATTGTTTTGACAGGCGGTAGGGGAGTGAGTAATGAGACAATATGTCATTTTGACAGCTGCCGACTCCTGACTCAAAACAATTATAAGCCACACACTCAGCAGGCAAGACAAGCTTTGCTGAAGGGTGATAATAGGAGTTTTATGAAAGTATCTAGTGACTATATATGTGTATATATATTATAGAAACCAGAAGCAAGAAGGGAAGGCAGGAATGAAGGAAGGACTAGATGAAAGGAAGGAAAAAAGTAATGAAGGACAGATGAAGGAATGTAGGAAGAGAGGTGGAATGCCCTCCAGGTAGCCTCCAGGTAGGAAAGGAATGAAGGAAATTAGGAAGGAAGGAATGATGACACACGACCATTTACCTAGGATAACTACATAACACAACTGCCTGCAAATACTTTGAAGAAAACTGCTCAGACGAGGTGTTTTGTCTTTGCACATAAAAAAAAATTCAACAAAAATGCACACACACTGATTTTATGTGTGAGAGTGTAAAACACCATTGTGTATGACACCATGTTTTATGTGTGAGAGTGTAAAACACCACTGTATGACACCATGTTTTATGTGTGAGAGTGTAAAACACCACTGTGTATGACACCATGTTTTATGTGTGAGGAGTGTAAAACACCACTGTGTATGACACTATGTTTTATGTGTGAGGAGTGTAACATACAACACTCAGAAATGGAAGGCACAATTTTATTTTATTCAGGAGAGTGGAGTGTAGCTTAAACTCCCTAGATCAGTGGTTCTTAACCTTTTTCGTCCTATGACCCCCCCCCCCCCCCGAGACTCTTCATGAACCCTATAATAAATTTTGAAATGATGAACCTTGTGAAAAGGTAAGATGAAACAAAATGATAGGAAGACCATAGTTTATTGAATATGCTACAGAACAAAAACCCTGAAAAATTCCACATAGCCTCTACAAATGCCAGAACATTACAAATTCCACAGAACTATTGATCATACAAAACCTACTTCTCATTCACTCAGTGGGAGGGTTGAAATTGTTTTGCAGCCAAAAGTCTATCAAAGCAAGGAGCACTGCTTGACAGGCAACACCTCATGTCAGCATCGATCACAAGCCTATTACGTGCCTTCTTTTTCAGTGTTACCATTGCTGAGAATCCAACCTCGCAGCGATAGGTTGATGGGGACTAGATCTCCACAAGTGGTTGTGGCCAATGATTCAGAGAACAAGTACTTATCCTTCATAACTTCCCTGTCAAGGTAACAAACATAAACAAGAAGTTGAGAACATCAAGCAACAACCGTTTACTCGTCCAGTTGCAATGAATACATTCGACTACTCCTCACAGCAGTCATTACTTGCAGCAGAATATCATCACTCATGTCCAAGATCCGACTTCTGACTGTATCATTTGAAAGGGAAATGCCCTCAACTTGTTTGCCTGCTGTTCTCCAAGACCCACCTTCACTGCTTCCAGAATGCAAGGTTTAATCAGGTCTTCGCCAATTGTATGAGGCACGATTTTTAGAATAATTATGCTGCTTCATTCTGACAAGCAAAGTGACCAGTGGAATCGATACATGACCTTCAGAGAAGCTTCCTTTTGCCTGAAAAAGTCCAAGCTTTTGTCCACCAAATGGCTGTATCAAGACTCAAAATGGACCTTCAGTTTGCTTGGCTTCATACTCTCATGACTCAAAACTTTGGTGCAAACAACACATTGTGGCTTGACCACAGAGTTCTGAATGATGCTTGTGAAACCCATCTTGAAAAAGGCTTCATTGTACGTATGCTTCTTGGCAGACATAGTGCAAACAGGAAACTGCCTTGGGAGTCACGGAGCAAGAGCGACATACGGACATCCTCCACCATAGCTATGAACTGACTAAGTGACTGGTCATGGTTGATGTGTTTACTGTAGCAGACCACTGCACATCTGATCAGTGTTGCCACTCACCAAACTGGTAAAAATCTAACTGGCTAATTCAAGTACGTATATGAAAATAAATTATATTCTCCCGAACCATTTGTGACCCCCGAGAAACCCCAAATGACTCCCCAGGGGGTCATGACACCCCAGGTTAAGAACCACTGTCCTAGATCAAAAGCCCTTTACCAGCATCAAGGCATCATCCCCCTTACCTGGAATATACCTGGAGGGAGTTTTGGGGGAGTCACTGTCCCCATGGCATGGCCCATGATAAGGCCTCATGGTTGATCAGGTCCTGATCAACCAGGTTATTGCTGGCTTCATGTAAACCTGACATATGAGCCACAGCCCAGCTGGTCAAGAATTTACTTTAGGTGCCTGTCCAGCTCCTTCTTGAAGACAGCCAAGGGTCTATTGGTAATCCCCCTTATGTATTCTGGGAGGCGGAGACAGTTGAACGATCTTGGGTCCTTGACACTTATTGTGTTATCTCTTAGCATACTTGTGGCACCTTTTTTCATTCAAATCAAATCAAAGCTTATTCTCTATAAGGATTACAATGCGGGGTTTACAGATTTTGGTTATTGTGTGGTTTACATGTAATAAAATACTAATTACAGAGGGGGCCACTAGAACACCTAGCATGGCTAGGCATTTTGGGCAAACTTAGATTAATTCTTAACCCTAAATTATTACAAATTGGGGAGTAAGTTGACTAAATACTGACTAAATACTAAGTGACTAAATACTAGTTTGTGAGTTTAGCAATGTGAATGCTTTTGTTTTGGCACAATACATAGTTTCTATATTGGACTATCACGGGCTAACTTGTGACTAGTTAGGAATCATTATTTTAAGATTAAGATACATATTTCTGTGCTTATAGTCAAATGGGTGAGTGAGTGTAAGTATGAACCACCAGGTGGTTTTTATGTAGTTAGTTGACGGGGTGTATCAGGGAGATAAGATGTTTTCTAATGGTAGTTTTGAAGGTGATGAATGTGTCTGCAGTTCTAGAGTTTTCAGGTGGGGTGTTCCAGATTTTAGGGCCTTTGACATACATTGAATTTTTGTAAAGGTTTAGTCGGACACGGGGAATGTCGTAGAGATGTTTGTGTCTGGTGTTATGCTTGTGGGTCCTGTCACAACTATCAAGAAAGCATTTTAGGTCAAGGTTAATATTGGAATTTAAGGTCCTGTATATGTAGATTGCACAGTAGTAAGTGTGGATGTTCTGAACAGGGAGTAAGTTTAGATCTATGAAGAGTGGGGGAGGGGTGTTGCCAGGGATGGGATTTAGTGATTATTCTTACTGCGGCTTTTTGTTGAGTTATTATTGGCTTTAGGTGTATTGCTGCATAGGTGAGGTATGGATATGTAAGTGCATGGTATAGTGTGAGAAGGGCATTATGCAGCACGTAGTATCGTATCTTGGAGAGGATCCCAACTGTTTTGGATACTTTTTTTGATGTGTGTTGGATATGGGTGCTGAAATTCAGGTTGTTGTCCAGGTATAGGCCTAGGAATTTGCCCTCATTATGTCTGGCAATTAGAGTGCAGTCAATCTTAATGTTTAGTTGCGCAGCACCTGCTCTGCTACCAAACATAATATAGTAGGTTTTGTCGATTTTAAGTGTAAGTTTATTGGCTGTCATCCAAGTTGATATTTTGAGCAGCTCCTCATTAACAATGGTGGTGAGGGTGGCAAGATTAGGGTGAGAGATGACGTAAGTCGTGTCGTCAGCAAAGAGAATGGGTTTCAGGTGTTGGGATACGTTTGGAAGATCATTGATTTAAATGAAGAAGAGCAGGGGTCCAAGGACACTTCCCTGCAGAACTCCAGTATCAAGTGGCTGTGTTGATGATGCTGTGTCTTTAATGGTGACATACTGGGGGGATGTTGCATCTCCTGCCAAGTGTGCAGATTTTGGACTAGCCCATCTAAGGATTTTTAATAAGATTTTTGATAATGGACCTTAATAAAAAAATTAAATCAAGAAATTTTAATTTCTAAAGTTAATTAATTCCAGCTAGATTAGGTGAGATTTTGCTTTATTTAATCAACTTGATTATATATATGTAAATTACTAGTATATATGACATGCATGTGACTGCTTCCAACTGATTTCTACTCCTATAACTCAACTTGTAGCTCAGCCTGTGACCTGACTTCCACAGTGACTGAAGGAAAGACTAATGTTGCAGGACAAACACTTCAATGCTAGAGCAAAATGCCGTCCCAATAAAAGCTTATTTGGTAACGAGTGTGTTTCCTTCAACATTACTAGCAGCATCCCATTCACATCCAAGGTGAGTGCCTGATCAGCCAAGGTATTACTATCAGGAGTTTGCTAGGCAAACTCCAGACCAGGCCTGCTAGGCAGGCCGGGTCAAAAGTAAAGTGTTATGTTAAGGTTCCATTCCACCATTGTAAAAAAAGGACCTAGTAAGTTCCTCAATCAAGAAAGAGTAATGTGTATGTTAATGAGTACCTAACTAAAAAGCAGCAGAACCTACTATACAGACTTTGAAAACTTAAGCATGACAACAACGTAACAATCAAGCAGTGCTTTACGTGTAATGGCATAACCATAGTAACATACAGAGGTACAAAAAATACAGAAAAGAGCAGTATGCCAAAGCCACTTATACTATGCATAGCATTACGGGCTGGCTTAAAATTAACTTAAGATGAACTAAGCAATGATGACATCGGTGATAAAACTTTAATGTAAACAGATTACTATAAAGCACAAGTGAGTATTACAAAGACAGGTCATATGGTTGTATGCATTGTTGTACATTCAGTAGAATGGAGTATTCTGTTAGGTAGTGTATTTAAAAAATAATAAAGTTAGATTGGGTTTTAGGTTTAACATTTATGTGATATAATTGTGAGAAACATTTAAGATATACAATTTATAAGGTTCAGTTATTCAGTATTTATTTGGTTTTGGGTGAGTAAGTGATCTTTGAGAAGAGACTTGAATTTATAAACAGGTAGTGTTTCTTTTATATTTACAGGTAAAATTATAGTAAAATTATAGTAAAATTATCAGACTCGGGTCCCAGATTTGAAATAACATGCACTGGTCTGACTGTAACAAGTTAATCCTCTTCTCAATACAACATTAACCATGTACAGTACTTTAGTATAGTGCAATACAATGGAACCTCTACTTGCGAGTTTAATCCGTTCAATGGCCTTGCTCGCAACTGGATTTGCTCGTGTGCAGAGTAAATTTTTCTCATTTAAATTAATTGAGATGCAATTAATCCGTTCCAGTGGAATTCTGTACTTCAATAATTTTGCTAATATCAACTTTACGACTTATTTATCTATCTCACTTGATCTAATATAACATAATAAACAATATAAATAACACAGAAAACTGATATATACTCTAAAATGAATAAAATATGTAATTCGTGTAGTGGTATGGGCGGTGTCGGCGGTGGACAACAGTTTGTCTGGAGACCAGACAAAATACTTCTTGAATAATTTCACTAGTATCATCTATATGGCTTATTTATCTATCACAGTTCATCTAATATGACATAACAAACAATATAAATAACACAGAAACCTGATATATACTCTAGAATGAACAAAATATGTCATTATATGTGTGGTGGCGGCGGCCAACGAGAGTTTGTCTGGAGACAGGACAAAATATTCCTTGAATATTTTGCTATCATCAATGCTACGGCTTATTTATCTATCACAGTTCATCTAATATGAAATAATAAACAATATAAATAACATAGAAACCTGATATATAATCTAGAATGAATAAAATATGTCATTATGTAACAGGTGGAGGCAGCCACAACCACTCCCTCTGTTGTGGTAAACACTGCCATCTAGTGATGGCCTTTTGAATCCGTCTAGTATTATTATTATTATTATTATGTAGCACATTATTATTATATATGTATTATTATATGTATTATAATTATTATCATTATTATTGTATTATATTATACTATTATTATATGTATTATTATTATTATACATATTATTATCATTATTATTTGATCATCACTTTATTTGTTCACCACAAATTATTTTAGTCCCTTTTATATTGTCTCCTTTATTTTAGCTTTAAAAAACTACCTTAGCTCATTATTTTTACATTTGTTAAATAATTCAGGTGCTATTTTTTTTAGCTTTAGAATATTTACTTTGTTTTATACTTAATTCTAACTATAGATTCACTACAAATCTTATGATTACAAGCATTGATAATGATACCAACCTCTTATTTAATGACTTAAATGATTCAAACAGTTACTGTAATTACTACACAGCAGAACAATCAAAGGCACTTCTCAGAGCCAACAACAACATAACTATCTTTAACTACAATATCAGATCTTTAAGCAAGCATTACGATGACCTCCTAGCATTACTAAATTCCTTGCATGCCAATATGTCCATCATTACACTAACTGAAACCTGGCTAAAGCCTGATACTACAGATGTCTATACCATTCCTGGTTACACAGCCATATACAACTGTAGGCCAGACCAACAAGGGAGTGGCACAGCTATATACTACTCAGACCAACTAGAATGTATCACTAATACTTGCACAAGGGATGAACATGGGGAATATATAATAGCTAAATTCAAATCCAAATGTACCTACAAAAACCTCTCACAGTGATAAACAGCTACAGAGTTCCACAATCAAACATTAGCCAATTTAGTCAAAACCTAGGAAGTATGATAACTGATGCACGCATGAACAAAGATCACTTACTACTCTCAGGTGACTTCAATATAAATCTCCTGCAAGACCAGGACCCACACGTAACTGAATTCACAAACACAATGAGTAACTGCATGTTGCTACCAACAGTAACAAAACCTACAAGAGTTACGGAGACTAGTGTTTCCCTACTTGACCACATCTGGACCAACACCATATCCCCTTCAAAATCAGGCATAATTACAGATAATACCACAGACCACTACCCTACTTTCCTCATAACAACTCTTGGTAAAATACCCCAAGACACTACTAAAGTCACCTTCAGACTTCACAATGAGGTAGCCATTAATAACTTCACAACAGCAGTAACAAACATTGACTGACACACTGAGCTAGAAATCTATACAGATATTGACGAATGTTTTAATAATTTTCTAAAAAAGACCCAATACCTCTATAACAAGCACTGCCCTAAAAAAACTAAACAGATGACAGCTAAGAGACTGAACAGTCCCTGGCTAACACCCAGCATTCTCAAATCCATAAATACAAAACACCGATATGAAAAAAGTACAGAATGGGTCACATAACCAGAGACCAAACAAAACGTTACTCGTCAATCCTAACCAGCCTGATAAGAAGGGCAAAAAAATTGTATTATGAGAACAGATTATCCAACTTACGAGGTGATATAAAAAAGACCTTGAAGACCCTATCACAAATTCTGGGAACAAAAAAGATATCACGAAATAGCGAAATAAAATTAGCAAAATCAGATGAACCCCAACTCCCACCAACAGAAACAGCAAACAGACTCAATGATTTCTTCTCCACTATAGGACAAAACCTTGCCAATAAAATCCCAAGCTCAGATACCCCACCAAATGACTACCTCACTGGCAACTACCCGAACACACTGTTCCTAGCTCCGACTAACCCATACGAAGTCTCCCTTATTATCAACGCACTAAAAAACAAGGCAGGAGATTTAAATACCTTACCACCCTTTATATACAAAAAAGTGTCACAAGTACTATCACCAATCATTACAACACTCTTTAACAAATCCATTGAATCCTCCACCTTCCCTACAGCTCTCAAAATAGCAAGGGTCACCCCGATCCATAAAGGAGGAGACCAAACTGAGTTGAATAACTATAGGCCAATATCCAATTTACACCCTCTCTCAAAAATCTTCGAAAAATTAATTCATAAACGAATCTACTCCTACCTCATCTCCCAAAACATTCTCAACCCCTGCCAATTTGGATTCAGGCCTAATAAAAATACTAATGATGCTATTATACACATGCTAGAACATATATACACTGCAATAGAGAAAAAAGAAGTCCCACTGGGGATCTTCATTGACTTACGTAAAGCTTCTGATACAGTTGACCATGACTTGCTCTACGTAAAATTGTCACACTATTGTATTAGAGGGCACTCCCTCAACTACCTCAAGTCATATCTCAGCAACAGAAGCCAATATGTGTACGCAAATGGGGCAAGCTCTTCCGCTCAACCAATTACAGTTGGTGTCCCACAGGGAAGTGTCCTTGGCCCTCTTCTCTTTCTCCTATACATAAATGACCTACCAAATACTTCGCAATTACTCAAACCCACACTTTTTGCAGATGACACTACATACGTCTTCTCTCACCCGAGCCCAGTCACGCTAGCCAATACTGTAAACACCGAATTACAGAAAATATCTACCTGGATGAGGACTAACAAACTTACACTAAACATTGACAAAACCTACTTCATTCAGTTTGGTAACAGAGCTACAGATGTACCTCTTAACATAACGATAAACAGATCACCTATCACAAAGCTAACAGAGGGAAAATTCTTAGGAATCCACCTTGATAATAGACTCAAATTTCATACACATATACAACAAATTTCTAAGAAAATTTCCAAGACTGTAGGCATACTATCGAAGATACGGTACTATGTTCCACAGTCAGCCCTCCTGGCCCTTTATCACTCTCTTATTTACCCCTATCTCACCTATGGAATTTGTGCATGGGGCTCAACAACAATTAACCATCTCAGACCACTAATTACCCAACAAAAGGCTGCAGTTAGAATGATAACAAATTCTCACTACAGGCAGCACACTCCACCAATATTCAAAACACTCAACCTACTCACCATACAAAACATCCATACTTATTACTGCACCTATTACATACATAGAACACTTAACTCTGATATTAACCCTCCCCTCAAACATCTCCTTGCCAACCTCAACAGAACACATGACCATAACACAAGGCACAGATCACTCTTTGATGTTCCTCGTGTTCATCTCACACTATGCAAAAACTCAATGCACATAAAAGGCCCTAAAATCTGGAATTCATTACCTGTAAATATAAAAGAAACACTACCTGTTTATAAATTCAAGTCTCTACTCAAAGATCACTTACTCACCCAAAACCAAATAAATACTGAATAACTGAACCTTATAAATTGTATATCTTAAATGTTTCTCACAATTATATCACATAAATGTTAAACCTAGGACCCAATCTAACTTTATTATTTTTTAAATACACTACCTAATTCAGAATCCAATTCATATGACCTGTCTTTGTAATACTCACTTGTGCTTTATAGTAATCTGTTTACATTAATGTTTTATCACTGATTTCATCATTGCTTAGTTAATCTTAAGTTAATTTTAAGCCAGCCCATAATGCTATGCATATAAGTGGCTTTGGCATGCTGCTCTTACCTGTATTTTTTTGTACCTCTGTATGTATGCTAAAATTACTAAATAAATAAATAAATAAATATAAATAATTTGTAATTTTTATTCATACAAAAAATGTAAGATTTACTGTTATGCCTTATTGCAATAATTGTATAAACAATGTCAACCCATTCACGGCTGCATATTGGAATGAACGTAGTCAAGCAAACGAGCATTTCTCCCTCGTTGAGCTCAATTTCAAGGTACTTTTCATCATGAAAGCAATCAAAATCATATCCATTTCTGTAATATATCTTCCATTCTATCAAATGAGACCAAAAAAACGAGAATACAACCATAAAAACCATACGAAAATATGGCTAAGAGGAGGCTAATTGCTGAGAAGTGAACTCCATTATTTATGCTCCGATTTCTTTCATTTTTGGAGTACAGTACTTTAAGAAGCATCTTTCCATCATATATTGCCCAAGTTTTAACCCTTAAATGGTCCAAACTTATATATACGTTCACTCGCGCAGCGTCCCGAATATTTTGAAAAACAAAGAAATCGTTTTTTTTATAGAAAAAAAAAGAGCACATTTTTTTAAGTTTTAGCACATAAAAAAAAATTTAGGATCAGTGCTTACTGATATGAGGCCACGAAGTTGGCACTTGGCGATCACCTGAAGGCAACATGGAGTGCTGCCGCTTGCAGAAATTCTACATATTTACCATTTTCTTCCATTTTTTCATTTTCTTGGTTTTCATATGATATGATAATTATGTTTTATAGTAAATCTTTTGATATCAATACTAATTTTTGTTTATACACCAATATTATATACGAAATTATCATATTGTCACTGTGGCATGCAAAGAGTACGTAACCTTTATTCGGCGCATATACACACCCTCATTTACAGGCTATCTCCCCCAACCAGCGAACCAGGTTGCTAAGAGTTGATGATGGGGCCCCGTCGTTCAACTAGTGACCAGGTTCTAGCCAATAGGAAGATGGGTTTGGCAATCGCAGAGGTTATGTGGGTACCGCTCTCCTGTCTGCCCTTGTCATTCCCATTCTAGAGCTGGTTGAAGCACGGTCTGCTATCTTGTGGCTTCTATTTCTGCTTTGCTTACCGTGGAGTGCACTATACTTATCACTGTACATAGTGTACATATTGCTGTTATAAATTGGTGAAGGATAATATAAGTCTAAACTTTTTCTACTGTGTTTATTTGCTCCCATTACACCCGGGGTAACAGGCCATTTGGAAGCCTGGGTTGTAATATGGGTAGCCTGTCCAAGAGCTGGAGCTGGACTTAGAGAAACGGTTGAGCTTAAGGTGAAGCTCGTAGCAGGAACATTGTGCAGCTTGCTGTCTGGCATTGCTTTACAAATTTTGCGTGTCAGTTGTTACTAGCCTGTTCGGTGTGGAGAATTTTGCAGTCAGCTTTGCTTGTATGCGTATTCTGCAATCGTACTGTGCATAGCTAAGCGTGTTCTGCAAATTAAACGTGTTACGTTGGGGTATTCTGCAATCGTACTGTGCATAGCGAATAACTTATGCCACCTAGACGAGTCAGACGTCTGGTGTCGGCATATACTTTGCATAACCTACCTAAATTGTCCCTACAGCATTGTTGGCAAATTGCTCGTTCCATTGGCATTGCATACAAACGCACTCTCACAGCTGCGCAACTGCGTTCACTGATTGCTGACAAACTTATAGAAGAAGAGATGGCACATCAGACTCCTCCCTCTACGGGAGCTAGGGCAAAAACTCCTATGTTCTCGCAGGAGGAAGATGATACTCCTACGGAGCAAAATGGTCAGTATAGTGCAGCTGGGTTGTCTCAGGGTGAATCAGCGTCGTTGGCACTTGAGCTGGCAAAAATCAATCTTGAGCAAACTAGGGAACAGAGAGCATTCGCAAGGGAAGAATTTGATAGGGAAAGAGAAAGGAGGCAGTTTTCGCATTCTGTAAATAATTTTAGTTTACAGAAAGCAGTACAGTTTGTTCCCCGCTTCAATGAGGCCGAACCAGAGCAATTTTTCGAAAGCTTCGAAAATCAGGCTCGAGCCTTGAGGTGGCCGGAACAGCATTGGGCATCGTTGGTTCATACAGCATTATCGGGTAAGGCAGAGGAATTTACATCAGTATTAAATGACGCTGAATTTTCTCATTATCAAGTAGTGAAGACCACAGTGTTGGGAGCATATACGTGTATCCCAGCCAAATACCGCAAGAGTTTCAAATTGGGCAGACGACAGCTTGGTCAATCCCTAGTCGACTTTGTGAGACAGCAAACCAAAGCTTTTACCAGCTGGTATAAAGCAAGTGGTGTCTCTACCTTTGAGGATCTGGTGCAGCTTATTCTGATTGATAACCTGCTGGAGTCTGTGGGACCAGAGGTTCGAGTCTTTCTGCAGGATCGTGACTTAACCACTGCATTGGAGGCAGCCAGGTTGGCTGATACCTTCGAAACTAACCGCTCCTTGTCCGAGCGGTCCCGTCTCTCTTTTCAACAGCCTGGCATCAGCAGAGATCGTCAACCTTGGAGAATGAAGTGCCAGCCGGAGGGAGAACGTCTACATCAACCAACCAAGTCACCTGGTGAGCCACGCTTCTCAACATATGGTCCACCTGCGGAGAGGCAAACTACTCATGGTGCATCTCGACAACAGTATCCAGAGAGACACCAGCCAGAACGACACCATTTGCAACGTCAACAGGGAGTAAAGGCCAAGCCTGTCGTCTGCTTCAGGTGCAATAAAGTAGGTCACATCAGTTCCAACTGCCCCCATAAACCCCAACCCATTGGAAAAATCTCTAATATCCCTAGTAACATGTCCCCTAGAGAAGTAGAAAAAGGTATGGCCCCTTATTATTGCAAAAGTCTTATTTCCCTTCAGGAAAACTCAGAAACAACTAAGGTAAAGACCTTTAGAGATACTGGAGCATATTGCTCACTTGTAAGAGAGGGAATATTACCCCTTTCAGAGAATACTTCTTTGAATTCCTCTGTTTTATTGGAAGCATTTGGAGGAGCTATATACAGTGGACCCCCACATACCGATGGCATCACATAACGATTAATCCGCATACCGCTTGCTTTTATCGCAAAAATTTTGCCTCGCATACCGCGTAAAAACCCGCTCACCGCTGTTCATCCGAGACGCGTCCAATGTGCGCCCTCAGCCAGCCTCACATGTGCCGCCGGTGCCATTGTTTACCAGCCAGCCTCCGCGGTAACATCCAAGCATACAATCGAAACATTTTGTATTATTACATTCTTTTTGGTGATTTTCTCTGGAAAATAAGTGACCATGGGCCCCAAGAAAGCTTCTAGTGCCAACCCTACAGCAATAAGGGTGAGAATTCCAATAGAGATGAAGAAAGAGATCAATGATAAGTATGCTTTGGCATGCTGCTCTTATCTGTATTTTTTGTACCTCTGTATGTGTGCTCAAATTTTTAAATAAATAAATAAATAAATAAATGAAAGTGGAGTGCGTATCGCCGACCTGGCCAGGTTGTACAAGAAACCCCAATCAACCATCGCTACTATTGGTGGTACAGCTGCTGCTGTACCACTGTCAGCTGCTGCTGCTGCTGCACTGTCAGCTGCTGCTGCTGCTGTACCACCGTCAGCTGCTGCTGCTGCTGTAGTACTGTCTGCTGCTGCTGTAGCATCATCTGCTGCTGCTGTAGCATCGTCTGCTGCTGCTGTAGCACTGTCAGCTGCTGCTGCTGTTGTACTGCCGTCAGCTGCTGCTGCTGCTGCTGCTGTAGTACCGTCTGCTGCTGCTGTAGTACCGTCTGCTGCTGCTGTAGTACCGTCTGCTGCTGCTGTAGCATCGTCTGCTGCTGCTGTAGCACCGTTGTTGGTGTGGCTTATTGAGAATGCCAAGAAACAATTAACCCCAGAGGATTTGCCACCCAGGATAACCCAAAAAAGTCAGTGTCATCGAAGACTGTCTAACTTATTTCCATTGGGGTCCTTAATCTTGTCTACCAGGATGCAACCCACACCAGTCGACTAACACCCAGGTGAACAGGGAAAAATGCCTGGAACTAGTGCTCATATTGGTGAATTTAAAGCCAGCAAAGGTTGGTTTGAGAGATTTAAGAATCGTAGTGGCATACACAGTGTGATAAGGCCTGTTCTGGAAGAAAATACCAAACAGGACCTACAGTACTGAGGAGGAAAAGGCACTCCCAGGACACAGTGTCTCATCAGTCATTGCTGCATCTTCAATAAAGGTAAGTGTCATTTATTCTTCATTTAGTAGAGTAGTACATGCACAATATATACTGTGCATGTACTACTCTACTATTGTGCATGTATCCTTCTCTTTGTGTGTAGAAAAATGTATATTTCATGTGGTAAAATTTTTTTTTTCATACTTTTGGGTGTCTTGCACGGATTAATTTGATTTCCATTATTTCTTATGGGAAAAATTCATTCGCATACCGATCATTTCGCATAACAATGAGCCCTCTTGCACGGATTAAAATCGCTATGCGGGGGTCCACTGTATTCTGTTCCTTTGCATAAAATTTATGTACAGTGCAAATATTACACTGGGTACTTGACTGTAGGTGTCTCAAAAGGATTCCCCATGAAAGATGCAGTGTTATTACTGGGTAATAACATTACTACTGTTAGTTCGTGTCCTGAACCCATAATGATTAATTCTTCTCCGGTGTTGGCCATAACTCGGGCAACATCCCAAGGGTTGTCTGGAGAGAACGTTGACCTATCCTTGGACGACTCCGATCTCGGAATAGCCACGTTGTTTTACGAGGCACACCGGCCGGAGCCTCGTAAATCAAGTGAACAGACCCCGATCAAGCCTTCCTATTCCCAGGTTGCAGGATTGCCAGATGTCTCTGTTTCCATGCCCGAGGGACTGTCCTTCCGGGAGGAACAACGAAAGGACCCTTCTTTAAAATTCGCTTTTGAGGCAGCCATGGGTAAATCCTCTTTGGGTCATCCGGTCAAGTATGAAGTTAAAAACGATTATTTGATCTGCACTGAGACTGGTAAGGAGATAGAGGGCCGGCAATTGTATGACAGGTTAGTGGTTCCAACAAAGTATAGACCTCAAATATTAAATATAGCTCATAATACGTCATTAGGAGGTCACTTAGGAATTACAAAAACCTTGTATAGAATCACAAAAGAATTTTATTGGCCAAAATTAAAGAACGATGTGAAGAATCATATTAGGTGTTGCCGAGAATGTCAGCAAGTTGGAAAACCTGGACATTCCATTAAACCTGCACCTCTCCAACCTATACCTGCTGATGGAGAACCTTTTGCAGATTTAATTATAGATTGTGTAGGTCCACTACCTAGGTCAAAGTCTGGAAATCAATATTTATTTACAATTATGGATAAAGTAACCAGATATCCTGAAGCAATTCCCATGCGTAGTATTAATACTAAAGCTATTCTCAAAGCTTTAACAAAATTCATTTCTTGTTTTGGCATTCCTAAAACTATTCAAAGTGATCAAGGTACTAACTTCACTGCCAAAGCATTTAGGGAAGTATTAACTAGGTTAGGGATAATCCACAACTTATCCACTGCCTATCATCCTCAGTCCCAAGGCGCCTTGGAAAGATTCCACCAGACATTAAAAACAATGATGAGAAGTTTTTGCATGCACTTCCCTACAGACTGGGATGAATCACTACCTTTGTTGCTGTTCTCAGTACGAGAAACGGTGCAAGAGTCTACAGGGTATAGTCCTTTTGAGCTGATCTTTGGGCACAATGTACGAGGTCCTCTTCGGGTGCTCAAAGAAGGATGGATGGGAGAAGACGTTAGTTCAACACTCTACAATCCGTCTTCAAGGTTGCAGGTGGCACGTCAGTTAGCCAAGGCTAACCTAAAGACAGCTCAAAGCAAGATGAAACAGAGGTATGACAGAAGTGCACAATTCCGCTCCTTCCATCCAGGAGACAAGGTGTTGGTGCAGGAACCTATACCTGGCCACACCTTGAAAGCTAGATTTACGGGACCTATGCAGATTGTAAGTAGATTATCTGATGTAAATTATGTGGTAGCTCCCATTGATAAGACCTCAAAATCTAAAACTTACCATATTAATCAGTTAAAGTACTTCCATACACCAGATAAAGTCCCAGTAATGACTCTGTCCTCTACCTCTGAGGACTACTCTGACTCTTTGCACTCTATCTCTGAAATTAATATTAAACTTTCAAATTCTGTCCTCCTCAAGGATCCTAGCCCTTTAATGGAGGGATTATCTGAAATGCAAGCAACAAATTTAACTGAGCTTCTACAGTCATATCCTAATATTTTTTCGGATGTGCCGAAAAAATGTACGTTAGGTTACCATGATGTAGATGTGGGAAACTCTAAACCAATTAAACTCTCCCCCTACAGAGCTAATCCTGAAAAGCAAAGGCTACTTCAGCAGGAAGTAGAATTTTTGTTAAAGCATGGTTTAGTGGAGGAGTCGTCTAGTCCATGGGCTTCACCGTGCATCCTTGTGAAGAAGGCTGATGGAGGGTTTCGTATGTGTACAGACTACCGTAAGGTGAACGAGGTCACAATTACAGATGCTTACCCTCTTCCTCGTCTGGATGACGTAATTGACTTTGTGGGTAAGGCGACTTTTGTGTCCAAATTAGATCTCCTTAAAGGCTACTATCAGGTACCTTTGACAGATAAGGCGAAGGAAATCTCTGCCTTCGTAATTCCAGGAGGACATTATCAATACACAGTTACACCCTTCGGAATGAAAAATTCCCCCTCTTCATTCCAGAAACTTATCCATCAGGCTATTAAGGGACTTGAAGGCACGGCAGCGTACCTAGATGATATTGTTGTGGTGTCTGATACTTGGGATCAACACCTACTTAGACTTAAGGCTCTGTTTGAGACCTTTAAGAGTTCCCATTTAACAGTTAATTTATCTAAATCTTCCTTTGGCCAGGCCACTGTCACTTTTCTAGGCCATGAAGTAGGTAGTGGTAAAGTTGCACCTAAACTTGCTAAAGTTCTTTCTATTAAAGATTATCCAGTTCCTCATGATAGGAAATCTCTTCAACGTTTCCTAGGCATGATAGGATTTTACAGAAGATTCTGTAAGAATTTCTCAGATATTGTAGCCCCTCTTACCTCTCTTACCAGTCATAAAGTTCCCTTTAATTGGACGTCAGACTGTAACACTGCTTTTAATAAAGCAAACAGATTATTGTGTACTGCACCCATTCTCTTGTCTCCAGACTTCTCCAAACCTTTTTCATTACAGGTTGATGCTTGTGAGTCTGGGGTTGGGGCAGTACTATTACAAATCGGGAACAAGGAGTTGCAGCCTGTAGCATACTTTTCAGCTAAGTTCCAGCCGCATCAGAGGGCTTATTCTACCATTGAAAAAGAAGCCCTCGCGCTGGTACTGGCTTTGGAGCATTTCGATGTTTATGTGGGCCAGACATCTCAGGTGGTCACAGTCTACAGTGATCACAATCCTCTAGTATATCTCCAAGCCATGAAGAACCACAACACAAGGCTTATGCGCTGGACGCTAAGGCTGCAGCCCTACAATATTTCAATTAAATACAGTGGACCCCCGGTTAACGATTTTAATCCGTGCAAGAGGGATAATTGTTATGCGAAATAATCGTTATGCGAATGAATTTTCCCCATAAGAAATAATGGAAATAAAATTAATCCGTGCAAGACGCCCAAAAGTATGAAAAAAATTTTTTTTTACCACATGAAATGTTAATTTTAATACACACAAACTGAAAAAGGCATGCACAATTACATGACACTTACTTTTATTGAAGATCTGGTGATGATTGATGGGATGGGAGGAGGGGAGAGCATTATCTTCTTACTGTTTAGAAGGGGAATCCCCTTCCATTACGACTTGAGGTAGCAAGTCCTTTTCCGGGGTTACTTCCCTTCTTCTTTTAATGCCACTAGGACCAGCTTGAGAGTCACTGGACCTCTGTCGCACAACAAATCTGTCCATAGAGCTCTGTACCTCCCGTTCCTTTACGATTTGTCTAAAATGGGCCACAACATTGTCATTGAAATAGTCACCAGCACGGCTTGCAACAGCTGTGTCAGGGTGATTTTCATCTATAACGGTTTGCAGTTCAACCCACTGTGCACACATTTCCTTAATCTTTGAAGTAGGCACAATGGATTCCACAACTGGCATAGGCTTCTCAGGGTTAGCCCCAAACCCTTCAAAATCTTTCTTAATTTCCATACTAATTCTCACCCTTTTTACCACAGGGTTGGCACTAGAAGCTTTCTTGGGGCCCATGGTCACTTATTTTCCAGAAACAGCACCGAAAACACTGTAATAATACGAAATATTCCGAGTGTATGCTTGGATGTTACCGCGGAGGCTGGCTGGTAAACAATGGGACGGGCGGCACATGTGAGGGCACATTGGACGCGTCTCGGACGAAAATCGGTGAGCGGGTTTTTAATCGGTATGCGCGGCAAAAATTTTGCGATAAAAGTAAGCGGTATGCGGAAAAATCGCTATGTGATGCCATCGTTATGCGGGGGTCCACTGTATATTGCCGGCAAAGAAAATATGTTGGCAGACTCTTTATCTAGAGTCTAATAATATTATTATTTAGGTTAGGATGTTATTTGTGGTAACCCCTTTTCACGCTCTTTTTTTTTATCCCCTGGTGTGGGTTTTTTTTTAGTGAGGGGATGCGGGCTACCGTCTGCCTGTATCCTGGACCTATGCTAGCCTGACTGACTGCTGTCTCACTCTAAGTTTTGGGTTTGGCTTTTGGTCACTAGAAAAGCTGAGTTGTATCTAAGAGTTGGATGGTAGAGAGGAAAGGCGGTCCCATTATTTTGTGCCATGGCGGCACGGTTACCACTGGGAGGTGGCAGCCTAATCCTGAGCCTTCTCGGGGTGGGGGTGTGGCATGCAAAGAGTACGTAACCTTTATTCGGCGCATGTACACACCCTCATTTACAGGCTATCTCCCCCAACCAGCGAACCAGGTTGCTAAGAGTTGATGATGGGGCCCCGTCGTTCAACTAGTGACCAGGTTCTAGCCAATAAGAAGATGGGTTTGGCAATCGCAGAGGTTATGTGGGTACCGCTCTCCTGTCTGCCCTTGTCATTCCCATTCTAGAGCTGGTTGAAGCACGGTCTGCTATCTTGTGGCTTCTATTTCTGCTTTGCTTACCGTGGAGTGCACTATACTTATCACTGTACATAGTGTACATATTGCTGTTATAAATTGGTGAAGGATAATATAAGTCTAAACTTTTTCTACTGTGTTTATTTGCTCCCATTACACCCGGGGTAACAGGCCATTTGGAAGCCTGGGTTGTAATAGTCATAAACACACATGTACACACTGACAGGTGATTTTGCACACCTGGCTGAATCACATTCTATTATCTACAACTATATACAAGTATTTACATGTCCCACTTATGTTTCCAGAACTCCACAATTGTATGATACTCCATGAAGCATGGATTCATACAGAGTGCCACCCAACATTGGTGACAAATGAATAGCGTGTCCTTCTGCTGTTGGGGTCGTTTTTTGGTGGTAGCACACACAATACACTTTTTCTGGGCATTCTTCTTTTGGGTAGGTGGTATTGGTACCAGATAGTGACAGTTAGGAGTGATTCGGTCTGGCACTTCCCCCACTGGCTGTGGTTGGGGGACAGGCTGTGGTTAAGACAGCCAGATGGTTGGTGTCACCACGCAACTTCACTGAGAAAACAGATCCAATTCCCTAGATCAAGAGCCCCTCAATTAAGGAACCTCCCTTGAGGGATGATGCACAGAGATGTGTGACAGTACTTGAGCTGAAGATTTCCATCCCCATGACTTGTCCTGCATTGTCCTTGGCCCACTCCTCTTTCTCATTTACATCAATGACTTATCAAATGCATCACAGCTACTAAAACCCATATTATTTGCAGATGACACAACATACGTCTTCTCTCACCCAAACCCAGTCATACTTGCCAACACTTAATGCAGAATTGCAGAAAATATCTACCTGGATGATGATAAATAAGCTTACCCTCAATACTGACAAAACCTATTTCATTCACTTTGGAAACAGAGCTGCAAATGTTCCACTTAACATATCGCTAAATGGATCACCCATCACAAGACTCACAGAGGAAAAATTCCTAGGAATCCACCTTGGCAGTAGCCTCAAATTCCAGACACATATACAACAAATTTCTAAGAAAATCTCTAAGACAGTGGGCATACTATCAAAGATACGGTACTATGTTCCACAATCAACTCTTCTTGCACTGTATCATTCACTCATCTACCCTTATCTCACATATGGAATTTGTGCATGAGGATGAACAACATTAAATCACCTAAGATCACAAATAACCCAGCAAAAGGCTGCAGTCAGAATGATAAATTCCCACTCCCAACAGCATTCTCCACCAATATTCAACATCTTACCATAAAGAACATCCATACTTATTTTTGTGCCTACTACATACATAGAACACTACACTCAAACATAAACCCTCCACTCAAATTTCTCCTCACGAACCTTAACAGGACACATGACCATAACACAAGACACAGATCTCTTTTTGATGTACTGCCATGTCCATATCTCACAGTGTAAAAACTCGATGCACATAAAGGGCCCCAAAATTTGGAATTCATTACAAGTAAATACTAAAGTAACCCGGTCTGAACACTAATTTAAGAATCTTCTCAAAAACCACTTACTCACCCTAAACTAAATACTCAATACTCAATATTTAACTTTATCAAAAAATCTTCCAATTACCAAATCTTAAAACTTCAAATCTAGATGCCCAAAGTTGATACATTATTAATACTACATTGTAGTATAAATACCTACCCAAAACAATACTGCCTCACACTCAATTATAACATTCTCATACTGTAAACTACGTTTAACAACTCACAATGTTATATTCCCATAATATAATTTCAATATTTATTATTGAACCTATTGTAATTTACGTAAAATTACTGTCAACTATAAACAAAAACAGATGTACAACTTAAACTATGATCAGTTTCTTTAGTATTAAGTAGTCTGTAAGCCATTAAGTCTCCCCATAATGCCATGGCATGATAGTGGCTCTCTTTTTTTTATTTTTTTAGCTAACACTTGTGTAATTTTACCTTATTCCTAGTAATGACCCTCGTATTGCAGATAGTCTTAATGACCATAGTGTAGAAGATAGTCTTAATAGTATGATAATAAGATGTTACCTTCTTTATAGAATAATAACAACATATTATAACCTTTATATTATAATAATAAGGTAAAAGGACTCCAATGGAAATAAGTCACTGACTTTTTTTGGATATCTTAGGTTCTGTATACCTATGTTGCTATGTATTTATTTATTTAGTAATTTAAGCATACATACAGAGGTACAAAAAATACAGGTAAGAGCAGCATGCCAAAGCCACTTATATGCATAGCATTACGGGCTGGCTTAAAATTAACTTAAGATTAACTAAGCAATGATGAAATCAGTGATAAAACAGTATTGTAAACAGATAACTATAAAGCACAAATGAGTATTACAAAGACAGGTCATATGGTTGCATGCATTGTTGTACATTCAGTCGAATGGAGTATTCTGTTAGGTAGTGTATTTAAAAAAATAATAAAGTTAGATTGGGTCCTAGGTTTAACATTTGTGTGATATAATTGTGAGTAACATTTAGGATATACAATTTATAAGGTTCAGTTATTCAGTATTTATTTGGTTTTGGGTGAGTAAGTGATCTTTGAGAAGAGACTTGAATTTATAAACAGGTAGTGTTTCTTTTATATTTACAGGTAATGAATTCCAGATTTTAGGGCCTTTTATGTGCATTGAGTTTTTGCATAGCGTGAGATGGACACGAGGAACATCAAAGAGTGATCTGTGCCTTGTGTTATGGTCATGTGTTCTGTTGAGGTTGGCAAGGAGATGTTTGAGGGGAGCGTTAATATCAGAGTTAAGTGTTCTATGTATGTAATAGGTGCAGTAATAAGTATGGATGTTTTGTATGGTGAGTAGGTTGAGTGTTTTGAATATTGGTGGAGTGTGCTGCCTGTAGTGAGAATTTGTTATCATTCTAACTGCAATCTATGTAACTGTGTTTGTGTATACCTGAATAAACTTACTCACTTTGCACTGCAACTCATTATTGTAATTTCATAATCTCAATGTAATCTTGCAAAGAACTAAAATTTGTTTGTTTGTTTAAGATCGTCTTACATAATGTGTGTATGAATTACCAAAGATAACACAAAATAAGTTAAACTGACTTCTTCCATTCGTTTCATTGTGATATATAACTTAAATACAGAAAAAAAAATCATTCATGATTACTAACAAAACACAATAAACTGAGTAAATTAAATACACGAATATAAAAATAAAATGAAGTTAATATCGACAAGTATTCAAATAACAATGTACATCATCATCAGCAGCAGCAGCAGCAGCAGCTCACTGACATACTTACTGGTGTCCTGGCCATGGCAGCTGTAGACATACACTCCAAGACATATTTTAAAGCCTTGGCTACCTCACCATCAACCATTGTTCTCCACATCTATAAACACTGTTATTGTACGGGGTATTAAGGGCCATTAATGCTCCAGCTTACTGAACCCGGCTTCACCAGTCCAAGAATACTACTACTACCACTACTACTACTACTACTACTACTACTCGCTCATCATTAGGAATAATATTAGGAGAGAAGTAAATAATGAAAATGATTGTTATAGGAATGCAGTTAGAAGCCTGAGTAGATCTATAACCCACTATGATAACATGAACGTAGATAAGTATGTTTATGGAGCAACTTGCAATGTGAACAGACTGACTCCCCCTTATGTGTGCTGGGAGGCAGTTGAACAGTCTCGGGCCCCTGACACTTATTGTATGGTCTGTTAACGTGCTAGTGACACCCCTGCTTTTCATTGGGGGGATGGTGCATCGTCTGCCAAGTCTTTTGCTTTCGTAGTGAGTGATTTTCGTGTGCAAGTTCGGTACTAGTCCCTCTAGGATTTTCCAGGTGTATATAATCATGTATCTCTCCCTCCTGCGTTCCAGGGAATACAGGTTTAGGAACCTCAAGCGCTCCCAATAATTGAGGTGTTTTATCTCCGTTACGCGCGCCGTGAAAGTTCTCTGTACATTTTCTAGGTCGGCAATTTCACCTGCCTTGAAAGATGCTGTTAGTGTGCAGCAATATTCCAGCCTAGATAGAACAAGTGACCTGAAGAGTGTCATCATGGGCTTGGCCTCCCTAGTTTTGAAGGTTCTCATTATCCATCCTGTCATTTTTCTAGCAGATGCGATTGATACAATGTTATGGTCCTTGAAGGTGAGATCCTCCTACATGATCACTCCCAGGTCTTTGACGTTGGTGTTTCGCTCTATTTTGTGGCCAGAATTTGTTTTGTACTCTGATGAAGATTTAATTTCCTCATGTTTACCATATTTGAGTAATTGAAATTTCTCATCGTTGAACTTCATATTGTTTTCTGCAGCCCACTGAAAGATTTGGTTGATGTCCGCCTGGAGCCTTGCAGTGTCTGCAATGGAAGACACTGTCATGCAGATTCGGGTGTCATCTGCAAAGGAAGACACCGTGCTGTGGCTGACATCCTTGTCTATGTCGGATATGAGGATGAGGAACAAGATGGGAGCGAGTACTGTGCCTTGTGGAACAGAGCTTTTCACCGTAGCTGCCTCGGACTTTACTCTGTTGACGATTACTCTCTGTGTTCTGTTAGTGAGGAAATTATAGATCCATCGACCGACTTTTCCTGTTATTCCTTTAGCACGCATTTTGTGCACTATTACGCCATGGTCACACTTGTCGAAGGCTTTTGCAAAGTCTGTATATATTACATCTGCATTCTTTTTGTCTTCTAGTGCATTTAGGACCTTGTCGTAGTGATCCAATAGTTGAGACAGACAGGAGCGATATGATAATCTATGTAACTGTATTTGTGTATACCTGAATAAATTTACTTACTAGAAAACAAAAGACTCGGCAGACGATGCAACATCCCCCCCCAATGAAAAGCAGGGGTGTCACTAGCTCGTTAAGAGACAACACAATAAGTGTCAGGGGCCCGAGACTGTTCAACTGCCTCCCAGCATACGTAAGGGGGATTTCCAACAGACCCCTGGCTGTCTTCAAGCAGGCACTGGACAAGCACCTAAAGTCGGTACCTGACCAGCCGGGCTGTGGCTCGTATGTTGGACTGCGTGCAGCCAGCAGTAACAGCCTGGTTGATCAGGCTCTGATCCACCATGAGGCCTGGTCACAGACCGGGCCGCGGGGGCGTTGACCCCCGGAACTCTCTCCAGGTAAACTCCAGGATGTAACCCACAGCAGTCGACTAACACCCAGGTATCTATTTTACTGATAGGTGAATATGGACAGAAGGTGTCTCAAGCAAACACGTCCTAATGTTTCCACCCGTACAGAAGGTCGACCCCCGGGCCTCAATGTGTGAGCTGAGTGGGCTAACAATCGAGTTACGGGGCACCGTTAGGAAAGGCGCCAGTACCGATGGCGGAGTAAGGTTAAGTTGCTTTAGGTTATTTTAGGTTGGGTTAGATGGTTTTCGCTAGGTTTGGTTAGTTCTTTTTTTATCATTTGCACAGCAAAAAATTATTTCAACTGTAAAAATCAGCTTAATATTGTAAAATTTAAAGAATAATTAATGACCAAAACCCTCCGAGCAGTTGTCTACTTTTACTGAAAACAACTGAGTAATTTGTAATACAAAAAGTAACACTTTATTATTTTTAATTATTGGTAATAAAAGTAATGCGTGATTGATTGATTGATTACAATGTGTGTGTGAGTTTAGTGATGTTGAAGGTGATTGGTGAAGTGGAGGTACAGATTTCTTGCTGGACCAATCACAGCATTCCTAAGAAGAGCAGTAGGAAGAAAAAGGTAAACAATGTCTACCATCCCTGTTGTTGTTATTGCTGCTGTTGTTGCAGCTGCTGTTGTTGCTGCTTCTGCTGTTGTTGTTGCTGCTGCATGCAACAATATCCACCTTGCCAGGGGAAGAGGGCGTGTGTTGCAGCATGGAGGCTGAGGAGACACAACTGTTACTGGGTATATATGCCCTGGTTGCCTGGTTCAGCCTCTACCTGTTGATCGCAGGAGTCCTGCGCATGTGGGCGGCCCACCTGCCCTACGCCCACCGCGCCCTCATCACTGAGAGTTGTGTCTCGGGCGTACAGGGTGTTGCCTGTGCCTCAGTGGGCGTGGCTACAGTCATCGCATGCAGGAGGGATGTCATGGGCGAGAAGTTTGCCCCAGCAGTGTACTACGCCTTCATAGGTATGGCCTATTTCGTGTATGATCTGTGGGCCATGTATAGAAGTCACATTGCTAAACTAAGTGAGCCGGAATATACAGTTGCCGGTGTTGTTTCCTACGTGAAAAAACACCTGCTGATGATAGTGCATCACCTGACCATAGTGATCGTGTTCTTCCCAACCATGGTCTACTATTCCCCCATGGGACACTTCTTCCTTGGGTCCTTCTTTTGTACCGAACTCTCCACCCCGTTTGTCAATGCTCGAGTAATACTCAGTCGATTTGGCTACAAGAACTCCAAGGTCTACGTGGTCAATGGCGTGCTAATGATGATCGTATTTCTAATATGCCGAATTGCTCTTTTCCCAGTCATGTACATTGCATATTTGAGCCAGCAGACTACAGCTTCATCCCACATAGATGCCCTGTTGTCGATACCATTGACTTGCCACTTGTCGTGTCTCCTGGTACTCTTACCTCAGATATATTGGTTTGGCCTAATGGTTAAAGGTGCAGTGATTGTACTGAAAGCAGGTTCATCTGAAGCAGATAAAGATGATTGATATAGGTTGAAGGATAGCATAAGACTGAATCTAGTCAGAATATGTAATACATCAAGAGTTGGTAAGATTGAATTTCTTGATCAGTATCTTATATTGATCTGAAATTTCAGTATTATTGATTTCTTATTAAATCACCTGTGCATATATTAATAAATGTAGAAGACCTTTGTAAAACTTGTGAAAAATAAGGATGTACTCAGGTTAAATTTTTTTAGGAAGCTTTAGAATTTTATACTGTTTACTAATATGTCTTAAAAACTAGTTAATATTTTCTTCATTCATGTAAATTTATTAAATTATAGTTTTCTTTTAAAATTATAATGATGACCCACATAAGTTTAACATTTAAAATAAATATTATAATAATGATTTTGACAATGGAAACAAAGCAACTTGAATCAAGTGCATTTCTTCATAACTACTAATACAGTAGTGAAAATTATTATGGGATATGATTTGTTTCTTTTTTTTGTTTATGGTTTGAACTAATTATTGAAGGTATCTCCATAGATAAATTTGAGTAGGTAATAATAATGTTTAATATACAAAAAACTGCATCAGTTTCATTGATGCAATGTACGAATTAAATGAAACCGGCTATGCTGATCTTAAAATTAACTTCGTAAGTTAAGCAGTCAGTTATTCCATAACATATTAGTTGGTAGCAGTAGAATCGATGATTTTACCCTGAACTTTTGTACTGTATAATAACAGGTTGATATACAAAGTTAACTAACCTTTCAACATCTGTCTTGGCTATTAGAAAAATTCTTAGTATTAGCAGTTTCATTGTAATTTGAATGCTGTATTCAAATATTTTTTATTTTACTTAACATGATATTTTGTGTGTTTACCTTTGATATACTTTTGATGAGTTTCGAGAGTCTTTCTACTCCCGGAGCCTGGCCATGGGCCAGGCTCGTCTGGTGCTACCCTGGTCAACCAGGCTGTTGTGTTTAGGTTTTTTTTATTTCTCTTGACTTACGTTATTATTGGTTACGTATCACAAGTTACTTCAGCAATTTTATATATGCTTCTTAGTTCATGGGTATTTTATAATTGATTAATAGACTGATTTCATCAGGTGTAGACAGTGTATATCATTAATGTTCATTCAACTTCTACTGTATGATATTCAAGTAATATTATCCATTAACAACCAGAATTCTGTAAAAATGATCGAGGAAGAGAATCTTTTGGCTAAAAAAATCCATTCATGAATACACATGTACATATTGTATGGTATAAATAATACTTAGATTCATATTTCCATGTTATGTACAGTTAGTTTTAGTTCAATATCTTTATTATGTATCCCATACCTATCCTGTGGGCAGTAGTCAAAAAGATTACAGAGGCACCTAATGGATCCAGGAACTGGGCTGCAAAGTTTTGATAGCTAAACAAGTTACAGTGGTAATGAACTATGTATTTGTTTTTTTTCAACAAACCAACTGTATCCCATCAAGGAATGAACTACAGGTCTCCCTCCACATTCACGAGTTCCACTTTTGCGGGCTTCGAACATTCGCAAATGCCCAGCCGCCCAATCATATTTAAAATATGTCATGACATATGTTAGGAATTGTGGCGGCGGCAGAGTTTGTTCGGAGGCAGTACAAGATAGTCCTTCAGTATGACACTATTGTCAACTCTGTGGCTGATTTATCTATCATAGTTGATCTAATATGACATAATAAACAATATTAATAACAGTAATAACAAGTATTAATAACAGTAATAACCACTCGTTATTAATATTAATAACAGTATTAATAACGAGTGGTGGTGGTGTTGTTGGGTGTATAAGGGCCACTGAGAGCATAAGCCGTACATAGTGGTGGTGAAGGCCAGCAGAGGCGGTGGTGTTCTCAGTAGCCTTATATTCCTCCAACATCATTGGAGGAGTTAGGTTCATGCTGTCCTTTTTCTGTCGATTAATTACTTATTTGCTACAATGTTAATGCTACCCTTTATTGCTGGCTGGTGCTATAAACTTTATCGACTCGTGCTGCTTTAGTATCATGCATATCATAGAATCACTGAAGAAGGCACATTCTCCCCTCTCTTTTCCTCCTCCACTTTGGTACTCTGCTATGAGTTCTTTCTTGAATTCTATAGTCTTTCTCACCCTCTTTACCAAAGGGCTGGCACTGGTACAATATTTTATGAGGTTTTCATGTGTTTTATGATTGTTCATGGTTCAATAGGTTAAGGAAGCAGTATTGTTAAGCTAAGTAAATGCTATTATTATTTTTCCCTGCAATATA
This sequence comes from Cherax quadricarinatus, assembly GCF_038502225.1. Taxonomy (NCBI): domain Eukaryota; kingdom Metazoa; phylum Arthropoda; class Malacostraca; order Decapoda; family Parastacidae; genus Cherax; species Cherax quadricarinatus. Next base: position 12,172,541 of record NC_091297.1, on the reverse strand, counting down.
TTTGTGCACCAAACATTTGCGATTTTTCAACATTCATGAGGTTCTTGATCCCTTAACCCTCGCGAATGTGGAGGGAGACCTGTATTTACATATATCCAGTTACAATCATAAGTTATTTATGCAGACATGAATTAGGTTGTAAAAATATTATCCAATATTTTAGTAAGGTGTACTTGAATTTAAACAAGTTCAAGTAGTTTTGCATTATTGACAAAGTTAGGGTATTTTTCCAGAATGGTTGGTAATATGCTAGTGTGGAAAAAGTAGACATTTCTTGAGCATTTCTGAGTGAGCTGTCTCTGAATTCATTAATTTTATCGCATTCTAGCACACGACACAAGGCCTGACAATTGTCCATATGGTAAAGTTTATGTTTAGTTGGGTCTACATTGGCTGGTGGTACTGATGCTACCTCCCAGAGATACTGGTAACCCAGCATATTCTAAGGTACTTCACTTTTGTTGAACCTATAAGAATTGTTTTTGATTTTAGTTGTTAATTTTTTATTGAAATTTTACTTTATATTGGAATAGTTTTGTGTGACATTCGTGGATTTTAATAACTGAAAAATATTTTTTTTATTTGATAAAGGCCCACTGCAAGATAAACCACCTAAAGTGATGAAATTGTATAGATTGGTAGCATTCTTGAGAATATAAGCTCTTCATTGTGAGAGTATTTTAAGATTTCATTTAAAATCAGATTGGGCAAAAAAATTTTTTATGAGATCTGTCCTGTTATACCCTGTTTAAAGCTGAAAGTTTAGTTAGAGACCATTATTGTACATTTTCACATAATTCGTGATCTTGGATGCATAATGAAGAATTCAGTGTTGCCAGTAGTTTAGACATACTGTGTAACATGCAGTAAATAAATGCAGAACAAAAATGAAACCTCACATTTTTTATACTGATATGAAGTTCAAAATGTAAGGTGATATGTGTGCCAAATATTTAATTATGAAAATATTATTTGATCTCTTTAAAAACAATTATTTTAAAATTTTATCATCTACTGATGGCACCAAACTTCGTTTTGCACCTGTTTCTCTGCAGTGTCTTGTTGCAGCATAGTGCATTGAGTTAGTGTGCATTTGTATGAGGCTAATTTTAGGGTGCACAACTTTCAGGAGCCAATGAATTTACTGAGTTGAACATAAAAGCAGGCTTTAGTATTGAATCAGGTAATTATTAATGATTTTGTTTTAAATTACTGTACAGTACAGTAATTTTCATGGTAGTTTAAAAACGTTGTGCAGTATATGGTGATTGTGATTACCAGTTGATGTGGTTTTCAGAATTTATTGTGCCTTAGTGTTACAAATACAGGTAGCAGATGGACTTTACATATCTGCATAAACGTTTGTTGTTGTTATAAGATTTGCTGTTGAAGTTCAAATGGTACGAATCGTGCCATCATTTAGCCAAATTTGGATGTGTAAATTTAATAGATTGCTAGTACCTAATTACTTTGTAAAGTGATCCAAGCCAAATCCTATTGCTTTTTAACATTATATAGATGGCTGTATTTTTGAGTGTCATGCAGATATGCTCAGTAGTATGTAATTTTGACTGATAATGTGTGTAACTAGTCTTAAAATGTACATAACTGCAGTCTCTAAAAATATATGTTATAGTGATCTTATTGGGTTGCTGGTTGAATGAAGAAAAGTACATACTGGGTATGTATTTAGGATCTCAAAATGAGTGCCATTTATAAACTAGATTTGTACTGTTACTGTATAGCCCTAATTTCAGGTATTGGCTGCATTTGTTTGTTGCCTATATTTTAAATACCCTACTGCCAGTGAATTATAATTTTTTATGCAATGCTATTTTACATTTTCATTTCAATAATTCCAAGTCTTGGATGTTATTTTAAAACCCAAAATATTTGACTGGGCTCAGTCCATTATGTAATATTTCTGCTTAAAATGTTAAAGGTGATGAGCATAATAAATTAACAATATTTCACTAGGCAAGTCAGAAATTATAATATAGAATGTTCTACTTATGTCTTAGTTTTATATACAGTATCCTGTAAAAAAAAACTGGTAAAATTTTTTTAATACAGTAGGGCCCCACTCATACGGCAGGTTAGGTTCCATGCTACTGCTGGAAAGCAGACATCGCCGGAAAGCAGAACGCCATTTTTTCCCACTTATAAATGCATATAAATGCCAGATAACAAGTTTACACTAACATATATTAGTTAGCAATAGAACTAGGCATTAAAAACAATAAAAAGTATAATACACACACACACTACACCCATTACTTACCTTAAAATATTTGTAGTCCTAATGTAGGGTGAGAGGTGAGTTTCATTGGTAGGAAGTCAGGTTTGGGAGGTATGGTAGCCAGCCAGGTCAGCCCACCCCATCCCACCCACATGTAATGTACTACGACATTTAATTAAAGCTCCCCAGAGCAATAAAATACATATACAGTACATTCAATAATTAGTACCTTCAAATATTTGTAGTCCTAATGTAGAGTGAGAGGTGAGTTTTAATTGTAGGAAGTCAGGATTGAAAAGTATGGTAGCCAGTCATGGCATCCCTCCCCGCCCCACGCCATCCACACATAATGTAAACAAACCAGGCGAACATGTCTCGTGTTCGTTCATACATGTTTGTATTATACCATAATACAAACACTTTACATTGTGTACAAGTTGTCTCCACGTTGATATAGTAGAATAAATAAAGACCAAGACTTTCATTCTCATGTAATTTTTAGAAGGAATGATGCTCTGACAAATTATTATTATTATTACAAATTATTATTACAACTTATTATTAGTACAAGTAATTATTATTATATTCATAATAAGAAAGCACTAAACCCACAAGGAGCATGAATAGCTATAGATAGAGTGAAGGTATATGAAAGGAATAAATTTCTAGTTAAGTTGCTGGTGTTTGACTAGAGAAAACATAATTCTTTGACTCTCCTACCAAATGCTTGGTAAACAAATCTCATATTTATGTCAGTTTTTATACTGTGGGTGTATGTATCATGTTTATGTGTTATGTAGCGTGTTTATTATATAATTCTGAAAAAATATCATAGATGGATTAATGGAAATGTCTATACGTATTTATATAATATACAACATTTAATGCGCCCACGAGATTATATGGCATCGAGTAGAGAGACTCTCAGTGATTTTAATGTGTACCTGCATGCCAGCACAGTGTGTAAGTATATTTAGGTACAGGTACACATAAGTATGATTATCAGAGTACATATAAAATATGCAATAACTTTAAAACACTTGAAATTTTGGAAAATTTCCTGACATAATAGAGAGTTGTGGTCATGGAGAATGTAAACAAACTGGGTGGGGCACACTGTATTTGAAAGACCGTTCGCCATGTAGCAAATTTTGGTCATAATTTGAAATCTCCGTATTAGCAGAACGCTGTAAAGCAGGGCCCTACTGTATATAAATCCAGCAGCTGAAGTTGTTAATAACAAGCCTTTCTTCATTTTCTGTGATATACAAATTTCAGATGTTCAAGATGGTTTTTGTAAAATAAAGCAAATGTAACTTGTAAGTGTAAGCCTAATGAAGATTTAGTTTTGTAGAACTATTTGGTATACTGACATTTGTGGCCAAGTGTCTAGTCTGTTATACTAAAAGGAAGTGTCATAGCAATTAGTAATTGTTTTATTATCCAACTTGCTAATTTTTGCAAATATCTTTGAAAAGGTAAATTATTATTATAATAAAAAAAAGTGCTAAACATACAAGGGTCATACAACTTGAAAAGGCAAAATGATTTGTTTCAAAAAATGCAGTATTGTAGAGTACATCCTTGTACAATCATCAAACCACTAGAATTAATTATTTGTTATGTTTATTAGTTTTATTACTACTACAGTACACCAATGGTTCCAAGTCTTCTGACGGCGTTGGATTTGCAGCAGTGTTTCCGGACAGCGTCGTGCAAGGGCATTTATTATCCCCGGCTAGCATTTTTACGACAATTGTATGCCATTCTCGTAGCACTTGTCCGCATTGCATCTATGCCCGTGTCACTATTTGTGGTCAGTTCAGACTCCCTTAGTGCTTTACAGGTTATACAAAAATTTGATATGCCTCATCCCCTGGTTCTTCATATCCAACTTGGTTACGCTGTATCTCTTGCAAGCACAAAGATATTCTTTTTTGTTGGGTCCCCAGTCATGTTGACATACAGGGCAATGAACAGGCAGACACTGCTGCACGGTCAGCAGTACATGACCTCCCAGTTTCATATAGAGGTGTTTCATTTACTGACTATTTTGCTGTAATTGCTACCCACCTTCGCACCCATTGGCAACAACGTTGGTCTGACCTGCTTCGTAATGAACTACGTTCTGTTAATCCGAGTATAGGTTACTGGCCGTCTTCTTGTCATCAGTGTCGAGGTTGGGAGACTACTCTCTCTCGTCTTCGCATTGGCCACACTTATCTTACTCACAGGTATCTCATGGAGAGGCGCCCTGTTCCATTTTGTGAGAATTGTCAGGTTCCAGTTTCTGTTAGCCACATTCTGTTGGACTGCCCACTCTATCAACGAGCACGCAGAATTTACCTCTAATGTCATGACCGCTCTACTGCCCTTACTTTACTTTCCCTTCTTGCTGATGGACCCTCCTTTAACCCAGACTCATTGACTTTGACAACAACTGATTTACTGCACAAACTGATGATGATGACACCTCTAGTACTCCTCACAGCCCTTTCTACTTCAAACTCTTGCTACCCTCTACCCCTGCACTATCCACTGCCCTGCTGCACTCCATGACATAATCATCCCTCTCCCTGTTGCTACCCAATACCCCTGCATCCTTCCCTGCCTGGCAGTGCTGTATGACCCTTGTAGGTTTAGCACTTCTTTTTTGATTACAGTGGTCCCTCAATAATCGTCCGGCCTGAAAGTCGTCCATTTCGGAAATAGTCCTGTTTTTTCGTCTAAATATTGGCTCGCTAATGGTCCAGTGACTCGCTAATAGTCCTTCGTCCCGGACAAGTACTCACGCTCTGAGCCGCCTCGGCCTTTCCTTCCGAGCCAGTGTGCCATTGTTTACCAGTGAGCGACAGTCCCCTCACGTGCTCCAGCAAAATATTTCATATTCCATTTATTTTAGTGCTTGCAAGTTATTTAAGTGCTAAATAAGCTACCATGGCTCCAAAGAAAGCTCCTAGTGCCAAGCCTTTGGTAAAGAAGGTGAGAAATACGATTGAATTTAAGAAAAACATCATTGAACAATATGATAGTGGCGTACGTGTGGGCGAACTGGCCAGGATGTATAACAAATCTCGTACAACCATATCTTCCATCATAGCCAAGAAAGAGGAAATCAAGGACGCTGTTTTTGCAAAGGGGGTAAATATGCTGACAAAAATGAGATCACCAGTACTCGAAGATGTTGAGAAGTTATTATTGGTGTGGATAAATGAGAAACAATTAGCAGGAGATAGTCTTATGACGTCGCTTATTTGTGAAAAGGCTAGGCAGTTGCATGACGATTTGGTAAAGAAACTGCCTGCAACTAGTGGTGATGTGAGTGAATTTAAGGCCAGCAAAGGCTGGTTTGAGAGATTTAAGAAGCGTACTGGCATACACAGTGTGGTAAGGCATGGTGAGGCTGCCAGTTCGGACCACAAGGCGGCTGAAGAATATGTGCATGAATTCAAGGAGTACATAAACAGTGAAGGACTGAAACCTGAACAAGTGTTCAATTGTGATGAAACAGGCCTCTTTTGGAAGAAAATGCCAAAGAGGACCTACATTACTCAGGAAGAAAAGGCGCTGCCAGGACACAAGCCTATGAAAGACAGGCTGATGCTAATGTTCTGTGCTAATGCTAGTGGGGATTTCAAAGTGAAGCCGTTACTAGTATACCATTCTGAAAATCCCAGAGTGTTCAAGAAAAACAATGTTATGAAGAGTAAATTGTGTGTGTTTTGGAGATCTAATAATAAGGCATGGGTCACAAGGGACATTTTCGTCGAGTGGTTCAATGAAGTGTTTGGCCCTAGTGTGAAGAATTACCTCTTGGAAAAGAAATTGGATCTCAAGTGCCTCCTAGTAATGGACAATGCACCTGCTCATCCTCCAAACTTGGCTGACCTAATTCTGAAGGAGTTTGGGTTCATCACAGTAAAGCTCTTGCCCCCGAATACCACTCCTCTCCTCCAGCCCATGGACCAGCAGGTCATTGCAAACTTTAAAAAACTCTACACCAAAGCAATGTTTGAAAGGTGCTTGAATGTGACCTCAGACACTCACTTGACCCTACGAGATTTTTGGAAAGAACACTTCAGTATTCTCCATTGCGTAAGCCTTATAGGTAAGGCTTGGGAGGGAGTGACTACCAGGACTTTGAACTCTGCTTGGAGAAAATTGTGGCCAGATTGTGTCCACAAGAGGGATTTTGAAGGGTTTGGGGCTGACCCTGATGAGTCTATGTCAGTTGTTAAATCCATTGTGGCACTGGGGAGTTCCATGGGGTTGGATGTGAGTTTGGAGGATGTGGAAGAGTTGGTGGAGGACCACAGCGAAGAGCTAACCACTGAGGAGCTGCAAGAGCTTCAGCAGGAAGAGCAACAGATTGCAGTTCAGAATCTTGCTGTAGAGGAGGAGGAAGAGAGATGGAGGAAGGTGCCTTCTTCAGAAATTAAGGAGATTTTTGAAATGTGGGGTAGGATGGAAAGATTTATGGAGAAACATCACCCAGAGAAGGATGTTGCAAGCCATATCGGGAACTTGTACAGTGACAGAGTCTTGGCCCATTTTAGGGAAGTTTAAAGAGACGCCAGAAACAGAGCTCTCTGGACAGTTTTTTTGCGAGACAGGACTCCAGTGACTCAAGGTGGTCCTAGTGGCATTAAGAAACAGAGAAGAGAAGTAACCCCAGAAAAGCAATTGGTACCCGAGGTGTTGATGGAAGGGGATTCCCCTTCCAAACAGTAAATCATCCAATCTGTCTCCTTCTCCAGTCTTCCATACATGAAGAAGAATCACCAATAAAGGTAAGTGTTATTCTCTTAATGTTTAATTCATCATGTGCCACAGTATTGTTTATGTACTACATCTATATTTCATGTAAAAAAATTTTTTGTTTTAATACTTCTGGGTGTCAAGAAAGGATTAATTAAATTTACATTATTTCTTATGGGGAAAATTGATTCGTAAATCATTCATTTCAATGATAGTCCCACTTCCAGGAACGGTTTATGGACGATAATTGAGGGACCACTGTATAATAATAATATTACTACTACAGGTTGGCCATCACTAATCAGGCAATCAGTAATATGGTTCCATCAGTAATCCAGCCCTAGCCATGGTTCCAATGAATAAAAGAAATGCTGCTCGTAGTGTAAAGCACACACTGCCCGCCCTTTCTTTTGTCTGCCGAGGTACCTCGGTAGATGTGAAGTTGCTATCCCGGAGCACTGGTTTACTGGTGTGAACGGGAGGGTATGGCATGGGCTCCACACTGCATCTGCACTGCTTGTGGGCTCGAGACTCTCTCCGATGAGGGGAAGAACTTATGACCCTTCCATGCTTTCTAGTGACTGTCCCTCCACTGTCCCCCCCTCTTCAAGGGGGGCTCCTTGGCATGGTGAAGAGGCTCTTGGTCTGAGGAATTAGACCTGTTGGTCTCCTTCCTCAGACCGAGCCTAATTACCCCCCAATCCCCCCTTCCCTATCCCATCCTCCCCATGCTCCCTTTTTCCTTTCCTCCTCCTCCTCCCCCTCCCCGTCCCTTCCTTATTCCCTTCCTCTTTTTGGCCTTTGGGATTCTTTCTACAGGCACGCTAGTTCCTAGGTAGGGGAAAGGGTACTGGGGTCCATCCCATTCCGTTGAGGTTCTTGGCGGTGGTGTAGTTTGCCGTGGAATCTGGATCAGCTGGGGATGTCCCGATCTGTCTCCGTTCTCCTGGGGGGGGGGTGGCTTTGGGTGTCTTTTGGGTGACGGGTGTATCTCTGGAGGCCGCCTTTTGGATTCTGGGGGTGGTGGCCAAAGAAGGTATGCTTTGTGGTGGATATCCGGCCGCCCTCACTTTTGTCCACCAAGGTAGCTCGACAGATGTGAGGTTGCTATCCCGGACTGCTGGTTTACTGGCATGAAGGGTAGGGTATGGCACGGGTTCTATGCTGCATCTGCGCTACTTGAGGTGCTGAGGTCCTCTTGGGTGTGGAGGGAGATTTCCGGCCCTTTCATTCCTCCTAGGAACTATTCCTCCCCGTTGTTGACGTGTACTTGGCTCTGTGAAGACCTGTTTGCGCGCTCTCTAGAATTGAAGCAAGATGCCCTCCATCGAGCAACTTTACCAACAGCTTAAGGAAGAATTGAGGTTGGCGAATTTGGAAATTCGGCGATTGACCGAGGAGAACAAGAAGATTCGTAGTAGTCCTCCTGTTTTGAGTCCTCAGGTCAAGAAGGGAAACTGGTCAGTGGCTGGACAGCAGGGAAAGAAGTTGACGATCAAGAAGACGAATGGAAAGGTAGAAACGATGAAGAAGAAAGAGACTGCCGTGGAAACTGTTGTGGAAACATCCAATACATTCTCAGTGCTACCCGACGAATGTGAGTTGACTACTGGGAACGACACGACGAAAGACATTAAGGAAGGTAAGAATATTGTTGTTGTTGGGGATAGCCAAGTTAGGTATATGGATAGGGCGTTCTGCTTGAAGGACAGGAGTAGGAGACAGAGAGTTTGCTTTCCTGGGGCTGGGATGGAGGATATTGTTAGCCGTCTGGATGACATCATGAGAGGTAATGGGAGCAATCCTATTATCTGTCTCAGTGCTGGAGGCAACGATGTTGGCAGACGTAGGAGTGAGGACCTGATTAGCAGGTATAGGTCAGCAATAGAAATAATTAGAAGTAAGGGTGGGAACCCTCTCATATGTGGTATTTTGCCAAGGAGGGGAGTTGGAAGTGAATGGTTGTCCAGGGCAATTGGTGTCAATTGCTGGCTGGACAAATACTGTAAGGAAAATGCGGTAACATTCATTGACAACTGGGACCTCTTCTATGGCAGAAATGACATGTATGCTAGGGATGGGGTTCACTTATCTAGGTGTGGGGTGGGAGCACTGGCAACTGCAGTGGAGGGAGCAGTTAGGACTTTAAACTAGGAATAGTTAGTGGTATGGGTTTTGGCAGGAAAACAGTGAAGTCCCAGTGTAGTAATATTACGAGTTCTAGGGGAACTAGTAATAATAAGAACGAGATAGATATTGAAAAGCCAGGGACCTTGGGTGATAAAGACGGTAATAGGTTTAGTAGAAAAATAGAAATGAGCAGGAAGGGTAAAGAGAAAGGAGAGTCTTTCAATGTTTATTATGCTAATTGCCGTAGTGCTAGGAATAAGATGGACGAGTTGAGATTAGTTGCTAGTGTAGGTAACATTGATGTATTTGCCTTAACTGAGACGTGGTTTAATTCAAAAAGTCGGGACATGCCTGCGGAATGTCATATTCAGGGTTTTAAATTGTTCCAAGAAGATAGAAGTATTGGGAGGGGGGGGTGGGGTGGCATTGTACGTCCGAGATCGCTTGAACTGTTGCATAAAAACGGGTATTAAGTCTGAAGTAACACATACAGAGTCTGTTTGGATAGAATTTTCAGAGGGGCATGAAAAACTGATTTTAGGAGTGATATACCGTCCCCCTAACTTAGATAGGGACCAAGGGAAACTACTATGGGAGGAAATTGTTAAGGCCACAAGGCACGATAATGTAGTAATTCTAGGAGACTTTAACTTTAGTCATGTTGATTGGAATTTCTTGACTGGGAATTTAGAATCGTACGACTTCTTAGAAGTATTTCAGGATTGTTTTTTGAAGCAGTTTGTGACAGAACCTACAAGGGGAAATAACCTGCTTGACTTAGTTATGGCAAACAATGAATCCCTTGTTAATAATTTAGAAATTTCAGAGGAACTGGGTGCTAGCGACCACAAATCAATTACATTTAGCATTGAATGGAAGTACGATAGTAGCGATAACTCAGTAACAGTCCCAGATTTTCGCTTAGCAGATTACGATGGGCTTAAAGAACACTTATCATCTGTTGACTGGGGTAACGAAGAGAGCTATCAATATGACAGTTTTCTGAACACTATACATGCTGCTCAAAGAGCGTTTATCCCATATAAAGAAATTAGATCAAATAGAAATGACCCAAAATGGATGAATAATAGGCTCAAATATCTACTAGGGCATAAGAAAGGAATTTATAGGCGTATCAAAAGAGGTGAGGGTCATCTTATGAATCAGTATATTGACATTAAGAGGGACATTAAAAAGGGGATAAGAAAAGCTAAAAGGGACTATGAAATTAAAGTTGCTAGGGATTCTAAAACTAACCCAAAAAGTTTTTTCCAGGTCTATAGAACAAAAGTTAGAGATAAGATAGGTCCCCTTAAAAATAACTATGGGCACCTTACTGACAATGAGAATGAAATGTGCTTGATTTTAAATAATTATTTTCTCTCAGTTTTTACACAGGAAGACACTAACAATATTCCAGTAATTAATTTTTACAGTGGGCTAGAAGAAGATAAATTATGTAACATCACAGTCACTAGTGAGATGGTTGTGAGGCAGATAGACAGACTGAAGCAAAATAAGTCGCCGGGTCCTGATGAGGTTTTTTCAAGGGTTCTTAAGGAATGCAAAATGGAACTCTGTGAACCATTAACTAATATTTTTAATTTATCTCTTCAAACAGGTGTAGTGTCTGATATGTGGAAGATGGCTAATGTAACTCCTATTTTTAAAACAGGGGACAAGTCGTTACCGTCAAATTACCGCCCAATAAGCCTGACCTCAATTGTAGGCAAATTACTAGAGTCAATTATAGCTGAGATTATAAGAAGCCATCTCGATAAGCATAGCTTGATTAATGATACTCAGCATGGATTCACAAGAGGCCGGTCTTGTCTAACTAATTTATTAACTTTCTTCAGTAAAGCTTTTGAGGCTGTTGACCACAATAAAGAATTTGATATTATTTACTTAGATTTTAGTAAGGCTTTTGATAGAGTTCCGCACCATAGACTGTTAAAGAAAGTGGCAGCCCATGGCATTGGGGGAAAAGTGCTCTCGTGGATCGAGTCATGGCTCACTGACAGGAAGCAGAGAGTGTCCATAAATGGGGTTAAATCCGAGTGGGGATCTGTAACAAGTGGCGTTCCACAGGGATCAGTCTTGGGCCCGTTGTTGTTTATAATATATATCAATGATCTTGATGAGGGAATTACTAGTGATATGAGCAAATTCGCCGATGACACAAAGATAGGTAGGATAATTGATTCAAACGTAGATGTTAGGGAACTTCAGGAGGACTTAAACAAACTCTATTCTTGGTCAGAAAAGTGGCAGATGCAGTTCAATGTAGATAAGTGCAAGGTTCTGAAGCTTGGGAGTGCCCATAACCCTAGTACTTATAAATTAAATGATGTAGAACTTAGCCATACAGATTGCGAAAAGGACTTGGGGGTTATGGTGAGCAGCAACCTTAAACCAAGACAGCAATGCCTAAGCGTACGTAATAAGGCAAATAGATTACTGGGATTTATATCAAGAAGTGTAAGCAACAGAAGTCCAGAGGTCATACTGCAGCTTTATACATCATTAGTAAGGCCTCACCTTGATTATGCAGCTCAGTTCTGGTCTCCGTATTACAAAATGGACATAAATTCGTTAGAAAACATTCAGCGTAGGATGACTAAATTAATACATAGCATCAGAAATCTTCCTTATGAAGAAAGATTGAAGACTCTTAAGTTACATTCACTTGTTAGACGAAGAATGAGGGGAGACCTGATCGAAGTGTATAAGTGGAAGATAGGTATTAATAAAGGGGATATTAATAAGGTCTTGAGGATGTCTCTCCAAGAGAGAACCCGCAGTAATGGATTTAAATTAGATAAGTTTAGATTTAGAAAGGACATAGGAAAGTATTGGTTTGGAAATAGGGTAGTTGATGAGTGGAACAGTCTACCTAGTTGGGTTATTGAGGCTAGGACTTTGGGTAGTTTCAAATCTAGGTTGGATAAGTACATGAGTGGGAAGGGTTGGATTTGAGTGGGACTTTCACATCAGAGCTTATTTCTTGGGTAGCATTGAAAATTGGGTTGGGTAAATGTTTTGTTAGTGGGATGAATTGTAAAGGACCTGCCTAGTATGGGCCAGCAGGCCTCCTGCAGTGTTCCTCCTTTCTTATGTTCTTATGTTCTTTTTTTTTTTTCTTTTTCTTTTCTTTTTCTTTTTTCTTTTTTTTTTCTTAAAAACAAAAAGAAGCAACCTAACCATGGAGGACCCAATCCATAACCTGGCTACCCCTGGGCCCCTTCTTGTTACCACACCCCGTTCTGACCCTGCCTCGTTTTTTGACCACTCTTTGGACACTTCTAATGCCCCTGTACCTCTTGCTGGTGCTGTTTCATCACCTGCTTCAGGTACCAGGGTTTCGACTGACTCCTTCGATTTGTCTGACCTCCACTCTCCTTTGACTATGCTTCTGGCCTCTCCCTCTATGGTGCAGCAATTTTCGAATCACCAGTCCGTCCCACGTTGAACCAACTCCTTTCCCACTCCTAAATGCCAACAACACTTACCTGATGATACTTCTTTGCCACCTTCCCGTTCTACTCAGAAAAGACCAACACATCATGCACTCCCTTTCCACACTCAGTTTCGGAATGCACAATGGACCAAATTCTTTACTTTATGACTGACTTCCTCTATTGTCTATATTTCCGACCATAGTATTAGCAAGGCACTCCTACGCCATATTGGTAGAGATATTTCCTTTCATGCTCTCAAGAGTGGTACACGCATCACCACTGTCCAGAATACTACCCAAGCTCATGATCTTTCTCTTCTTTCACATATCGATGCTATTCCTGTCACTATCGAAAAACATCATTCCCTCAATTCTTGTAGTGGTGCTATCATTCTGCCCCTTACCATAGTCCAACAGAATTTCCAGACATGTGGCAATGACATTCTTGAACAGCTAGAACTCCAAGATCTCCCAATCCTCAATGTAGACACTCATGTTCTTCCTGCCCGTGGGCGGAGACGATACCTTTGCAATGTGGCTAGATTAACTTTCGACAGCTGTGAACTCCCATCCCCTGTTTATGTAGCAGGACATCATTTACAAGTTCAAAAGGTGATCCCTACACCGCAACAATGTAGATATTACTGGCGGTTTGGTCACCCTGTGAAATATTGCAGATCTATAACCGAATGCCCAGTCTGTGGTGCTGATAACCGTTCTAATAAGTCTTGTAGCTGACCTCCCTCTTGCCTTAATTGTCATGAGGCTCACCCTTCTTACTCTCGCCATTGCCAGGTCTACTTAAATGAGCGAGAAATTCGTTGCCTCAAAGAGGTGGAAGGTCTCCCTTATGCTATGGCAGTTTCTCATCTACGCCTTCAAGGGAGACTACCCCAAATTTCTTATTCTCATGTTTCTAAACGTCCCTCCACTTCTGGGGTCCCATCTTCTGCAGCCTCCTCTGTGGTTACCCCTCCCATAGTCACTCCTGTCTAATTCTTTTGCTGTCCTGGGCTCAGAAGTCCCTACTTCAACAGGTTCACCCTCCTCCTCATACTGGGCCTTCCTCACCTGTCCCCACCCAAGTTTCTTCTTCTTCTGCCACCTCGCAGGTTTCTACCTCTTCTGTCCCCTCCCACACTTCTCCAATTCCCTCCACCCTCTCGTCCTTCCCTACTTTGGTGCAGTCCATTACTGCCCTGATCTTTACTCACCCTCCTCCTTCCATCTCCAGTATTGTCTCCCATACAATGTCTTTGAATTCCGAAACACTTGAAGCTATCTCAGAACATATTGCAGAGACTAAACCATCAACGGACACTGATCCACCCCGTTCTTTCTCTTTCCTCAACTCCTTTCTTCGCAGTGCTCCGTTCCTTCTCTACTTGAACGTTTTCCGCTGCTGCCACATGTGGACCTTTTCTAACCCCTCTAGTCCGTAGGTACCCTTACCTGTGGATTTCTGGTATGTTTATCGTTGCCAATCATGGCCTATTTACAGTGAAATATCCGCAGTCTCAGGTAATCGAGGTGAGCTTCAGATGTCGCTCTCCCAGTTTTCCCCTGTTGATGTTTGCTTACAAGAACCAAAATTACACTCCTCTGTTATCTATCCCATCTTAGACTATAATTTATTGTATTCTTTGGATCCTTTTTCTGATGGGACTTTTAATGAAAGTGCCCTTCTTCTATCCACTGATATTCCGTACCATCAGCTGTTTGTTCATACTTCGCAGCATTACACTGCAGCCTGTATCCACTTGCATATGTGGTATACAATCTGCTCTTTATATCTCTCTCCTTCTCAGGCGTTAACTATCCTAGATGTTGCCTTTCTTGTTTCATCCTTACCGCCTCCACTTCTGTTACTTGGCGATTTTAATGCCCATGTGGAAATTTATTTGGTCCTAAAGTTCCATAGGGCAGATACGTCGTACAAAGATCCCATCAGGCCGTGTATGAAACGGCTGGGTTGGGTGGCCCTTACACCCACCCAAAACACGCACACACCTGGGTTGGCAAAGGTGGTTGAAAAGGTACATCTTAATTGATAGATTTACCCTTCAGGGAAGAAGTAGATAGTTTATACTGTTAGTACACTAATAGGATTATTGAGGCAACTGTAGATAATAATAATAATGTAGACCTAAGACCTTAACGTAGGTAGTAATAGGCCGATAATGTAGGCAAACACTAGGTTATATTAGCCAGGGAGAACTGGCAGCCCAAGTTTGAATACTGGGGCATGGAGTTTTGAGACCACAGTGCCCTTTTTCTAAGACCAGACAGCATCGGAGCAGCAAGTGCCGTGATCAGCAGGCAGTGCCGCCACGTCTTCACATACTAGGCCCTGGGGAAATTTGGTGGAGGCACCTCGACGAACCGTAGGTGACCTCCTCTGTCAGGCCCATACAGTAAGATGAGACCTCCCTTTTTCTTTGGGATTCTGGCCAGTTTCTGGGGAAAATTACGAGTGAGTTGAGCTATGGGCCTTTGTGCAGGCGGCAGTTCATGACCGGTACTTACCGGCATCTCTTTGTCAGCCTTAGAAGCTAGTGTTACTCTCTGCATAGTTATTCTAGAGGATTCTCACCCCCTTGGAAACAGGAATTTCTGAGGTGCAGGCAGGTCACTAATATCGACTGAATATTGCAGGAATTAAGGCTCCCAGTTGCATGTGGTTCTGAGGGGAAGTCCAGAGGGGCTAAAGCTTAGGGAGGTTGAAGATCAGGACACATTCTCCAACACCAAGTAAGTTAGTCCTTTATATGTGCATGCAGGCGAGATTTCTTGCAACATCAGTCATTTATGGAAATCTGTCCTGTAAGCCACTTGTGAGGCTGAGGTTCCAACCTCAGGGCTCGGTGTCAACAGAGCTTGCCAGGTTAGACAACTCACATGGAGGCAGTCCAGACAAATTTTCACAAGTGGTCCTTTGAACCGTGATGTAGAATAGCTAGGTTAAAATTAACATAGCTAGGCCACAGTTAGGAACCAGAGTTTAACAGAGTTAGGTTAAGTTAGCACACCTAGGCCTAGAGTTACACAGAGGCTAGGCCAAGCTGACTATACACAAAAGTTATTATTTGCAGTAATTTACAGGCAGGCCAGGTAGGCTAGAGAAGCCTGTGAATTTAATTATTTACAGTGATTACAAGTAAACCAGAGTAGGAGACTTGTGTGTTAATTACTTACAGTGGATTTGCAAGGTAGCCACAGTTAGGCTAGGCTTGTGCAATATTTACAACAGTTATAGTAGCTAGGACAGATTTAACCTAGTTATTATTTATAGGGAGTTCTAAAGCCAGGTCCTCGTCAAGGGGGGCTCCTTGGCGTGGTGAAGAGGCTCTTGGTCTGAGGAATTAGACCTGTCAGTCTCCTTCCTCAGACCGAACCTAATTACCCCCCAATCTGCCCTTCCCTCTCCCATCCTCACCAACTTCCCCCTTTTCCTTTCCTCCTCCTCCTCCCCACCCCTCTTGCCCTTCCTTTTTGGCCTTTGGGATTTTTTCCCACAGGCACGCTAATTTATTTATTTATTTATTTAGAAATTTTAGCATACATACAGAGGTACAAAAAAAATACAGGTAAGAGCAGTATGCCAAAGCCACTTATATGCATAGCATTACGGGCTGGCTTAAAATTAACTTAAGATTAACTAAGCAATGATGAAATCAGTGATAAGACATTATTATAAACAGATAACTATAAAGCACACATGAATATTACAAAGACAGGTCATATGGTTGCATGCATTGCTGTTCATTCAGTAGAATGGAGTATTCTGTTAGGTAGTGTATTTAAAAAAATAAAGTTAGATTGGGTCCTAGGTTTAACATTTATGTGATATAATTGTGAGTAACATTTTGGATATACAATTTATAAGGTTCAGTTATTCAGTATTTATTTGGTTTTGAGTGAGTAAGTGAACTTTGAGAAGAGACTGGAATTTATAAACAGGTAGTGTTTCTTTTGTATTTACAGGTAATGAATTCCAGATTTTAGGGCCTTTTATGTGCATTGAGTTTTTGCATAGTGTGAGATGGACACGAGGAACATCAAAGAGTGATCTGTGCCTTGTGTTATGGTCATGTGTTCTGTTGAGGTTGGCAAGGAGATGTTTGAGGGGAGGGTTAATATCAGAGTTAAGTGTTCTATGTATGTAATAGGTGCAATAATAAGTATGGATGTTTTGTATGGTGAGTAGGTTGAGTGTTTTGAATATTGGTGGAGTGTGTTGCCTGTAGGGGAAAGGGTACTGGGGTCCATCCCATTCCGTTGAAGTTCTTGGCGGTGGTGTAGTTTGCCGTGGAATCTGGATCGCCTGGGGATGTCCCAATCCCTCTCCGGTCTCCCGGGGAGGGGCTTTGGGTATCTTTCGGGCGACGGGTGTATCTCTGGAGGCTGCCTTTTGGATTCTGGGGGTGGTGGCCAAAGGAGGTATGTTTTGTGGTGGATATCCGGCCACCCTCTCTTTTGTCCACCGAGGTAGCTCGGCAGATGTGAGGTTGCTATCCTGGATTGCTGGTTTACTGGCATGATGGGTAGGATATGGCATGGGTTCCATGCTGCATCTGCACTACTTGTGGTACTGAGGTCCTCTTGGGTGCGGAGGGAGATTTCTGGCCCTCTCATTCCTCCCAGGAACTATCCCTCCCCAGTCCCCCCTTTTTTCTTTTTTTCTTTTTATTTTCTTCTTTCTTTTTTTTCTTAAAAACAAAAAGAAAGAAGTAACCTAACCATGGAAGCCCTAGTCCATGAACCTGCTATGGCCGGGCACCTTCTTGATACTGCACCCCGTTCTGACCCCGCCTTGTCTTTGGACCACTCTTTGGACACTCCTAATGCCTCTGTACCTCTTGCCAGTGCTGTTTCCTCACCATCTTCAGGTACTGAGCTCTCGACTGACTCCTTCGATTTATCTGACCTCCGCTCTCCTTTGACTATGCTTCTGGCCTCTCCCTCTATGGTGCGGCAATTTTCGAATCGCCGGCCTGTTCCACGTCGGACCAACTCTGGTCCCACTCCTAAATGCCAACGACAATTACCTGCTGATGATACTTCTCCACCTTCTCGTTCTTCTCAGGAAAGATCGACACGTCCTGCACTCCCTTTCCACACTCAGTTTAAGAATGCACAATGGACTAAATTCTTTACTTTATGACCGACTTCCTCTGTTGCCTATCTTTCCGACCATAGAATTGGCAAGGCACTCCTACACCATGTTGGTAAAGATATTATTTTTCATGCTCTTAAGAGTGGTACGCGCATCATCACTGTATAGAATGCTGCCCAAGCTCATGATCTTTCTCTTCTTTCCCATATCGATACTGTTCCTGTCACTATTGAAAAACATCATTCCCTCAGTTCTTGTAGTGGTACCGTCATTCTGCCCCATATCATAGTTCAACAAAATTTCCAGACATGTGGCAATGACATTCTTGAACAGCTGGAACCCCAAGATCTCCCAATCCTCAAGGTAGACACTTGTGTTCTTCCTGCCTGCGGGCGGAGATGATACCCTAGCAATGTGGCTTGTTTAACTTTTGACAGCCGTGAACTCCCATCCTCAGTTTATGTAGCAGGACATAGGTTACAAGTTCGAAAGGTGATCCCTACACCGCAACAGTGTAGAAATTGCTGGCGATTTGGCCACCCAGCGAAATATTGCAGATCTATAGCTGAATGCCCAGTCTGTGGTGCTGATGACCATTCTAATACATCTTGCAGTCGACCTCCCCCTTGCCTTAATTGTCATGAGGCTCACCCTTCGTACTCTCGCCGTTGCCAAGTCTACTTAAATGAGCGGGAAATACGTTACCTCAAAGAGGCAGAAGCTCTCCCTTATGCCATGGCAGTTTCTCATCTCCGTCTCCAAGGGAGACTACCTCGTGTTTCTTATTCCCGTGTTTCAAAACGTCTCCCCACTTCTGGGGTCCCATCTTCTGCAGCCTCCTCTGTGGTTACCTCTCCCATAGTCACTCCTGTATCTAATTCTTTTGCTGTCCTGGGCTCAGACATCCCTACTTCAATGCCTCAGTCTGTTCTCCCTCACAAGCCTCGGTATCGACGAGATCTCATACGACACCTCCTCCCAATCATCCCTCTACTTCTCAGAAGTCAAAAAAAGGTCCTTTAACCCCTCCTTCCCTTCTTCCACCTCCTTATTTTACCTTCCCTGTCTCTGTACCTGGTTCTTCCCCTCTCACTGGCTCTGTTACAAGTGTAGAGGTTCACCCTCCTCCTCGTACTGTACCTTCCTCCCCTGTTCCCTCCCAAGTTTCTTCCTCTTCTGCCACCTCCCAGGTTTCTCCCTCTTCTGTCCCCTTCCATGCTTCTTCTCCAGTTCCCTCCATCCTTTTGCCTCCCCCTACCTTGGTACAGTCCATTACAGTTCCAATCTTTACTCACCCTCCTCCTACCATCTCGAATATTGTTTCCCATACGACATCTCTGAATTCCTGAACACTTGAAGCAATCTCTGAATATATTGCAGAGATCAAACCATCAATGGACACTGATCCACCCTCTGTTCCTTCTCTCTCCTCTCCTCCATCTGCGCAACTCCTTTCTTAGCAGCGCACCGTTCCTTCGCTGCTTGAACGTTTTCCGCTGCCTCCGCATGTGGACTTTTCTAACCCCTCTAGTCCGTAGGAACCCTCACCTGCGGATTTCAGGTATCTTTATCGTTGCCAATCATGGCCTGTTTACAGTGGAATATATGCGGCCTCAGGGGTAATCGGGGTGAGCTTCAGATGTTACTCTCCCAGTTTTCCACTGTTGGTGTTTGCTTACAGGAACCAAAATTACACTCTGCTTTTATCTATCCCATCTCAGGCTATAA
>NC_091297.1:11996047-12153010 GCF_038502225.1 Cherax quadricarinatus | reverse complement strand
GAAATGAAATATCTCTGCCAACATGACGCAGGAGCGCTTTGGCAATACTATGGTCAGAAAGGTAGGCAGAAGAAGAAGTTGGTCTTAAAGTAAAGAATTTAGTCCATTGTGTGGTCCGAAACCGAGCGTGGAGAGGGAGTGCTCGACGTGTCGGTCGTTTCCGAGTAGAATGGGAAGGTAACGACGGAGCATCATCAGGAGATTGACGTTGGCGTTTAGGAGTAGGACCGGAGTTGGTCCGGCATGAAATGGGTGGGCGATTCGAAAATTGCCGTACCGTAGAGGGAGAAGCCGGAAGCATAGTCAAAGGAGAGCGGAGTTCAGACAAATCGAAGGAGTCAGTCGAAGCCCCGGTACCTGAAGCGGGTGAGGAAACAGCACCAGCAAGAGGTACAGGGGCATCAGGAGTGTCCGAAGAGTGGTCTAAACACAAGGCAGGGTCAGAATGGGGTGCGGTATCAAGAAGGGGCCCGGGGGTAGTGGTTTCATGGACTAGGGCTGCCATGGTTAGGTTACTCCTTTGCTTTTTGTTTTTAAGAAAAAAAAAGAAAGAAGAAAAGAAAATAAAAATAAAAAAAATAATAAAAAAAGGGGGGAGCGGGGAGGAATAGTTCCCAGGAGGAATGAAAGGGCCGGAAATCTCCCTCCGCGCCCAAGAGGACTCGACACCGCTAGTAGCGCAGATGCAGCTTGGAACCCGTGCCATACCCTACCCTTCATGCCAGTAAACCAGCAATCCGGGATAGCAACCTCACATCTGCCGAGCTACCTCGGTGGACAAAAGAGAGGGCGGCCGGATATCCGCCACAAAGCATACCTCCTTCAGCCACCACCCCCGGAATCCGAAAGGTGGCTTCCAGAGATACACCCGTCGCCCAAAAGACACCCAAAGCTACTCCGGGATACCGAAGAGGGATCGGGACATCCCCAGGCAATCCAGATTCCACGGCAAACTACGCCACCGCCAAGAACCTCAACGGAATGGGATGGACCCCGGTGTCCTTTCCCCTACGTAGGAACTAGCGCGCCTGTGGGAGAAATCACGAAGGCCAAAAAGAGGAAGGGCAAAAGGGAGGGGTGAGGAGGAGGAGGAGGAATGGAAAAAGGGGAGGATGGGATAAGGGAGGGGAGAATGGGGGGTAATTAGGTTCGGTCTGAGGAAGAAGACCGACAGGGCTAATTCCTCAGACCAAGAGCCTCTTCACCACGCCAAGGAGCCCCCCTTGAAGAGGATGATAAGTCAAGAATTATCATTCTTTGACTGATGGGAAGCAGTTCATGCTTTTCTTAGACTGAAGAACTTACAATCATTATTTTTATGCTTTGTGGCCATTATTAAGCAAAATGAAGGGCTATTTTTGGGCCACAGTAAATTGCAGATACAGGGGTTCTACTATACTGATCCTTTCATGGGAGAAGGGTGTCCTTGGATAACAGTTGGTTCTTGATCCAAGGATTTGGAGCTGCTCTCCATTTCCATGGATCAAATCTGATTACCACATATTCCTAAGACTACATGAACCCTCTGGGTCATGTAGAATGGCTTTCTCTATCTGGTCGCTGATCTGGAGATACCTGGCAAGGGTTTCAGGGGTCAATGCCCCCATGGACGAGTCTGTGCATATTAACTAAATCTTTAGCACATCCTGCCCTGCAGCATCACCCCTGTGGGTTTAATGCTTAGTTTTGATTGTAATAATAATGTCAGGGGCACCTGCTTGGCATTACTTTAAGTGTTCAATATATTAATGACAATATAATAAAGAAAGTTAGGTTTGGTAAAGTTTGTCAGGAAACATGACAAGTGTTTCCTGACATGGGTCTTATTCTCCTGATGACCAGCAGCTGGACCATTTTGGTCATTTGATCAAGGCCTTCCACTGGCTTACCTCTCCACACCTTTAACTTTAAAGCCTGCTAGTGAGAGCACTGAGGATGACAGATGCTAAAATATATGGTCTCCAACTGAAATACAAGGTCCCAAACTGAAATATAAGGCCCAAAACTGAAATACAAGGTCCCCAACTGAAATATAAGGCTCATAACTACATTGCACTTCACTACACTACAATGTACTGCACTGCACTACACTACATAATACTACACAACACTACAATGCACTTCACTACACTACACACTACAATGCACTGCACTACACTACATAACACTACACTATACTACACAACACTATACAGCACTGCACTTCACTACACAACACTGCAATACAGTGCACTACACTACACAATGCTACACAACACTACACAACACTACACTGCACTACACAACACTACAATGCACTGTACTACACTACACTGCAATACACAACACTGCACTGCACTTCAATATCTACACAACACTACAGAACACTACACTACCTGGTCACAGACCGGGCCGCGGGGGCGTTGACCCCCGGAACTCTCTCCAGGTAAACACAACACTACACTGCACTGCACTTCACTACACTGCACAACACTACACAACACTACACTGCACTTCACTACACAACACTACAATGCACTGCACTACACCACACTGCAATACACTGCACTACACTACATAACACTATACTGCACTACAATACACAACACTGCACTGCACTTTGCTGTATAGTCCTTGTGGCTTAGCGCTTCTTTTTTGATTATAATAATAATAATAATGCACTGCACTTCAATATCTACACAACACTACACTGCACAACACTACACAACACTGCACTTCAGTATCTACACAACACTACACTGCACTTCAATATCTACACAATACTACACTGCACAACACCACTACAATATCTACACAACACTGCACTTCAGTATCTACACAACACTACACTGCACAACACTACACAACACAACACTGCACTTCAATATCTACATAACACTGCACTTCAATATCTACACAACACTACACTACACAACACTGAACTTCAGTATCTACACAACACTACACTGCACTACACTATCACTATGTAACACTAGACTATCACTATATAACTCACTGCACTATCTACACTATTATAACATGTCACTATCACTATATAACTCACTACATTATGACTATCACTATAAGGTACCTATGTAAACATGGTGAATAAATTTATTTTTGTGAAAATATTTACTTGTATCCCGCTGGCCCAGTGGTTAGTGAAGACTTCTCGAGTTGAAAAACTCAAGCATCGCGGGTTCGAGCCCCGCAACTATCCTTGTGACTTATCAGATTGATAAGTGAAGGGAAGAGAATGGATGTTCAGTATATAGGTGTTTATCACCCACTCCTGGAGTCCACCAAATCATTAAGCTGTGAAGATATATACACCATACTTTGTAACACGCCTCGGTCATTCGGTAAAGTGTGCAAAATATTAACTGACGAGATCCTACTCTCCTGCCAGAAACCTCTACGCAAAGGCCATGGTTGTATTGTATACCTGACTAGTGGGGCCCCTCACGTTGTTTCTATATATGCCTGCCAAGATGGGACCTTGCTATACTACAACGGTGGTGGTTCTTAGAAGATCGGCGTCGAAGTAGTAACAGAATATAAAGCACTCGTGTTTCACAAAAGTAAGGTCTATTCTCGTACCATGCCCTGGCATTCATGGACATAGTTGTCAGCTCCGGGCTCACTGACACCATTGATATCATCTACTGGTTTCGCATTAGAATGAGATATTTCCCGGATATTAAGGCAATCAACATGGTCAGGTCAATGCTGACCGAATTCAAGAATAATATAAATACTTCCTGCGATGATTTCCAAAATAGTGTATTGAGGAAAGCAATTAAAAGTCATCTGGTTGAATTATGGAAGACTAATACGTCTGGTAAACGTCAAGTGGACAGCGAGACGCCTTCAGGACCACTACAAAAACTGATAAAGGCCTGAATTAGCAGATTATGTCAAGAAGTTATTGTTATTATTAGCTACTACTAATAATAACAATAATAATAATAATAATAATAAATACGATAGAATTGAAGAAGGAAATTGTACAAAAATACAAGGGTTGAAGCAATTGTGGAGGAAGTGGTTGACACATAATCAGTGTGGCTTTGTTTATGCTGGAGCGAGCATTAGTCTCCACGCTCTTCTAAACATTGCACAATAATTCATTGTGTTTGGTGCTTGTAGACTGAGTGCGACTGGAGTGGTAGAGGCAGTGACTATTCTATATATGGAAGGATTGCGGAGATCACGAGAGTGAAACATAATAGCGAAGGCAATGGGCATCACGGTGATCGGACAGGGATGGAATATTCGCTTCTGCATAGACTCTCTCAACAGGTGAGGAGCGAAAAGCACCAAGGCATAGACATAATCCCTGGTGATGGATGGGATTAAGGCTAGAGAGAGTAGCAGGAGAGGCTGCTGAATAGATCTGGTCACCATAATCGAGTTTCGATAAAATTAGGGCTGAATGTAGGCGAAGGAGAGTTCTATGATCGAAGGTCAGACGTATCGAAGGAGTCAGTCGAAACCCCGGTACCTGAAGCGGGTGATGAAACAGCACCAACAAGAGGTACAGGGGCATTAGAAGTGTCCGAAGTGGTCAAAAAACGAGGCAGGGTCAGAACGGGGTGTGGTATCGAGAAGGGGCCCAGGGGGAGCAGGTTCATGGATTGGGGACTCCATGGTTAGATCACTTCTTTCTGTTTGTTTTTTAGAAAAAGGGGGGGGGGGAGACATGGAGGAATAGCTGCTAGGAGGTAAAAAAAAAAAAGGGCCGTAAATCCCCCTCTGTGCCCAAGAGGACATCAGCACTGCAAGTAGTGCAGATGTGACATGGAACCAGTGCCATACCCTACCCTTCACGCCAGTAAACCAGCAATCCAGGATAGCAATCTCACATCCACCGAGCCACCTCAGTGGACAAAAAAGAAGGCGGCCGGACACCCACCACACAGCATACCTCCTTTGGCCACCACCCCCTGGAATCCGACAGGCAACCTCCAGAGATACACCCGTCACCTAAAAGACCCCCCCAGGAGACTGGAGAGGGGTCTGGACATCTCCAGGAGATCCAGATTCCACGGCAAACTACACCACCGCCAAATACCTCAACGGAATGGGATGGATCCCGGTACCCTTCCCCCTACCTAGGAACTACATTGCCTGTGGGAAGAATCCCAAAGGCCAAAAAGAGGAAGGGAATAGGGAAGAGATGGGGAGGAGGAAAAAGAAAAAGGGAGGATAGGATAGGGTAGGGGGGATTGGGGGTTAATTAGGTTCGGTCTGAGGAAGATCAAAAGGTCTTATTTCTCAGATCAAGAGCTTCTTCACCACGCCAAGGAGCCCCCCCCCCCCTTGAAGAGGAGATAAATAACAAAAAAGGCACAATACTGTGACTGGAACAATACAAATAACCCGCATATAGGAGAGAGGAGCTTACGATGTTTCGGTCCGACTTGAACCATTTACAAAGTCACACTAACAAAAAGGAGAGAAAGAGGGAGTATATATAGGCCAGCAGACATTGACAGGAACAAGAGAGGTAGAAGGAAAGGAGGAAGAGAGGTAGTGGTAGAGGTATAGTGGTAGTAGTGGAGTCAGTCAAATACTAAGAAAGAGGAGCACTGCAAGGGAGCTCGAGGCCCACATAGGGTAGGAACAAGAACACAAGAGGGGGGAAAATAATAATAATGGACCAAATACCCAAGGCAGAAGAAAGAAAACCTAAAGGAGAGAGAGGGAAGGAAAAAGGGGAAAAAAGAATCGAGTTAAGTCACGGGTGTTCTGAAGTTTGGAGCATTTTACAATGTAATGGGCAAGGAAGGCATCTACAGAGACAAAGCCAGGACTAAGATTCATATGAGGAAAGTTGTGTATAAGGGAGGATTCAACCAGATGGCGACTGTGAGAGTTAGAAGCAGGGTAGACAGTTTTAGCAGAAGACCAGTCAATAGGATGACTGTGATCTCTGACATGACAGAAAAGAACACTGTTGGTGTCAGCAAGCCTAACACTACTGTGCTCCCTAAGTCTGTCAGAAAGAGATTGGCCAGTTTTTCCAATTTCCTGAAGAGGACAGGAGGAACAAGAAATAGAGTAGACACCAGGAGCATCAATAGAGGAAGGAGAGGTATGAACTAGATTGGTACGAAGAGTGTTAGTCTGGCAAAAGTAAGTTTGATGTCTAAGGGATGGAAGTTGTTGAGATTAGAAAAACTGGAAATGTAGGTAAGGCAGAGGGCAGGAGAGTTCCCAGGAGTAGAGTTTGGGAGAGAATAAAGACCGTTTAGCATGTGAGAAGGCAGCGTCTATGAAATGGGAAGGGTAGCCAGATGGGAAAATGAATTATGTAGAGTGGAAATTTCTGATTCAAGGAACTGAGGATCACAAATGCAGAGCATAGAGAAAGAGGGAGATAAGAACACTTTTCTTGACAGAGGAAGCATAAGAAAAGCAGTGAATGTACATGACACTGCGCATAGGCATGCGGTACACAGAAAAAGTAAAACCTGTATCTGAGTGGTGGACATGAACATCAATGAAAGGAAGCAAAGAATTAGATTCCCATTCAGCTTTAAACTTAATGGAAGGGGCAAGATTATTAAGAGCATCAAGAAATGGTTGGAAGAGACTAGTCATGAGGCCAAAGAGCAAAGATGTCATCTACATAGCGGAGCCAGAGTGAAGAGCGCACATCATCGAAATATTCCGTGTAAAGATTTGCAAGAACAGGAGACAGAGGAGAGCCCATAGTGACGCCAAAAATTTGAGAATATTTGCCTTGGAAGCAAAAGTAATCTTGAGTCCACACAAAGGTGGATAAGATCAAGAAAGACATCAGTAGGTATAGGGAGCTGAAGTAACCCTTCATTGGCCTTCTCCCTGAGAAAATTAAGGACATCATCAAGAGGGACACTTGTAAATGGTCCAAGTTGGATCGAAACGTCGTTGTAAGCTCCCATCTCCTATATGCGGGTTATTTGTATGACTGGGAGTCTGGCCATTACCTTCCCACTACTGTCAGGTTTAGGGAAACTGTGCTCTCAAAACTTATGAATTAGACATGTGACATACACATGGTTACCATACAGAAGCAACTGGCACTGCTCTGCAAGGACTGCTGGGCTGCACTGTCAGTTCACCACATACAACTTAATAGTCCGTTCTATTGTCCTGATAAAAAAAAAAAATTATGAAAATTATTAGTATACTAATCAAGGTACCTGGTAGGCAAACAAAACATAGTAACACAGTATATGCATTAGGCTCATATAAACATAGTTAAAAGGTTACTGTTTATTAGTTCATCCTAGCTGATAAAGAAATGAAGACTAGCAAATAATCATACTCTGAAAGCATGAAAGGAAAAAGGCAGGTCTGGCTGCAGCCAATTATGTGCAAACACAAGAGCTATTTCTTCAGTCATATATTATCTATGTCATGTGTCTTAAAAATGTACAAAAGTTATTTCTGCAAGTTATGTCCAAGATCTGTACAAAATAAGTACATACACCTACTTATGCATCCTACCACCAATTCTTTTTTGTACCTCATAAAAATCTTATAAAATACAGTACTTTAGCTATCTACAAATCTTTGGGTCACAATTTATTCCTTTGAGAATGCAAACTGCTACATGTCCAAGCCTCTAAAACAGGCAAATGTTGTGTGACTTGCAAATGGCACAATTACAAGCAACCTTTGGCAACATAATAGTATAGTTTGACAACCTATGGAACCTTCACTAAAATTAAGACTAAAACCCATCATCTTTACTAGTGGAAAAAAAAAAAAACTCCAGACACCAAAATACGTAAAATTGGAATCTGAACCGCCAGTAATGAAAAAACTATGCAAGACATACTGATTTCTTTAGAAGGCTGTATAAAGCACCATTTGTCTATATTTAAATAAAAAAATATACAGTATAAATATATATGTACAACAGTCCCCGCTCTTACGAATTTTTACATTCTTGGCGTTTATGAAGCAAAATGCTATTACCCATAGCTGTCTATTTTATTGCCAGAAAGAAAACACACAAACATTGGGCACAAAATGATATAATAACCACTAGAGATAAACTTTTGGCAGATATCATGATTTCATATACTACCATCACCAAGTTTCATTATTTCAGCTTCCGTTTTAAATACGAGACATTTCATAGAACATTTTTTTTTTACAGTAGCACCATCACTAATTCTAAAGCTTTCTTCATAACAGCCATGAAGTTATACCACAAAACTGGTAAAAATATAAAACATTTTATAAGATGTACAAAACAGCAGAGTGTAAGGCAAACTGACTGGGGAATGCTGCATTCATATATCTATGTGTAAGTTCTGAAAGGATGTCAAACAAGAGTTCGCATTTGGGTGACATGCCAAGCAGAAGGTAAGCACTTCATTATACAAGTTCCAATGAGCAAAATTTTATAATGCAAACTTTCGTAAAGCGGGGACCGATTACTAATGTTGATTTTTTTTTTTTTGTAAATGCACACCAGAATTTACAAAAGCTATTCAGTACTGAATCATTAAAATAAAGACCATATCTAAATAAATTTAAGGAAAATATTAGGAGTTCAATCAAAAGATGAAAACTTTCATGGAATTATTGTCACCTAATCAAAATAAATTTTATTCCCATTGCTTGCCAAGATGAATAGCATATGAAATCTAAGAGGACAAATCTCAAAACATTTCTTTGAATAAAATAATTCAAACATTTGTCTTAATGAGAAGCATTTAACAAGGAAATCCTGCCACACTTTTCAGGGACACCATCCTCTGAGTTACAACAGCAGGTACTCTTGTATACTGTATTCTCAACACTTAGGCTTACATTTGCAAAATTTGAGTTTCATACTTACACATTTTATAAAATAAACAATTCATACATTAAAATATTTTCATCTGCAATTACATTTCATTATTTATAGACTTGCTCATGACCTACAATAACAGTCAGGGCAAGTGAACAAAGAAATTGCACTGTTCTGACTTTAAATGTCAACTAAAATCCTTTTTTCTTTGTTTGCAAATAATTATAGGCAGACTATTACTAGCCAACACTCAAGATATGAGAATGTAAGGCCACCAGTCACTAAAATTAATAGCACTTGGGAGTATCATCACTTATTCATGAGTAATGCCTGAGATCAAGTGTTTTGTGAATTTACAAGTGTCGTACACCATGAACTCTGAACCTGTAAAGGCAAGTATAATGCATATTACCATGGTTACTGTTTATTTTCAACTCAACAATAGGAAAATATTCATCAATTTCTTTCTCCACAATGAAGGACTGAAGTGGTTCTCCATTTTGGCTGTATTCATAGCTCCCAAGTTGAATACCTTCGTCATTCTCAGATAAAAGGCCCCAAACTTCAAATTCTCGTGGAGCAGAGTCAATTTCTCCAGTGGGTGACAAAGATTTTGGGATATGTTCAAGACTGAAAGCTGTTGGTTTCACAAGGCCAGCCAACTGAATTACAATGTATCCTTGAGATCCCTTAAAAGCCCAGCACTGACCTGGCATTCTGTCAGGCTGAATAATAGTGCGAGGATTGTTTGTAGAATAACGGTAAACTGGAAAACCCAAAATCATGACTTCTGCTTGGTGAACCTGAAATGAAGTTTTAGTTTTACAGAAAGAAATACTTGATCTTATATAATTTTCTTGATTCTTATCCTGGCTAGTTTCTGGGTAAGATTATTTGACATTTATGTGAACTTTATGCAAGAATAAATAAATACAATAAATAAAATAAAAAATAGAAAAAATAACTAATAAATGTAAATAAATAGTAGTAGGTTGGTAGACAGCAACCACCCAGGGAGGTACTACCGTCATGCCAAGTGAGTGTAAAATTAAAGCCTGTAATTGTTTTACATGATGGTAGGATTGCTGGTGTCCTTTTTCTGTCTCATGAACATGCTAGATTTCAGGTACATCTTGCTACTTCTACTGACACTTAGGTCACACTATACATATGTGTACAAGCATATATATATACACACCCCTCTGGGTTTTCTTCTATTTTCTTTCTAGTTCTTATTCTTGTTTATTTCTTATCTCCACGGGGAAGTGTAACAGGATTCTTCCTCTGTAAGCCATGCGTGTTGTAGGAGGCGACTAAAATGCCGGGAGCAAGGGGCTAGTAACCCCTTCTCCTGTACAAATTACTTAATTTAAAAAGAGAAACTTTCGTTTTACTTTTTGGGCCACCCTGCCTTGGTGGGATACGGCCGGTTTGTCGAAAAAAGAAATAGTAAATAAATAGTAGCAAGTTGGTAGACAGCAACCACCCAGGGAGGTACTACTGTCCTGCCAACCACCCAGGGAGGTAATACTGTCCTGCCAAGTGTGTAAAACAAAAGCCTGTAATTGTTTTTCATGGTGGTAGGATTGCTGGTGTCTTTTGTCTGTCTCATAAATATGCAAGATTACAGACAAGTCTTCCTACTTCTACTTAGGTCACACTACACATACACGTACATGTTTATTTATACACACCCATCTGAGTCTTCTTTGATTTTATCTTAATAGTTCTTGTTCTTATTACTTTTCCTTTTATATCCATGGAGAAGTGGAATAAGAATCTTTCCTCTGTAAGCCATGTGTGTTGTAAAAGTAAACTAAAATGCCGGGAACAATGGGCTAGTAACCCCTTTTTCTTTAATAATTAAAAAATAAGAAGAAAATTGTCAAAGTGGGATGCCTGAATGTGCGTGGACGTTGTGCAGATGACACGAAAGATATGATTGTGAAGCTGGATGTCCTGCCTTTAAGGGAAACAAAGCTGAAGGGGGTGGGGGAGTTTCAGTGGAGAGGAATAAATGGGATTAGGTCAGGGGTTTCAAATAAAGCTAAAGAAAAAGTAGCAATAATGTTGAAGGACAAGCTATGGCAGGAAAAGAGGGACTATAAATGTATAATTCAAGGATTATGTGGAGTAAAATAAAGGTTGGATGTGAAAAGTGGGTTATAGTAAGCATATATGCACCTGGAGAAGAGAGAAGTGTAGAGGAGAGAGATTCTGGGAAATGATGAGTGAATGCATGGGGAGTTTTGAACAAAGTGTGAGAGTACTTGTGGTTAGGGATTTCAATGCTAAAGTGGGTAAAAATGTTGTGGAGGGAGTAGTAGGTAAATCTGGGGTGCCAGGGGTAAATGTAAATGGGGAGCCTTTAATTGAGTTATGTAGAAAGAGGTTTGGTAGTAAGTAATACATATTTTATGAAAAAGAGGATAAATAAATATACAAGGTATGATGTAGCAAGTAATGAAAGTAGTTTATTAGATTATGTATTGATGGATAAAAGGATGATGCGTAGGCTCCAGGATGTACACGTTTATAGAAGGACAACTGATATATCGGATCATTATTTAGTTGTAGCTGCAGTTAGAGTAAGACGTAGATGGGACAAGAGGAAAATGACAACAAAAGGGAGGTGAAAGTGTATAAACTAAACTAAGGGAGGAGGAAGCTCGGGCGAGATGTAAGCAACTATTGGCAGAAAGGTGGGCTGGTGCAAGTATGAGTAGTGCAGGGGTTGAAGAGGGTTGGAATAGTTTTAAAAATGCAGTATTAGAGTGTGGGAGCAGAAGTTTGTGGTTATAGGAGGGTGGGTGCAGGAGGAAAGAGGAGTGATTGGTGGAATGATGAAGTAAAGGGTGTGATAAAAAGAAAAAGGTAGGTTATGAGAGGTTTTTACAAAGCAGAAGTGTTATAAGAAGAGCAGAGTATATGGAGAGTAAAAGAAAGGTGAAGAGAGTGGTAAGAGAGTGCAAAAGGAGAGCAGATGATAGTGGGAGAGGCACTGTCAAGAAATTTTAATGAAAATAAGAAAAAATTTTGGAGCGAGTTAAACAACTTAAGAAAGCCTAGGGAACGAATGGATATGTCAGTTAAAAACAGAGTAGGAGAGTTAGTAGATGGGGAGATGGAGGTACTGGGCAAATGGCGAGAATATTTTGAGGCACTTTTAAATGTCGACAAAGAAAGGGAAGCGGAAATTTCATGCACTGGCCAGGGAGGTATACCATCTTGTAGGAGTGAAGAAGAGCAGGATGTGAGTGTGGGGGAGGTGTGCGAGACATTATGTAGAATGAAAGGGGGCAAAGCAGCTGGAACTGGCGGGATCATGACAGAAATGTTAAAAGCAGGGGGGGATATAGTGTTGGAGTGGTTGGTATTTTTGTTTAATAAATGTATAAAAGAGGAGACAGTACCTAGGGATTGGCAGAGAGCATGTATACTCCCTTTATATAAAGGGAAGGGGGACAAAAGAGATTGTAAAAATTATAGAGGAATAAGTTTACTGAGTATACCAAGAAAAGTGTACAGTAGGGTTATTACTGAAAGAATTAGAGGTAAGACAGAATGTAGGATTGCAGATGAGCAAGGAAGTTTTAGAGTGGGTAGGGGATGTGTAGATCAAGTGTTTACATTGAAGCATAAAAGAGAACAGTATTTAGATAAAGGTAGGGAAGTTTTTATTGCATTTATGGATCTAGAAAAGGCATATGATAGAGTGGATTGGGGAGCAATGTGGCAGATGTTACAGGTATATAGAATAGGTGGTAAGTTACTAAATGCTGTAAAGAGTTTTTATGAGGATACTGAGGCTCAGGTTAGGGTGTGTAGAAGAGAGGGAGACTACTTCCCGGTAAAAGTAGGCCTTAGACAGGGATGTGTAATGTCACCATGGTTGTTTAATACTATATTTATAGATGAGGTTGTAAAAGAAGTAAATGCTAGGGTGTTACGGAGAGGGTTGGGATTAAATTATGGGGAATCAAATACAAAATGAGAATTGACACAATTACTTTTTGCTGATACTGTACTTATGAGAGATTCTAAAGAAAAACTGCAAAGATTATTGGACAAGTTTGAGAGTGTATGTAAAGGTAGAAAGCTGAAAGTGAACATAGAAAAAAGTAAGGTGATGAGGGTATCAAATGATTTGGATAAAGAAAAATTGGATATCAAATTGGGGAGGAGGAGTATGGAAGAAGTGAATGTTTTCAGATATTTGGGAGTTGACGTGTCAGCAGATGAATTTATGAAGGATGAGGTTAATCATAGAATTGATGAAGGAAAAAAGGCAAGTGGTGCATTGAGGTATATGTGGAGAAAAAAAACGTTATCTATGGAGGCAAAGAAGGGAATGTATGAAAGTATTGCAGTACCAATACTCTTATATGGGTGTGAAACTTGGGTTGTAAATGCTGCAGCGAGGAGGCAGTGGAGATGTCCTGTCTATGGGCAATGCGTGGTGTGAATATCATGCAGAAAATTCGGAGTGTGGAAATTAGGAGAAGGTGTGGAGTACATAAAAGTATTTGTCAGAGGGCTAAAGAGGAAATGTTGAGGTGGTTTGGTGATTTAGAGAGAATGGATCAAAGTAGAATGACATGGAGAGCACATAAATCTGTAGGGGAAGGAAGGCGGGGTAGGGGTCGTCCTCGAAAAGGTCGGAGGGAGGGGGTAAAGGAGGTTTTGTGGGTGAGGGGCTTGGACTTCCAGCAAGCGTGTGTGAGCGTGTTAGATAGGAGTGAATGGAGACGAATGGTATTTGGGACCTGACGAGCTGTTGGAGTGTGAGCAGGGTAATATTTAGTGAAGGGATTCAGGGAAACCTGTTATTTTTATATAGCCAAACTTGAGTCCTGGAAATGGGAAGTACAATGCCTGCACTTTAAAGGAGGGGTTTGGGATATTGGCCGTTTGGAGGGATATGTTGTGTATCTTTATACGTATATACTTCTAAACTGTTATATTCTGAGCACCTCTGCAAAAACAGTGATTATGTGTGAGGTGAAACTGTTGAATGATGATGGGTCACCCTACCTCGGTGGGAGACAACCGACTTGTTGAAAAAAAAAAGTAAAATAAATACAATTATATTTTTTGTAACACTGGCTGTCTCCCACCAAAGCAGGGCGACCTGAAAAGGAAACACTTTCACCATCATTTACACTATCAATGTCTTGCCAGAAGCCAACAGATACAAGTTCAGGTGACTCTCCAAATAGCAAATGCAAATAAATATCACACATGCACACATAAGACAAGCCATGTGAGGATAGAAATGTTCAGCTCAAGATCTTTCACACATCTCCAAGCATCATCAGGAGCTATGCAATGTTGTAAGAGCAGCAACAGGTAGACTGGTCTTTTTGATTATAATAATAATAACAGGTAGACTGAGCTAAGTTTTTCTCTGAGGAAAGTTAGCACATTGATGCTGACTGGCATCAACATGCTACCTTTCTGTGTCTGGCACACAATCTGCAATGTTACTGCTGGAGCTTTACTGCTTCCCTGACTTATTCTAAGTTTTTCTGGGTCACAACTAGAACACATGGGGATATTGTGCTGTATTGTAACAAACTATTTCTATAAAGTTGAGTACAGTACATTATACAGTTATGGTAAATGACATACATAAACTATTTTACAGTAAGCCCCTTATTAAGCAAGGCATTTCTAGCAGCTTTAAAACTGGAGTGCATTACTGTAATGTACTCTACTGTATTGTACTTTCAACTCTTTTTTTTCAGGTAATACTACAGTGTAATGTATTCTAGTTTATTCTTAGTATATCAAGCAATCCATCAATACAGTGGACTAAGTCTGTTTTAATGGGTGTTTATCCATATCCATGTCCAGTAGTCTAAGTGGACTACAATTGCTTAATTGCAACATTCAATATGATGGATTTTTCACAAAAGAGGACACTCTTTCCCCCATTAATCTCTTTTACTGAACATTTACTGTAAAACTGTAGGGGTCATATAGCACTTGTGGAATGGGAGGCATTCAATTTCAATCCAAGAAGGGGAAGAAAAGTCCAGTTCCTTTGATCAACAGCCCCTCACCAGCATCTAGGCAAAATATTGCAATAAAGTAAAATATTACTACAGTATTTTACTACATCAACAAACTTGCCAGCATGAAAAAAAAAAAAAAAACTCAGTAGGTACTATCCTTGCATCAGTCATTAAATTCAAAAGAGGTAAAATTATTTAACGTGATTTAATGGTAAAAGTAGGTCTTAGACAGGGATGTGTAATGTCACCATGGTTGTTTAATACATTTAAAGATGGGGTTGTGAAAGAAGTAAATGCTAGGGTGTTGGGGAGAGGGGTGGGATTAAATTATGGGGAATCAAATACAAAATGGGAGTTGACACAGTTACTTTTTGCTGATGATACTGTGCTTATGGGAGATTCTAAAGAAAAGTTGCAAAGGTTAGTGGACGAGTTTGGGAGGGTGTGTAAAGGTAGAAAGCTGAAAGTGAACATAGAAAAGAGTAAGGTGATGAGGGTATCAAACGATTTAGATAAAGAAAAATTGGATATCACATTGGATAGAGGGAGCATGGGAGAAGTGAATGTTTTCAGATACATATTTAGAAGTTGACTTGCCAGCGGATGGGTTTATGAAGGATGAGGTTAATCATAGAATTAATGAAGGAAAAAAGGCGAGTGGTGTGTTGAGGTATTTGTGGAGACAAAAACGTTATGCATGGAGGCAAAGAAGGGAATGTATGAAAGTATAGTGGTACCAACACTCTTATATGGGTGTGAAGCTTGGGTTGTATATGTTGCAGCAAGGAGGCGGCTGGAGGCAGTGGAGATGTCCTGTCTAAGGGCAGAGAATTCGGAGGTGTGGAGTTAATAAAAGTACAGTGGACCCCCGCATACTGTTGGCATCACATAACGTTAAATCTGCATACCGATACATTTTATCGCTAAGATTTTGCCTCACATACCGCTAAAAAACCCGCTCAACGCTATTCGTCCGAGACGCGTCTAATGTGCGGCCTGAGCCAGCCTCACATGTTCCGCCGGTGGCATTGTTTACAAGCCAGCCTCCGCGGTAACATCCAAGCATACAATTGGAACATTTCGTATTATTACAGTGTTTTTGGTGATTTTATCTGCAAAATAAGTGACCATGGGCCCCAAGAAAGCTTCTAGTGCCAACCCTGTGGTAAAAAGGGTGAGAAATATTGTCGAAATACTGTGGTATCATAGTCAACTGCTGATGCTGCTGCTGCTGTAGCACCGTCAGCTGCTGCTGCTGCTGCTGTAGCACCGTCAGCTGCTGCTGCTGCTGTACCACCGTCAGCTGCTGCTGCTGCTGTAGTACCGTCTGCTGCTGCTGTAGCACCGTCTGCTGCTGCTGTAGCACTGTCAGCTGCTGCTGTAGCACTGTCAGCTGCAGCTGCTGCTGCTGCTGTAGCACTGTCAGCTGCTGCTGCTGCTGTAGCACTGTCAGCTGCTGCTGTAGCACTGTCAGCTGCAGCTGCTGCTGTAGCACTGTCAGCTGCTGCTGCTGCTGTAGCACTGTCAGCTGCTGCTGCTGCTGTATCACCGTCAGCTGCTGCTGCTGCTGTAGTACAGTCTGCTGCTG
This sequence comes from Cherax quadricarinatus, assembly GCF_038502225.1. Classification (NCBI taxonomy): domain Eukaryota; kingdom Metazoa; phylum Arthropoda; class Malacostraca; order Decapoda; family Parastacidae; genus Cherax; species Cherax quadricarinatus. Next base: position 12,136,632 of record NC_091297.1, on the reverse strand, counting down.
CTGTAGCACCGTCTGCTGCTGCTGTAGCACTGTCAGCTGCTGCTGTAGCACTGTCAGCTGCAGCTGCTGCTGCTGCTGTAGCACTGTCAGCTGCTGCTGCTGCTGTAGCACCGTTGTTGATGTGGCTTATTGAGAATACCAAGAAACAATTAACCCCAGAGGGTTAGCCACCCAGGATAACCCAAAAAAGTCAGTGTCATCGAAGACTATCTAACTTATTTCCATTGGGGTCCTTAATCTTGTCTCCCAGGATGCAACCCACACCAGTCGACTAACACCCAGGTGAACAGGGAAAAATGCCTGGAACTAGTGCTCATATTGGTGAATTTAAAGCCAGCAAAGGTTGGTTTGAGAGATTTAAGAATCGTAGTGGCATACACAGTGTGATAAGGCCTGTTCTGGAAGAAAATGCTGAACAGGACCTACAGTACTCAGGAGGAAAAGGCACTCCCAGGACAGTGTCTCATCAGTCATTGCTCCATCTTCAATAAAGGTGTCATTTATTCTTCATTTAGTAGAGTAGTACATGCACAATACATATTGTGCATGTACTACTCTACTATTGTGCATGTATCCTTCTCTTTGTGTGTAGGAAAATGTATATTTCATGTGGTAAAAATTTTTTTTCATACTTTTGGGTGTCTTGCACGGATTAATTTGATTTCCATTATTTCTCATGGGGAAAATTAATTTGCATAACAATAATTTCGCATAACAATGAGCTCTCAGGAACGGATTAATATCGTTATGCAGGGGTCCACTGTATTAGTCAGAGGGCTGAAGAGGGGTTGTTGAGGTGGTTTGGCCATTTAGAGAGAATGGATCAAAGTAAAATGACTTGGACAGCATATAAATCTGTAGGCAAAGGAAGGCAGGGTGGGAGTTGTCCTCAAAAAGGTTGGAGGGAGGGAGAAAAGGAGGTTTTGCGGGCGAAGGGCTTGGACTTTCAGCAAGCATGTGTGAGCGTGTTAGATAGGAGTGAATGGAGACAAATGGTTTTTGGGACCTGACGAGCTGTTGGAGTGTGAGCAGGGTAATATTTAGTGAAGTGATTAAGGGAAACTGGTGATTTTATATACCTGACCTTGAGTACTGGAAATGGAAGTACAATACCTGCACTTTAAAGGAAAGGTCTAGGATATTGGCAGTTTGGAGGGATATGTTGTATATCTTTATATATGCTTCTGGGTCCCTCTGCAAAGACAGTGTTTATGTATGAGGTGAGTGTGTTGAATGATGATGAAAGTATTTTCTTTTTGGGGGTTTTCTTTCTTTTTGGGTCACCCTGCCTCAGTGGGTGATGATGACTACTACTACTACTACTTTTCTTCTTCTCTTCTTTTCTTCTCCTCTTCTTCTTCTTCCTTTTCTTTTCTTTTCTTCTTTTCCTCTTCTTCTTTTCTTCTCCTCCTCTTCTTCTTGTAGAAGAAAAAAATTCACACAGAAAATCGTCAACTCTGCACCATTAAGGCTTTTAAAGTAATCCGAGCTGTTCCAAGAGGACGGGAATGGGTTGGACATCTCTGGTCATAGGGCATGTAAGTATGGCAACTGTTCCAAAAATCTGATTCTCATTGCTACACATAAGTGTTGAAAATTTGAAGACAATTGGATGAGGCACTCGAGTTATGAGCCAAATAAAATTGAAAAGTTAGAGAATGAAGGTACCTCTTTGGGGATACCTAGTTAGTAACTAATGGATCACAAAGTTATCTGTTATAAAAAAAAAAAAATGTTTTAGGAAAAAAAAAAAAAATTGCATGCTTTAGCACAAATTAAAAAAGTTTACCTGATAACTCTCAGTGCAGCGAGTAGAAATTATGTTTCCACCAGCACTTTCTAGAGCATGATCCACCATACCAGTCTTGTCTGCATCATATTTCATGAGGGCATCTTTCACAATCTGAATCACAGCAGATTCATTCAGTCCAGTAATAAAAGGCATTCCAGTTGAAACAGAGGAATATGTGGAACCATTATTATTCTTGGAGAGGTTTACAGTGGCAAAAAGAGAAGCATCACCACTACTGGTAGAGGTGGAAGAGACCCCTGCTAGCAATTCCAATCCTTCACCAGTTTCTTTCATCTGCAAAATATGGCAAATTTTTAACATTTTTTACCCTATCCTATTTATATCAGTTTTCCATTTTTTCCAACATATATAGTATTGCCAAGACACTGCTCAATCTTTCCACAAATTCTCAAATCTTGGTGGAACTGGTGATTGCTGCATGTATGTACTGTCCAGGCCAACTTGTGATAGCAGGTATGCTATCCTTCAGCTGCCATGAACATGTGAAGGTTATTTGAAATGTTGGGAAATAAGCTAGACATGAAGCCTTTTCTGCAAGGTTGCTGAAGTCCCAAAGGAAACAAGGAATCAAATATTCAAATATACAAAATTATGAATTTATATGTCAAAAGAATTCTTAAAACCTTACCTTTGAATGCTGATCACCTGCCTTACTTGCCTCGACTTCCGCAACAGCTTCTGCAACAGCTATTGATACTGTCTCATTCACTGCAGTGGAAACAGCAGATGGTAAGACTGATGCAACTGCCTCTTGTGCAGCAACTGCAACAAAATCTTGTATTTCTGCACTTACAGTCTTTTTAACTGCATCATTTACAGCAATTACCAAGGCCTCTGATACAACTTTAGGTAGTGCAGTTTCAACAGCCTTGGGCACAGCATCAGCTATGGCATCTGATATAGCTACTTCTACTGCATCAGGAATAGCATGAGCGACAGCATCAGTAACAACAGTATCAACTGCTTTATCAACAGCTGTGTCTACAGCACCTTCCATTGTCATACTCACAGCACCTGTTACTGCTTTTGCAACAGCTTCAGGAACTGCTGCAGCAACATAATCAGGAACAGCAGTAGCCACAGCTTCTGAAACTGCTGAAGCAATAAACACTGGCACAACTTGCTTGACAGCAGCATTAACAATGTCATGTAATTGCTGTTTGGATGTGTGAAGTTGAATCTCCAGCTGTTCTGACACCTTCTGCTCTAACACAATGGCTGCTACCTCAACCTGCTCAGCCACCTGCTGTTTTGATATTTCTAAGAAGTCTGCATGCTGCTTTTGGATCTCTGAACGTAGTTTCTCCAAAACAGTTTCCATTACGAGTTGTGTCGTCTGCGCAACAGCTGCTTGAGTAGCTACCACTGCTGCTTCTTTCTCTTCTCCTGACAGAAAATAAAACAAATATTAAAAAAGTTTTTCTTAACTCAACATTCACTCAATCATCATCTTTCCAGAAGCATACTTAGAGTCAGGTTGCCCCTCCAACTACAATATCCCAGCTCCTCCCGAGTGCAGGCACTGTACTTCTCACCTCCAGGATGCAAGTCCAACTAACAGGTTTCCTTGAGTCTCTTCAAAAAAGTTACTCTGTTCACACTCCAACAGCACATTCCTTAAAAACCACTTGTCTCTATGCACTTCTACTTAACCTGCTTATCCAAGCTTGCTGGATGCAAGGTACGGGATAGGGTATAAGCCCCTCGTACCCCTTATGTTCAACCATTCCTGGGATGATCCCTCCCTCTCCTACTCTTCATCTGGTTTTATACATCTCTTTGTCAACTTACCATCCCTCTCCATCCTTTATACATACCCAAACCACCTCAACAACTCTTCCTCAGCTCTCCAATTACGTCCTTGGTCTCCCCACATCACCCTTTTATTTCGATGCTTTGAATCCTCTTCACAACATTCACACTACACATTGCTCTCAAGCATGACATCTTGTCTGCCTCTAGTCTTCTTTTCTGCTAGAGTATTAAAAACTCATGCCTCATGCCCGTATAAGTGATGATACCACTATACTCTGGCACATTCTTTCAAGGCTCCATAGATAAGCTTCTTTCTTTCCACAGATACAGTGGACAACTATAATTCGAAAGTTTACTTTCCCAAAAACTGCACTACTATTGATTTATGTGGCATATAGACTGAAAAACATATGGGAAAAAATTGGGTTGTATTCTTGAGATCTTCAAGAGATTATAGCAAATTCTTTTAATGTCATAAAAATAAGTTGTGTTAACTAACATTGTCGATGAGATGATGATGATGATGATGATGATGATGCTCTTAAAAATTGAGCTCTAGTGAGTTCAGTTAAAAGAAAGTACATTAGCTAAAAAATGGTTACATTAATATTGTGTATTATTTGTTACCTACCTTCAAGTCAAGTTTGGGATGTTTAACATGTTGGAGTGAGTGAAGAGGGTGACCATGAACTTATTCCTCATTCTTTTCACTATATGACACCAAGGATTACTCATTGCATAAGACCTTATCTTTGTCTCACTCTCTCAAAGTGACTGAATCACTGATTCTCTAACACCCAACATTTGGCCATCTCCATGAAGCATGTGTCACCCTTCACCATTTCAATTTCCTCCAGTGTTCTTATGTAATATGCATAGTTTCAGGCTTAACCCTTTGAGGGTCGACAGGCCCTCTCCGAAACTCGTTCTCAGGGTCGGCCAAATTTAAAAAAAAAAAAAAAATATTTTCTCTTATGAAAAGATAGAGAATCTTTTCCTGATCATAAAGACACCAAAAGTTTGAAATTTGATAGAAAACTTACGGAATTATGCTCTCGCAAAGTTAGCGGTCTCGGCGATGTTTACGCATCGGCGATTTTGCCCACTTTGAGCCCCATTTTCGGCCAATTTCACTGTACTAGTCGACAAAAAACATGAATATTTCGCTAGAACTCCATTTTTTCTATCGAATGGGTGCAAGAAACCACCCATTTATGAAATTCAACTATCCAGTACAGTGGTCAGAATTTAGCAATTTTGCCAATTTCACACAAATTTCAAAAGATGCCAATTTCCAAATAGGGTCCAGAATAAACAAGAAAGACATTCCTGGCACTAAAATGACATTTCCTCTAGTCATTAGTCACGTCTCAAGGCCCCTCTTATATTCTTTTGCTTTCCACTTTGAATTTTTATTCTCACAAAAAATATAAGATTTACTGTTATGCAGACTACTGCATTAGTGTAAAAAATGGTATAAATATTATTGGTGCACTTGTGAAAGAATATTAGACTAACCAGTTGACGTGTATTGCACGCTTGGCACGATTTGTTTACTTTTGAAGTTTGGTAAAAATCGAACATTTCTGCTACTTTGAGCTCAATTTCAAGGCACCTTTCATTGTAAAACCAGTCAAAATCATCTCAATTTCTGTAATATGTCTTCCATTCTATAAAATGAGACCAAGAAAACTAGAATACAACAATAAATACCATACGAAAATACACTGCAAAGTCGCTGATTTATTCCAAAAAAATGGTCAAAGTTTTTTTTTTCTCATTATGCACTGTGCTGCAGGATTTTTTTAGACTGTGCACACTGACCACATAGACCCATTCTTTCATATGAAGGCCTACCAGCTTTCTCCCACTAGATTTGAGGTCGCTAGAATTTATGAGTACTAGAACGTCAAAAACCCCTACGCGTAAGACATACTAGTACGACCAAAACCCTCAAAGGGTTAATCTACTTCTTTTCTTCGCCAGTATCACCTGCACTTTATTTGGAAGCTATGATAAATATCAAAAGATAAGATGGGACGATGAAATAAAGGAAAAACTGAGCAGTGTGCACCAAGCTAAAAATCGTATGGTCCAGATATGCTGACCCATGTTGGAGGCTGGTCTGTTTACAGTCCATCACCCATCCCCTGCAGTGATAAGACAACAGTTGCCTATGGGTATTGGTGAGGTCTCAGGCCTGTCTGCTGTGGTGCTCACTAATATAAATCAGTGCCACCAATGGAAATGAATTTCACTCTTAAATGGAAATGGGCACACTTCTAGTGGAAATGAAAATCTAAATTTAAATTGCATAGTATTGAAAGCTAGAACTATGATTGTATGACAAGGTTTTCTAGTGTACTACAACACACCATTCACCCTTTTCCCCCCTTCATCTATTCTATGGTTCACCTGATCTTTCATAGACCCATCTACTGAAATGTCCACTCCCAAATATCTAAATACATCCACTTCTTTCATACTCCCTCTCCTTCAATCTGTTATTCAATCTAGTATTGCCTTGATTTTTTGTTATCCTCATCACCTTGCTCTTTTCTATGTTCACTTCAATTTCCTTTTACAAACCCTCACAAATTCATTTGTCTTCAGAATCCCCTAAACAAACTGTGCAATTAGCAAAGAGTAACTGGGATAACTCCCATGTATTAGGTCCAGCGTCTTTTAATCCCACACCTCTTCCCGACACCTTAGTGTTTACTAGGGCATTGGGGGATTGTTGAAATAGTCCCCCTCCCTACTACATACCTTAACCTGAGCCTCAATCTCTGCATGTAATATCTTATCTCTTCTAGTAACCTACCTCCTATGCCATACATATGCAACATCTGCCACCACATGGCTCTCCTATTCACCTTATCATATGCCTTTTCTAAATCCATAAATGCATCCCCTTACCTTCCTAAATCTTCCCTGCTCCTCTGCAATCTTACTTTACAGTAAATCACCACCTTTTGTTCCTCCATCTACTGTTTCTGCCTGTTCACAAGAGAACTATGCATGCTCTTTGCCAATTCTTTGCTATCTTCCCTTCTTCCATGCATACAGTGAACAAACAAGCCAACCACTCCAACACTATTTCCACCTGTTTTTAACATGTCTTAGCCACATAAATTTCAGTTGCTTTACCCACTGCCTCACACATTTTCCACACATCCACCTAAGTTCCTCCTCATTCCTATACAATGTTACCACTCCCTGCCCCCATGCATGAAATCACTGCCTCCCCTTCATCACTAACAATCAACAAATCACAATATCCTCTCGATCTTTCCAGTATTCCAACCTCCATCTAACATCTCCCTTCTTTCATTCTTAGCTAAAAGTCATTTGCTATGAAGGAGCCCTCACTTTACTGAGCCTTTTCAATACAGCTTCTTATTCTTAGCAAAATTGGCTGATATAGACTTGCCCCCTTCTCTCACTGGCTCTTTTTGTACTTCCTCACCACTCTAACTTCCCTCTTCCTCTCCATATACTCTTGCCTTCAGAACAGTCTATCATTTTTACTAGGGATGTGCCAAAGTAGCAGTGGTATCTACTAATTTTGATACGTCTCAAAATGAGTGTAGGAATTGGTGGGTATCAACCGATTTTGATAGTATCAGTATCTGCCCAAAGTTTGGATATGTCCCACACATAATTTCTATACTGTAAAAGCCTCTTATGTTCTAATTTTTTCTCCCTTACTACCCTCTTTACCTTATCATTATCTATATTTTTACCTCATCATCATCATCTACATTAATAATATAGTACTTTGGATGTAGCTATAAACATGAAGTCAAAGGCTAAGATTAATATAAGGCAGAAATTATAAACTATGGTCACTTTACACATTAAAACAGAAAACTAAACTAACAAGATAAAATGATGATGGCATAAAATATGTAAAATGGCCCTGAAATCAGATTCAAAAACTGAAAGATAATCAAGAAGAAATGCTATCATATAACTCATAAAAATAAAAACTGAAGATAACAGAAATTTTTGTTTACAAAGAAAATTACAAATAATTTTAGGAAAGTAAAGAATACTGCACTATATATGATACAGTAACAGTATAAATTTGAAATAGGGAAAAATGCCACAATGTTGTATAAAGTTGACCATCGATTAAAAGGTAGTTATTCTCTTGAAAATGCCATGTGAATAAAAAAAATAGTGTAAAGTGAATTGAAGAACATATGAGGAAAAATAAGTTTATGTTAACTGAAGCCCACCAAAAATGCCAAGTTTTGTAGTTAAGAACATAAGCAAGGAGGAGCACTGCAGCAGGCCTGCTGGTCCATGCTAGGCAGGTCCTTCACAATCCATCCCACCATTAGGACATTTGCCTAACCCAACCTTCAGCACTACCCAAGAAACAAGCCCCGATAACTCCACTCAAATCCCACCCTTTTCACTCATAAGAACATAAGAATGAAGGAACACTGCAACAGGCCTACTGACCCATGCGAAGCAGATTCATGTCCCCCCCCCCCAGATTAGCCCAATGACCCACCCAGTCTGGTCACCTCCACTCAAGGAGCACGGCACCAGACTCAGCAGCACAAGCTAGTCAGGTCCAACTCACACCCACTCATGTATTTATCTAACCTATTTTTAAAACTACACAACGATTTAGCCTCAATAACTGTACTCGGGAGTTTGTTCCACTCATCCACAACTATTACCAAACCAGTGCTTTCCCATATCCTTCCTGAATCTGAATTTTTCCAACTTGAAATCATTGCTGCGAGTCCTGTCTTGGCTGGAAATTTTCAGCACGCTATTTACATCCCCTTTATTTATTCCTGTTTTCCACCTATACACCTAAATCATATCCCCCCTAATTCTACGCCTTTCAAGAGAGTGCAGACTCAGGGCCCTCAGTCTATCCTCATAGGGAAGATCTCTGATACATGGGATCATCTATGTCATCCTCCTCTGTACGTTCTCTAGAGCATTTACATCCGTTCTGCAATACGGTGACCAGAACTGAGCAGCACAGTCTAAATGAGGCTTAACCAAGGATATATAGAGTTAAAGAAAAACCTGAGGACTTCATTATTTATATTTCTAGATTTTTTTTTTTAACAAGTCGGCTGTCTCCCACCAAGGCAGGGTGACCCAAAAAGAAAAAATCCCCAAAGAGAAAATCCTTTCATCATCATTCAACAATTTCACCTCACTCACACATAATCACTGTTTTTGCAGAGGTGCTCAGAATACAACAGTTTAGAAGCATATACGTATAGAGACACAACATATCCCTCCAATCTGCTAATATCCAGAAACCCCTCCTTTAGAGTGCAGGCATTGTACTTCCCATTTCCAGGACTCAAGTCCGGCTATATAAAAATAAACGGTTTCCCTGAATTCCTTCACTATTACCCTGCTCACACTCCAACAGATCATCAGGTCCCAAATACCATTCGTCTCCATTCATTCCTATCAAACACGCTCATGTACGCCTGTTGGAAGTCCATGCCCCTCGCCCACAAAACCTCCCTTACCCCTTCCTTCTAACCTTTTCGAGGACGATCCTACCCCGCCTTCCTTCCCCTACAGATTTATATGCTCTCCATGTAATTCTACTTTGATCCATTCTCTCTAAATGACCAAACCACCTCAACAACCCCTCTTCAGCCCTTTTATTAACTCCACACCTAATTTCCACACTCTGAATTTCTGCATAATATTTACACCACACACTGCCCTTAGACAGGACATCTCCACTGCCTCCAACCGTCTCCTCGCTGCTGCATTCACAACCCAAGCTTCATACCCATATAAGTGTTGGTACTACTATACTTTCATACCTTCCCTTCTTTGCCTCCATAGATGACGTTTTTTTGTCTCCACATACACCTCAACGCACCACTCACCTTTTTTCCCTCATCAATTCTATGATTAACCTCATCCTTCATAAATCCATCCGCTAACATGTCAACTCCCAAGTATCTTCTTCCATACTACTCCTCCCCATTTTGATATCCTTGATACCATCATTACCTTACTCTTTTCTATGTTCACTTTCAACTTTCTACTTTTACACACACTCCCAAACTCATCCACTAACCTTTGCAATTTTTCTTGAGAATCTCCCATAAGCACAGTATCATCAGCAAAAAGTAATGTGTCAATTCCCATTTTGTATTCGATTCCCCACAAATTAAACCAACCCCTCTCCCGAACACCCTAGCATTTACTTCTTTTACAACCCCATCTATAAATATATTAAACAACCATGGTGACATTACACATCCCTGTCTAAGACCTACTTTTACCTCTCTTCTACACACCCTAACCTGAGCCTCACTATCCTCATAAAAACTCGTTACAGCATTTAGTAACTTACCACTTATTCCATATACTTGTAACATCTGCAACATTGCTCCCCTATCCACTATCATATGCCTTTTCTAAATCCATAAATGCAATAAAAACTTCCCTACCTTTATCTAAATACTGTTCACATATATGCTTCAATGTAAACACTTGATCTACACATCCCCTACCCACTCTGAAACCTCCTTGCTCATCCGCAATCCTACATTCTGTCTTACCTCTAATTCTTTCAATTATAACCCTACCGTACACTTTTCCTGGTATACTCAGTAAACTTATTCCTTAATAATTTTTACAATCTCTTTTGTCCCCATTCCCTTTATATAAAGGGACTATACATGCTCTCCGCCAATCCCTAGGTACCTTCCCCTCTTTCATACATTTATTAAACAAAAATACCAACCACCCCAATATTATATCTCCCCCTGCTTCTAACGTTTCTGTCATGATCCCGTCAGTTCCAGCTGCTTTACCCCCTTTTCATTCTACGTAATGCCTCACACACCTCCCAAACACTCACATCCTATTCTTCTTCACTCCTAAATGATGTTATAGCTCCCTGGTCAGTGCATGAAATTACCGCTTCCCTTTCTATGTCGACATTTAAAAGTTCCTCAAAATATTCTCGTCATCTACCCAAAACCTCCATTTCCCCATCTATTAACTCCCCTACTCTGTTTTTAACTGACAAATCCATTCGTTCTCTAGGCTTTATTGTTTAACTCACTCCAAAATTTTTTTCTTATGTTCATTAAAATTACTTGACAGTGCCTCTCCCACTATCATCTGCTCTCATTTTGCACTCTCTCACCACTCTCTTCACCTTTCTTTTACTCTCCATATACTCTACTCTTCTTATAATGCTTCTGCTTTGTAAGAACATCTCATAAGCTAACTTTTTCTCTTTTATCACACCCTTTACTTCATCATTCCACCAATCACTCCTCTTTCCTCCTGCCCCCACCCTCCTTTAACTAGAAACTTCTGCCCCACATTCTAATACTCCATTTTTAAAACAATTCCAACCCCCTTCAACCCTCCCCACTACTCACACTTGCACCAGCCCACCTTTCTGCCAATAGTTGCTTATATCACACCCGAACTTCCTCCTCCCTTAGTTTATACACTTTTACCCCCCTCCTGCTTGTTGTTGCCATTTTCCTCTTTTCCCATCTACCTCTTACTCTAACTGTAGCTACAACTAAATAATGATCCGATATATCAGTTGCCCCTCTATAAAAGTGTACATCCTGGAGCCTACCCATCAACCTTTTATCCACCAATACATAACCTAACAAACTACTTTCATTACGTGCTATATCATAACTTGTATATTTATTTATCCTCTTCTTCATAAAATATGTATTACTTATTACCAAACCTCTTTCTACACATAGCTCAACTAAAGGCTCTCCATTTTCACTGACCCCTGGCACCCCAAATTTACATACTACTCCCTCCACAACATTTTTGCCCACTTCAGCATTGAAATCCCCAACCACCATTACTCTCACACTTGGTTCAAAACTCCCCATGCATTCACTCAACATTTTCCAAAATCTCTCTCTCTCCTCTACACTTCTCTTTTCTCCAGGTGCATATACGCTTACTATAACCCACTTTTCATCCAACCTTTATTTTACTCCACATAATCCTTGAATTAATACATTTATAGTCCCTCTTTTCCTGCCATAACTTATCCTTCAACATTATTGCTACTCCTTCTTTAGCTTTAACTCTATTTGAAACCCCTTGACCTAATTCCATTTATTCCTCTCCACTGAAACTCTCCCACCCTCTTCAGCTTTGTTTCACTTAAAGCCAGGACATCCAGCTTCTTCTCATTCATAACATCCACAATCATCTCTTTCTTATCATTTGCACAACATCCACGCACATTCAGACTTCCCACTTTGACAATTTTTTTATTCTTTTTAGTAATTATTACAGGAAAAGGGGTTACTAGCCCATTGTTCCTGGCATTTTAATTGACTTTTACAACACGCATGGCTTACAGAGGAAAGATTCTTATTCCACTTCCCCATGGATATAAAAGGAAAAGTAATAAGACCAAGAACTATTAAGATAAAATCAAAGAAAACTCAGATGAGTGTGTATAAATAAACGTGTACATGTATGTGTAGTGTGACCTAAGTGTAAGTAAAAGTAGTAAAACATACCTGTAATCTTGCATATTTATGAGACAGACAAAAGACACCAGCAATCCTACCATCACGTAAAACAATTACAGACTTTTGTTTCACACTCACTTGGCAGGACGGTAGTACCCCATGGTTGGTTGCTTTCTACCAACCTACTACCAACTTCTAAATATGAAGCCAAGAATTCTGTTAGCTTTATTGCGAACACTAATGCACTGTTGTCTTGGTTTTAGATTACTGCTAACCAGAACTCGTAAATCCTTTTCGCAATTAGTAGTATTAAGATCTACATTATTTAGTTTATATGTCGCATGGTTATTTTCCTGTCCAACATTTAGAACTTTGCATTTGTTTATATTAAAATGCATCTGCCACTTCTCTGACCATTGCATCAGTCTATTCAAATCATCCTGGAGTGCTCTAGTGTACTCATTAGAATGACTTGGACTGCTTATTTTGGCATCATCAGCAAATTTGCTTATGTCCCTATTTATTCCCTCATCTAAGTCGTTTATGTAAATTGTGAACAACAATGGGCCCAACACTGACCCTTTAGTAACACCGCTTGTGATGTGCCCCCATTCTGATTTCTCCCCATTTATGCAAACTCTCTGCTGCCTATTTGTCAGCCATGCCTCTACCCAGGAAAAAATTTCTCCTCCTATTCCGTGTGCCTTAAGTTTCCTCGATAGCCTCTGATGTGGAACTCTATCGAAAGCCTTACTGAAGTCCATATACACAATATCATATTCATTACCATGATTTACCTCCTCAAACACCTTAGTGAAAAAGTTAGGAAATTTGTAAGACATGAACGGGGCGTCCCTTTGTAAACCCGTGTTGAGATTCATTAATCAATATGTGCCTATCAAGATGCTATGAATTGCTTTGGCAATTATTGATTCCATAAATTTTCCCACTGTATTTATCCAACCTAAATTTAAAACTACCCAAGGTCCTAGCTTCAATAACCATACTAGGCAGACTGTTCAACTTATCAACTACCCTATTTCCAAACCAATACTTTCCTACATCCTTCCTAAATCTAAACCTGTCTAACTTGAATCCATTATTGCAGGTTCTCTCTTTGAGAGATATCCTGAAGACCTTATTTATACCCAGTTTGTTAATACCCATCTTCCACTTGTACACTTCGATCATGTCTCCCCCCATTCTCCATCTTACAAGTGAATGTAATTTAAGGGACTTCAAACTTTCTTCATACAGAAGATTTCTAATGCTACGAATTAATTTTCTAATTCTTCGTTGAATGTTTTCTAATGAATTTATATCCATTCTGTAATGTGGAGACCAAAACTGAGCTGTGTAATCTAGGTGAGGCCTTACTAATGATGTATAAAGCTGTAGTATAACCTCTGGACTTCTGTTGCTTATACTTCTTGATATAAATCCCAGTAATCTGTTTGCCTTATTACATACACTTAGGCATTGCTGTCTTGGTTTAAGGTTGCTGCTTACCATAACCCCCAAGTCCTTTTCGTAATCCGTATGGCTAAGTTCAATGTTATTTAACTTAGAAGTGCTAGGGTTATGGACACTCCTGAGCTTCAGAACCTTGCATTTATCTACACTGAATTGCATCTGCCACTTTTCTGACCAAGAATTGAGTTTGTCTAAATCTTTCTGAGGTTCCGTGACATCTATATTTCAATCAATTATCCTACCTATCTTCATGTCATCGGCAAATTTGCTCATATTACTAGTAATTCCCTCATCAAGGTCATTGACATATATATTATAAACAACAATGGGATCAAGACCGATCCCTCTGGAACGCCACTAGTTACAGATCCCCACTCAGTTTTAACCCCATTTATGCACACACTCTGCTTCCTATTGGTGAGTCATGACTTGATCCATGACAGCACTTTTCTCCCAATGCCATGAGCAGCCACTTTCTTTAGCAGTCTCCAATGTAGTACTCTATCAAAACCCTAACTAAAACCCAAATAAACAATATCAAATTCTTTATCATGATCAATGGCCTCAAAAGCCTCACTGAAGAAAGTTAATAAACTAGTTAGGCAGGAACAGCCCCTGGTGAATCCATGTTGAGTATCATTAACCCTTTGAGGGTCGACAGGCCCTCTCCGAAACTCGTTCTCAGGGTCGGCCAAATTTAAAAAAAAAAAAAATTATTTTCTCTTATGAAAAGATAGAGAATCTTTTCCCGATCATAAAGACACCAAAAGTTTGAAATTTGATAGAAAACTTACGGAATTATGCTCTCGCAAAGTTAGCGGTCTCGGCGATGTTTACGCATCGGCGATTTTGCCCACTTTGAGCCCCATTTTCGGCCAATTTCACTGTACTAGTCGACAAAAAACATGAATATTTCGCTAGAACTCCATTTTTTCTATCGAATGGGTGCAAGAAACCACTCATTTATGAAATTCAACTATCCAGTACAGTGGTCAGAATTTAGCAATTTTGCCAATTTCACACAAATTTCAAAAGATGCCAATTTCCGAATAGGGTCCAGAATAAACAAGAAAGACATTCCTAGCACTAAAATGACATTTCCTCTAGTCATTAGTAACGTCTCAAGGCCCCTCTTATATTCTTTTGCTTTCCACTTCGAATTTTTATTTTCACAAAAAATATAAGATTTACTGTTATGCAGACTACTGCATTAGTGTAAAAAATGGTATAAATATTATTGGTGCACTTGTGAAAGAATATTAGACTCACCAGTTGACGTGTATTGCACGCTTGGCACGATTTGTGTACTTTTGAAGTTTGGTAAAAATCGAACATTTCTGCTACTTTGAGCTCAATTTCAAGGCACTTTTCATTGTAAAACCAGTCAAAATCATCTCAATTTCTGTAATATGTCTTCCATTCTATAAAATGAGACCAAGAAAACTAGAATACAACAATAAATACCATACGAAAATACACTGCAAAGTCGCTGATTTATTAAAAAAAAATGGTCAAAGTTTTTTTTTTTCTCATTATGCACTGTGTGCTGCAGGATTTTTTTTAGACTGTGCACACTGACCACATAGACCCATTCTTTCATATGAAGGCCTACCAGCTTTCTCCCACTAGATTTGAGGCCGCTAGAATTTATGAGTACTAGTACGTCAAAAACCCCTACGCGTAAGACGTACTAGTACGACGAAAACCCTCAAAGGGTTAATCAAATTATGCCTACTGAGATGGCTTCTTATATTATCAGCTATAACCGACTAGTAATTTGCCTACAATTGAGGTTAGGCTTACTGGGCGGTAATTTGCCGGGAACCACTTGTCCCCTGCTTTAAAAATAGGAATTACTTTAGCCATCTTCCACATATCAGACAATACACATGTTTGATGAGAAAAATTAAAAATATTACTTAAATGTTCATTTTTTTGTATTTTATTAATTATCACACTGGCCGATACCCACCAAGGCAGGGTGGCCCGAAAAAGAAAAACTTTCACCATCATTCACTCCATCACTGTCTTGCCAGAAGGGTGCTTTACACTACAGTTTTTAAACTGCAACATTAACACCCCTCCTTCAGAGTGCAGGCACTGTACTTCCCATCTCCAGGACTCGAGTCCGGCCTGCTGGTTTCCCTGAACCCCTTCATAAATGTTACTTTGCTCACACTTCAACAGCATGTCAAATATTAAAAACCATTTGTCTCCATTCACTCCTATCAAACACGCTCATGCATGCCTGCTGGAAGTCCAAGCCCCTCGCGCACAAAACCTCCTTTGCCCCCTCCCTCCAACCTTTCCTAGGCCGACCCCTACCCCGCCTTCCTTCCACTACAGACTGATACACTCTTGAAGTCACACTGTTTCGCTCCATTCTCTCTACATGTCCGAACCACCTCAACAACCCTTCCTCAGCCCTCTGGACAACAGTTTTGGTAATCCCGCACCTCCTCCTAACTTCCAAACTACGAATTCTCTGCATTATATTCACACCACACATTGCCCTCAGACATGACATCTCCACTGCCTCCAGCCTTCTCCTCGCTGCAACATTCATCACCCATGCTTCACACCCATATAAGAGCGTTGGTAAAACTATACTCTCATACATTCCCCTCTTTGCCTCCAAGGACAAAGTTCTTTGTCTCCACAGACTCCTAAGTGCACCACTCACCCTTTTCCCCTCATCAGTTCTATGATTCACCTCATCTTTCATAGACCCATCCGCTGACACGTCCACTCCCAAATATCTGAATACATTCACCTCCTCCATACTCTCTCCCTCCAATCTGATATCCAATCTTTCATCACCTAATCTTTTTGTTATCCTCATTACCTTACTCTTTCCTGTATTCACTTTTAATTTTCTTCTTTTGCACACCCTACCAAATTCATCCACCAATCTCTGCAGTTTCTCTTCAGAATCTCCCAAGAGCACAGTGTCATCAGCAAAGAGCAACTGTGACAACTCCCACTCTATGTGTTATTCTTTATCTTTTAACTCCACGCCTCTTGTCAAGACCCTCGCATTTACTTCTCTTACAACCCCATCTATAAATATATTAAACAACCACGGTGACATCACACATCCTTGTCTAAGGCCTACTTTTACTGGGAAATAATTTCCCTCTTTCCTACATACTCTAACTTGAGCCTCACTATCCTCGTAAAAACTCTTGACTGCTTTCAGTAACCTACCTCCTACACCATACACCTGCAACATCTGCCACATTGCCCCCCTATCCACCCTGTCATACGCCTTTTACAAATCCATAAATGCCACAAAGACCTCTTTAGCCTTATTTAAATACTGTTCACTTATATGTTTCACTGTAAACACCTGGTCCACACCCCCCCCCCCACCTTTCCTAAAGCCTCCTTGTTCATCTGCTATCCTATTCTCCGTCTTACTCTTAATTCTTTCAATAATAACTACCATACACTTTACCAGGTATACTCAACAGACTTAACCCCCTATAATTTTTGCACTCTCTTTTGTCCCCTTTGCCTTTATACAAAGGAACTAGGCTGGAATATTGCTGCACTCTAACAGCACCTTTCAAGGCAGGTGAAATTGCCGACCTAGAAAATGTACAGAGAACTTTCACGGCGCGCATAACGGAGATAAAACACCTCAATTACTGGGAGCGCTTGAGGTTTCTAAACCTGTATTCCCTGGAACGCAGGAGGGAGAGATACATGATTATATACACCTGGAAAATCCTAGAGGGACTAGTACCGAACTTGCACACGAAAATCACTCATTACGAAAGCAAAAGACTTGGCAGACGATGCACCATCCCCCCAATGAAAAGCAGGGGTGTCACTAGCACGTTAAGAGACCATACAATAAGTGTCAGGGGCCCGAGACTGTTCAACTGCCTCCCAGCACACATAAGGGGGATTACCAACAGACCCCTGGCAGTCTTCAAGCTGGCACTGGACAAGCACCTAAAGTCAGTTCCTGATCAGCCGGGCTGTGGCTCGTACGTTGGTTTGCGTGCAGCCAGCAGCAACAGCCTGGTTGATCAGGCGCTGATCCACCAGGAGGCCTGGTCACAGACCGGGCCGCGGGGGCGTTGACCCCCGAAACTCTCTCCAGGTAAACTCCAGGTAATGCTCTCTGCCCATCCCTAGGTACCTTACCCTCTTCCATACATTTACTAAATAATTGCACCAACCACTCCAAAACTATATACCCACCTGCTTTTAACATTTCTGTCTTTATCCCATGAATCCTGGCTGCCTTACCCCCTTTCATTTTACCTACTGCCTCACAAACTTCCCCCACACTCACAACTGGCTTTTCCTCACTCCTACAAGATGTTATTCCTCCTTGCCCTATACACGAAATCACAGCTTCCCTATCTTCATCAACATTTAACAATTCCTCAAAATATTCCCTCCATCTTCCCAATACCTCTAACTCTCCATTTAATAACTCTCCTCTCCTATTTTTAACTGACAAATCCATTTGTTCTCTAGGCTTCCTTAACTTGTTAATCTCACTCCAAAACTTTTTCTTATTTTCAACAAAATTTGTTGATAACATCTCACCCACTCTCTCATTTGCTCTCTTTTTACATTGCTTCACCACTCTCTTAACCTCTCTCTTTTCTCCATATACTCTTCCCTCCTTGCATCACTTCTACTTTGTAAAAACTTCTCATATGCTAACTTTTTCTCCCTTACTACTCTCTTTACATCATTCCACCAATCGCTCCTCTTCCCTCCTGCACCCACTTTCCTGCAACCACAAACTTCTGCTGAACACTCTAACACTACATTTTTAAACCTAAATGTTCATCACGACTCAAAATATAATCAAGCTTTACATTCTTTATATTATAGTTGTAGATGCCAGTTGATCTAAAAATGTGTGGAGAGGGTTGACTAACCATGTACAATACCTGCATCAACATGACAAGCAGTTCTAAAACTATTAGCACCCACAACCTACTGCCATTATGACACCCACCAACATCTGTAAAAATACCACATATTACCAGCCGTAATACAAGATTTCTTGATAAATCAACATGTCTGGAGTAATAATCCTCATGAGTGCAAGAGATTCCAAGAATATATGAAACAATGATCAAAATAATAATAAATCTTCTCAGGTTATCACCATGCACTGTTGGTATTGTTGGGTTTAAGGGTTATGACAGATCAAGAGGGTGTGTCCATCTCACTGCTATGAAACTGACTACCGGAACACTGAGTGTGAGCAAGGTAACATTTATGAAGGGATTCAGGGGAAACCAGTTAGCTAGAATTGAGTCCTGGAGGTTGGAAGTAGTGTCTGCACTCTGACAGAGAGGTATGGATGTTGCAGTTTGGAGGGGCTATCCAAACTGTCATGTCAGCATGCTTCTGGCCAGACAGTGACTGAGTGAAGGTGAGTTTTTCCACTCACTCACTCTCTCTCTCTTTTTGTCACCCTCCATTGGTGGGAGATGGCTGACGTGAAAAAAAAAAAAATACAGCACAGTTTATTACTAGGAGCATATCAGGAGCATTAGGTTTGTAGACAGCAACTATCCAGGGAGGTACTACCGTCCTGCCAAGTGAATGTAAAATGAAAGCCTGTAATGGTTTTACATGATGGGATTGCTGGTGTTTTTTTTGTCTCAAACAAGATTTCAGGTACGTCTTGGTGCTTCTACTTACACTTAGGTCACGCTATACATACATGTACACGTTTTTGTATGCACACTCACCTGAGTTTTCTTTGATTTTATCTTAATAGTTCTTGTTCTTATTGCTTTCCTTTTATATCCATGGGGAAGTGGAATAAGAATCCTTTCTCCATAAGAAATGAGTTGTAAAAGTCAACTAAAATGCAGGGAACAATGGGGTAGTAACCCCTTTTCCTGTATAGCCTACTAAGAAATCTGTTAAAGTGGGATGTTTGAATGTGCATGGATGTTGTGCGAATGATAAGAAAGAGGTGACTGCGGATGCTACGAATGACAAGAAGCTGGATGTCCCAGCTTTAAGTGAATCAAAGCTGAAGGGAGGGGGAGAGTTTCAGTGGGGAGAAATAAATGGGATTAGGTGAGGGGTTTTGAATAGAGTTAGAGCTAAAGAAGGAGTAGCAATAATGTTGAAGGATAAGTTCTGGCAGAAAAAGAAGGAATATAAATGTATAAATTCAAAGATTATGTGGAGTAAAATAAGGGTTGGATGTGATAAGTGGGTTATCGTATGCATTGATGCACCTGGGGAAGAGAGAAGTGTAGAGGAGAGAGAGAGATTTTGGGAAATGTTGAGTGAGTGCATGGAAAGTTTTGAACCAAGTGGGAGAGTACTTGCGGATGGGGATTTCAATGCTAAAGTGGGTAAAAATGTTGTGGAGGGAGTAGTAGGTAAATTTGGGGTGCCAGGGGTAAATGAAAATGGGGAGCCTTTAATTGAGTTATGTGTAGAAAGAGGTTTGATAATAAGTAATACATATTTTATGAACAAGAGGATAAATAAATAACAAAAAGGCACAATACCGTGACTGGAACGATACACAAATAACCCGCACATAAAAGAGAGAAGCTTACGACGACGTTTCGGTCCGACTTGGACCATTGACAAAGTCACACTAACAGAGGTGGAGCAGGATGGCTATATATAGGCAGGAAGAGGTGGAGGTAGTAGTAGTAGTAGTAGTACAAGAATTGTATATAATACCGACCGGATGAAATGACATATGCACAACACCCGGGCATCCCCATCGTAGACGTAGTGACTTTGGGTGTTGTGCATATGTCATTTCATCCTGTCGGTATTATATACAATTCTTGTACTACTACTACTACTACTACTACTACCTCCACCTCTTCCTGCCTATATATAGCCGTCCTGCTCCACCTCTGTTAGTGTGACTTTGTCAATGGTCCAAGTCGGACCGAAACGTCGTCGTAAGCTTCTCTCTTTTATGTGAGGGTTATTTGTGTATCGTTCCAGTCACGGTATTGTGCCTTTTTGTTATTTATGGACCCCGCAGTTAAGCGTCATATTCTCTCCAACTTTTTTAATGTTCTTCCCTCTTTTAAACCCCTCTTTCGATCTCATGAGGCTGCTCTTATTGCTACCCGGCGTCGTAAGAATCAGCTTCGCTTCCTACGTGACTGTCTTGCTGAACAAGTTCTGCCACCTTCCTTCTCCCACTTCCTGAAAACCAACCCACTGGACACTCCCTTTCCTGATCATGCCCGTCTCCTACTTCAACAGCTCATTCTTTCTACTAAATCACAGGTTGAAGATGCCTTCTTTACTCTCCGTCAACGTCAACGTGCTCTCTTTGCGGCTCTACCACAGGATCTCTGTAACCTTCTCTCTACCATTGCCTTTGACACTGCTCGCCTGAATGCACAAATTCATTCTTCCAAACTACAAAATAAACTTCAACGTCTCATCTCAGCTAGCCCTTGGTCTAAATTCTCCCTCACTGACTATGTTACTAATCTGTCTTCTGTCTCACTCTCTCAATATGAGCTTGAACTTCTTGGTTTTGGTCTTTCCTTTGCCACTTCGCCTACTCCTCGCGCTGGTATTTCCCTGATTAGCTCTTTTGATTCCTTTCGTCAATCTCGCTTCCGTAATCTTCCTGACTTGTCCACTTTTCGTGGTGCTCTCCTTCCTGCTCTTGTTAGTCTGTTTTCCAAGAATCACCACCTTCCACGCCGTTACCAACTTGCCCTTTCTTCTCTTAAATCTAACACTAACATTGTCATACTATCTTCTGACAAAGGTAATTCGGTAGTTATCCTTGATCGCGAGGATTACCTCCGTAAAGCTGATGTCTTGCTCTCTGACTCACGCACCTACACTCCTCTCGTTTCCAGCCCTCTTGATCGCATCAAGAGAACTTTCAACAAAAAACTAAGGACTCTCTCCGACCTCTGTCCTCCTGACTTTGACCTTGTTCAACGGTTTCGTGTCATCTGTCCCTCTCTTCCCTATTTCTATGGCCTTCCCAAAACTCATAAACCTGATATTCCTCTTCGTCCTATCATATCCTCTAGAGGTTCTGTCTCTTATTCTCTTGCTTCTTGGCTGGCCAAAACCCTCACTCCCTTTCTTGGTACTTTTTCTCCTGCCCACCTCCGTCACTCTCAAGACTTCATTGAACGGGTTCGCTCTCTCCCAACCTGTAAGATGCTTAGTCTTGACATTGAGTCCCTCTTCACCAATGTCCCTCTTGATGATGTCCTTGATTTCCTTAGAGAGAAGGCCCATGAAGGGTTTCTTCATTTCCCTATCCCCACTGATGTCTTTCTTGATCTGATCCGCCTCTGTGTGGACTCTAACTCCTTTTCCTTCCAAGGGAAATATTATTCTCAAACCTTCGGTGTCGCTATGGGCTCTCCTCTCTCTCCTGTCCTAGCTAATCTTTACATGGAATACTTCGAGACTGTTTATCTTCCTACCATCGATGTGCAACCTTCACTCTGGCTCCGCTATGTGGATGACATCTTTGCTCTGTGGCCTCATGACTCCAGTCTCTTCCAACCTTTTCTTGAAGCTCTTAACAATCTTGCCCCTTCCATTAAGTTTAAAGCTGAATGGGAATCTAATTCCTTACTTCCTTTCCTTGATGTCCATGTCCACCGCTCAGAAACAGGTTTTTTCTTTTCCGTTTACCGTAAACCTATGCACAGTGGCATGTACATTCACTACTTTTCCTATCATGCTTCCCCTGCCAAGAAAAGTGTTCTTATCTCCCTCTTTCTCCGTGCCCTCCGCATCTGTGATCCTCAGTTCCTTCCAGCAGAAATTTCCACTCTTCATAATTCGTTCTCCCGTCTTGGCTACCCTTCCCATTTCATAGACTCTGCCCTCTCACGTGCTAAACGCAATTTCTTCTCTCCCAAACTCTCTACTCATGGGAACTCTTCTATCCTCTGCCTTCCCTACATTTCCGGTCTTTCTAATCTCAACAATTCTCTCCGTCCCTTAGACATCAAGCTTACCTTCCGCCAGACTAACACTCTTCGCACTAATCTCGTTCATACCTCTCCTCCCTCTACAGATGTTCCTGGTGTCTACTCTATTTCTTGCTCCTCCTGTCCTCTTCAATACTTCGGAGAAACTGGTCGATCTCTTTCTGATAGACTTAGGGAGCACAAAAATAGTGTTAGGCTTGCCGACACTAACAATGCTCTTTTCTGTCACGTCAGAGATCATAGCCATCCTATTGACTGGTCTTCTGCTAAAACTGTCTTCCCTACTTCCAACTCGAACAGTCGCCGTTTAGTTGAATCCTCTCTTATACACAACTTTCCTTGTATGAACCTCAGCCCTGGCTTCGTCTCTGTAGATGCCTTCCTCTCCCACTACATTGTAAAATGCTCCAAACTTCAGAACACCCATGACTTAACCTGAATCCTCATTTTTTCTTCTTCTTCTTCTTCTTCTTCTTCTTTTTCTTCTTCCTCTTCCCCTTTCCTCTCTCCTTTTCTCCTCTGGGTTGTCTTTCTCTCTCCTGTCTCGTGTTTCTGTTCCTTCTTCATTTATTTTATTTCACCACTTCCCCTTTCACGCACCTCGGTGCGCTTGCTCTCCCTCTGTGGGTTTCTAGCTCTCTTGCAGTGCTCCCCTTCCTTTGTATTTGACTGGCTCGTCTTCCTTATTTCCCACTTCTACCACTACCACTACTACTACCTCTTCTTCTTCTACTACAACTACTGATGAAATTAAGACACATGTGCGGCGTCTGGTTGTCTTTGTTGTGGACGTTTCGCCATCCAGTGGCGGGCTGGATGGCGAAACGTCTACGGTGGGGATGCCCGGGTGTTGTGCATATGTCATTTCATCCTGTCGGTATTATAAACAATTCTTGTACTACTACTACTACCTCCACCTCTTCCTGCCTATATATAGCCGTCCTGCTCCACCTCTGTTAGTGTGACTTTGTCAATGGTCCAAGTCGGACCGAAACGTCGTCGTAAGCTTCTCTCTTTTATGTGCGGGTTATTTGTGTAAGAGGATAAATAAGTATACAGGGTATGATATAGCACGTAATAAAAATAGTTTCTTAGATTTTTTTTTTTATCACACTGGCCGATTCCCACCAAGGCAGGGTGGCCCGAAAAAGAAAAACTTTCACCATCATTCACTCCATCACTGTCTTGCCAGAAGGGTCCTTTACACTACAGTTTTTAAACTGCAACTTTAAGACCCCTCCTTCAGAGTGCAGGCACTGTACTTTCCATCTCCATTACTCAAGTCCGGCCTGCCGGTTTCCCTGAACCCCTTCATAAATGTTACTTTGGTCACACTCCAACAGCACGTCAAGTATTAAAAATCCATTTGTCTCTATTCACTCCTATCAAACACGCTCACGCATGCCTGCTGGAAGTCCAAGCCCCTCGCACACAAAACTTCCTTTACCTCCTCCCTCCAACCTTTCCTAGGCCGACCCCTACCCCGCCTTCCTTCCACTGCAGACTGATACACTCTTGAAGTCACTCTGTTTCGCTCCATTCTCTCTACATGTCCGAACCACCTCAACAACCCTTCCTCAGCCCTCTGGACAACAGTTTTGGTAATCCCGCACCTCCTCCTAACTTCCAAACTACGAATTCTCTGCATTATATTCACACCACACATTGCCCTCAGACATGACATCTCCACTGCCCCCAGCCTTCTCCTCGCTGCAACATTCATCACCCATGCTTCACACCCATATAAGAGCGTTGGTAAAACTATACTCTCATACATTCCCCTCTTTGCCTCCAAGGACAAAGTTCTTTGTCTCTACAGACTCCTAAGTGCACCACTCACCCTTTTCCCCTCATCAATTCTATGATTCACCTCATCTTTCATAGACCCATCCACTGACACATCCACTCCCAAATATCTGAATACTTTCACCTCCTCCTGGATAAAAGGTTGATGGGTAGGATTCAGGATGTACATGTTTATAGAGGGGGCAACTAAGGTATTGGATCATTATTTAGTTGTAGCTACAGTTAGAGTAAGAGGTAGATGGGACAAAAGGAAAATGGAAACAAGTGAGAGAGAGGTGAAAGTGAATAAACTAAGGGAGGAACAAGTAAGGGTTAGATATAAGCAACTATTGGCAGAAAAGTGGGCATGTGCAAGTATGAGTAATGGATGGGGAGGGGGGTTGAAGAGGGTTGGAATTGCTTTAAAAATGGAGTATTAGAATGTGGGGCAGAAGTTTGTGGTTATAGGAGGGTGGGTGCAGGAAGAAAAGGGAGTGATTGGTGGAATGATGAAGTAAAGGGTGTGATAAAAGAGAAAAAGGTAGCTTATGAGAGGTTTTTAAAAAGCAGAAGTGTTATACAAAGAGCAGAGTATATGGAGAGTATAAGAAAGGTGAAGAGAGTGAAAAAGGCGAGAAGATGATAGAGTGGGAGAGTCACTGTCAAGAAATTTTGATGAAAATAAGAAAAAATTTTGGAGTGAGAAACAAGTTAAGAAAGCCTAGGGAACAAATGGATTTGTTGGTTAAAAACAAAGTAGGGGAGTTAGTACATGGGGAATTGGAGGCATTGGGTAGATGGTAGGAATATTTTGAGCAATTTATGTCGATGAATAATGGGAGGTGGTAATTTCATGCACTGGTCAGGGAGGTATAACATCTTTTAGGAGTGAAGAAGAGCAGGATGCAAGTGTGGGGGGTGCATGAGGTATTACGTAGAATGAAAAGGGGTAATGCAGCTGGAACTGACGGGATCATGGCAGAAATGTTAAAAGCAGGGGGGATATAGTGTTGGAATGATTGGTATTTTTATTTAATAAATGTATGAAAGAGAGGAAGTTACCTAGGGATTGGAGGAGAGCATGTATAGTTCTTTTACATAAGGGTAAGGGGGACAAAAGAGTGTAAAAATTATAAGGGAATAAGTTTACTGAGTACTTTCGTTTTTCTTTTTGGGCCACCCTGCCTTGGTGGGATACGGCCAGTTGGGGAAAAAAAAAAAAAAAAAAAGTTTACTGAGTATGCCAGGAAAAGTGTACAGTCGGGTTATTATTGAAAGAATTAGAGGTAAGACAGAGAGTAGGAATTCTGATGAGCGAGGAGGCTTTAAAGTGGGTAGGGGATGTGTAGATCAAGTGTTTACACATTGAAGCATATATGTGAACAGTATTTAAAGGTAGGGAAGTTTTCATTGCATTTATGGATTTAGAAAAGGCATATGACAGAGTGGATAGAGAAGCAATGTGGCAATGCTACAATTACAGTGGACCCTTGAGTTAAGAACCACTCCCAACATGACAAATTATGTAAGAGTATTTTTGTAAGTGCTTTTGTAAGAATATTTTTGGGGGTTTGATAAAGATTAATCTATTTTACATTATTCTTGATGAGAGGAAATTCGATCAGTAACAGCACTTGACCAGCCGTCTGGAACGAAAAAGTTCGTAACTCGAGGGTCCACTGTATGTGGAATAGGTAGTTACTAAGTGCTGTAAAGAGCTTTTATGAGGATAGTGAGGCTCAGGTTAGGGGGTGTAGAAGAGAGGGATACTACTTCCCAGTAAAAGTAGGTATGTGTAATGTCACCATGGTTGTTTAACCCTTTGACTGTTTCAGGCCCCTCTCTGAAACTGTCATTCTATGTCGCTCAATTTTTGAAAAAAAAAAAAATTATTTTTTCTTATGAAATGATAGAGAATCTTTTCCCGATGGTAATGACACCAAAAGTTCGAAATTTGGTCGAAAACTCGTGGAATTGGCTCCCGCGAAGTTAGCGGTCTCGGCGACATGTGCGTATCGGCGATTTCGCAGACTTTGAGCCCAATTTTCAGCCAATTCCATTGTTCCAGTTGACCAAACTCATAGCTATTTCTTTAGAACTCCATTTTATCTATCAGCTGAGTACAAGAAACCTCCCATTTACTAATTTGGACTACCCAATATGGTGGTCAGAAATTGGCAATTTGGACAATTTCACGCAAAAAAAAAAAAGATGCCAATTTCAAAATAGGGTCCAGAATAAACAAGGTAGACATTCGTGGCACTAAAATAACATATGCTCTGTTCATTAGTCACATCTCTAGGCCCCTCTTATATTATTATTGCTTTCTATTTTGATTTTTTATTCATACAAAAAAATACAAAATTTACTGTTATGCAGACGACTGCATTATTGTAAAAATGGTATAAATAATATCAGTGCACTAGTGAAAGAATATTAGACTCCCCAGTTGATGTGTATTGGACGTGTGGTGTGATTTATTTACTCTTGAACATTGGTAAAAATCGAACATTTCCGCTACTCTGAGCTCAGTTTCAAGGTCGTTTTCATCATAAAAGTAATGAAAATCATCTCTATTTCTGTAATATGTTTTCCATTTTATCACCTAAGACCATGAAAACGCGAATACAACGATAAATACTATACGAAAATACACCTCAAAGTCGGCGTTTTATTCCAAAAATACGATCAGAGTTTTTTTTTTCTCATTACGCAATGTGTGCTGCAGGATTTTTTTTATGTGGTGCACACTGACCACACAGACCCATTCTCTCACATGTGGGCCTACCAGCTTTCTCCCACTTGATTTGAAGCCGCTAGAATTATTGAGTATATATACGTCAGAAACATTGGCTCGTAAGACGTATTTATACGTCGAAAACAGTCAAAGGGTTAATATATTTATAGATGGGGTTGTTAAAGAAGTAAATGCTAGTGTTGAGGAGAGAGGTGGGATTAAATTATGGGAGTTGACACAGTTACTTTTTGGTTGATGATACTGTGCTAATGAGAGATTCTAAAGAAAAGTTGCAAAGTTTAGTGGACGAGTTTGGGAGGGTGTGTAAAGGTAGAAAGTTGAAAGTGAACATAGAAAAGAGTAAGGTGATGAGGGTATCAAATGATTTAGATAAAGAAAAATTGGATATCACATTTGAGAGGGAGTATGGAAGAAGTGAATGATTTTAGATTTTTGGGAGTTGATGTGTCAGCCGATGGGCTCATGAAGTATGAGCTTAACCATGGAACTGATGAAGAAAAAAAGGCGAGTGGTGCATTGAGGTATATATAGAGACAAAAAAATGTTATCTATGGAGGCAAAGAAGGGAATGTATGAAAGTAAAGTGGTTGTAAATGCTTGGGTTGTAAATGCTGCAGCGAGGCAGTGGTTGGAGGCAGTGGAGATGTCCTATCTAAGGGCAAAAGGTTGTGTAAATATTATACAGAAAATTCGGAGTGTGGAAATTAAGAGGTGTGGAGCTTATAAAATTATTATTCAGAGCCCTGAAGAGGGGTTGTTGAGGTGGTTTGGTCATTTAGAGAGAATGGATCAAAGTAGAATGACATGGGGAGCATATAAATCTGTAGGGGAAGGAAGGCGGGGCAAGAGTCGGCCTCAAAAAGGTTGGAGGGAGGGGGTAAACATGGTTTTGTACGTGAGGGGCTTGGAATTACAGCAAGCTTGTGTAAGCGTGTTAGATAGGAGTGAATGGAGACAAGTGGTTTTTGGGACCTGACAAGCTGTTGGAGTGTGAGCAGGGTAATATTTAGCGAAGGGATTCAGGGAAACCGGTCATTTTTATATAGCCAGACTTGAATGCTGGAAATGGAAAGTACAATGCCTGCACTTTAAAGGAGGAGTCTGGGATACTGGCAGTTTGGTGGGATATGTTATGTAACTTTATTTATGCTTCTAAAACTCTTGTATCTGGGTGCCTCTGCAAAAACAGTGATTTTGTGCGAGTGAGGCGAGTGTTGAATGATGATGAAAGTATTTTCTTTTTAGGGATTTTCTTTCTTTTTGGGTCTCCCTGCCTCGGTGGGAGACAGCCGACTTGTTAAAAAAAAAAAAAGTTTCAATACTGAAGCAAATCAGTTTGGGATTATAGGCAAAAATTTCTTGACAAATAATGGAAACAGAATTAATCCGTTCCTGACACCCCAAAGTCTGAATTTTTTTTTCTTTTACATGAAATATACATTTCATGTGATGTGCCAGCAGCAGGGGAGATTCAGGATTGTCTATTGCTTGGAAGGAGAATCCCCTTCCATAAAGACTTCAGGTACCAAGTCCTTTGGTGGGGTTACCTCCCTTCTTGGTTTTTAATGCCACTAGGACAAGCTTGAGAGTCACTGGACCCCTGTCGCACAAAATATCTGTCCAGAGAGCTTTTGTTTCTCACGTGCCCTTAGGATTTCTCTAAAATGGGACACAAGAGTGTCATTGTACATGTTACAAATAAGGCTTGCAACTTCTATGACAGGATAAAATACATCAATAAAAACTTGCACCTTTGTAAACATTAACACATTTCCCTAATTCTTGACGAAGTTGTCTTCCTCCGTCTCTCTCAATCCTGCTCTGAAGAACATTCGTAAGAAGTGATCTGTTACTGTTGCACCTGAAGGTCTTGCAGGTCTGCAGTGGTTAGTTCTTCCTCGTCGCTCTTCACCAACTCATCCACATCCTCGTCACAAACCTATAACCCCAAGGACTTCCCCAATGAGACAACAGCTTCCACTACTGACATAGCCTCCTGAGGGTTAGCCCCAAACCCTTCAAAATCTCTGTTCTACACATTCTGGCCACAGTTTCCTCCAAGCAGAGTTCAAGGTCCTCTTAGTCACTCCCTCCCAAGCCTTACCTGTAAGGTTTACACAACTGAGGATATTAAAGTGATCTTTCTAAAACTCCCTTTGGGTCAACTGAATGTCTGAGGTCACTTCAAAGCACTTTTGAAACACTGCTTTTGTGTAGAGTTTTTTGAAGTTTGAAATGACCTGCTGGTCCATGGGCTGGAGGAGAGGAGTTATATTAGGAGACAAAAACTTCACCTTAACAAAACCAAACTCCCCTGCAATTTCCTCTTGCAAATTGTGAGGATGAGCAGGAGCATTGTCCATTACCAGGAGGCATGTGAGTGAGTTTCTTTTCCTGGAGATAATTTTTCACAGTGGGGCCAAACACACCATAAAACCAGTCCAAGAAAAATTCCCTAGTGACCCATGCCTTACTGTTTGATCTCCACAGCACACAAATTACCCTTGACAATATTGTTTTTCTTTAACACTCTGGTAGTATCAGAGTGGTACACCAATAAAGGCTTCACTTTGCAATCACCACTAGCATTACTACACAACATTAATGTCAGCCTGTCTTTCATAGGCTTATGTCCTGGGAGTGCCTTTTCCTCCTGAGTAACATAGGTCCTGTTTGGCGTTTTCTTCCAAAACAGACATGTTTCGTCACAATTAAGCACTTGTTCAGGTTTTAAGTTTTCAGTCTCTATGTATTCCTTAAAGTCCTTCACATATTTTTCAGCTGCAGCTCTGTCCAAACTGCCTGCCTCACTATGCCTTACCACACTGTGTATGCCACTACGAATCTTAAATCTCTCAAACCAGCCTTTGCTGGCCTTAAATTCATCATCAGCAGTACTATTTTGAGGCATTTTCTTAAGATCATTATGCAACTTCCTTGCCTTTTCATAAATTATAGACTGAGAAACACTATCACATGATAATTGTTTTTCGTTTATCCATACCAATAACAGTCTCTACCTCTTCAATTATTAGCGGTCTCCGTTTTGAAAACATACTTGAACCTTTCGCAACAAAAGCTTCCTTGATTGCCTGTCTGTTCGCCAAGATAGTACTGATGGTTGAATGTGATTTATTGTATTACCTTTCCAACTCAGCCATACGGACTCCACTCTCACATTTTTCAATGATCTCCTTCATTTCCATCGTAATTCTCACCCTTTTTTTAAAAACACAGGCTTGGCACTAGAAGCTTTAGCAGTTACAAGCGCTAAAAACAGTGGAATAATCCAAAATATATTGGAGGCACACGTGGAAACCGACCACAACAGCTTGTAAACAATGGCACACTGAGTCTTGGAGTGGCTGGGCCCACTCAGGCCACTATCTCGGCACATGGATATGTTCTGGACGAAAGTCGTTGGTAGAGTTTTTCACTGTTGTTACATTTTTTTTTTATGCCAAAAAGCGCCATTAGACGAAATTGCCATTACGTAATGCCGCCGTTAGTCGAGGGTCCACTGTATACATAATAAACAGTACATAAATGATTAAAATATATCAATAGTACATTATGGTAAAGAGAATGAAATAATGATTGTACATTACATTACAGTACTATGTAGGTAGTTTATATAGCAAAGGTTTGACATTATGCCCTACCCAGTATGTCGGCAATTTTCAAAGGATCGACTTAACGTTCATTTTGACCGACGACCAGCTGGTCGGAACGCTCGGTAGTAAGTCGGATGGTATTTGTATATGCTTGTACATGTATGTGTAGTGTGACCTAAGTGTCAGTAGAAGTAGAATGATGCACTTGAAATCTTGCATGTTTATGAGACAGAGAAAAGACACCAGCAATCCTACCATCATGTAAAACAATTACACTCATTTGTCAGGATGGTAGCACCTCCCTGGGTGGCTGCTGTCTACCAACCTGCTTCCATAAAATATTTAACCCTTTCAGGGTCGGCAGGCCCTCTCCTAAACTTGTTCTCAGGGTCGGAAATTTTCTGGGAGAGAGAAGGGGAAAAAAAAAAAAACTATGAAATGATGGAGAATCTTTTCCCAAGCATAATGACACCAAAACTATGAAATATGATGGAAAACTTACGGAATTACGCTCTCGCGAAGTTGGTGGTCTCGACGATGTTTATGCAACAGCGATTTCGCCCAGTTTTCAGCCAATTCCAATGTACCAGTCGACAAAAATCATAACTATTTCACTAGAACTCCATTTTTTCTATCAAATGAGTACAAGAAACCACCCATTTACCGATTTCAACTATCCAATAAAGTGGTCTGAAATTGGCAATTTGCCAATTTCACACAAATTTCAAAAGATGCCAATTTCCCAATAGGGTCCAGAATAAACAAGACAGACATTCCTAGCACTAAAATAATATTTCCTCTGTTCATTAGTCATGTCCCCAGGCCTCTGTTACATTTCTTCTGCTTTCCACTTTGAATTTTTATTCTCACAAAAAAATAGAAGATTTACTGTTATGCAGACTACTGCATTAGTGTAGAAATAGTGTAGAAATGGAATTAATAATATCAGTGCACTTGTAAAAGAATATTAGATTCACTAGTTGATGTGTATTGGATGCATGGCTTGATTTATTTACTTTTGAACCTTGGCAAAAATCGAACATTTCTTCTACTTTGAGCTCAATTTCAAGGTACTTTTCATTGTGAAACCAATAAAAATCATCTCAATTTCTGTAATGTGTCTTCCATTACATAAAATGAGACCAGGAAAACTAGAATACAACCATAAATAGCATATGAAAATACACTGCAAAGTCGCTGTTTTAAACCAAAAACACGGAGTTTTTTTTGTCTCATTATGCACTGTGTGCTTCAAGATTTTTTTTATAGTACGCACACTGACCACAGACCCATTCTTTCATATGTAGGCCCACCAGCTTTCTCTCTCTACATATGAAGGCGCTAGAATTTATGTGTACTAGTACGGCACCAACCCTGGCGTGCAAGCCGTACTAGTACGGCACCAACCCTGGCGTGCAAGCCATACTAGTACGGCACCAACCCTGGCGTGCAAGCCGTACTAGTACAGCACCAACCCTGGCGTGCAAGCCGTACTAGTACGGCACCAACCCTGGCGTGCAAGCCGTACTAGTACGGCACCAACCCTGAAAGGGTTAAAGACAGCCATGAAGAATAAGTGTCACAGCAGTAGGCTTTCATTTGAAAATCCTCCTTGTAACATTACACATCCATTATATAAGTCACAGATAAAAGAGAAGCTTACAACGAAGTTTCGGTCCAACTTGGACCATTGACAAAGTCACGCTAACCAGTCGGACCAAAACGTCATCGTAAGCTTCTCTCTTTTATGTGCGGGTTATTTGTGTATCGTTCCAGTCACGGTATTGTGCCTTTTTTTGTTATTTGTTATAAAAGTCACCTGTGCAACAGACAATAATCCTGACAACCCTCAGCTTCCTAACCTTTGTGATTACCTCTACAGTAAAAATTCTAAAATTTACCACTTTGGGAGTGGTGGCACTGCAACATTCTTTGTCAATACAGTAATTAATAATCCTCTTTCATATATACAGTGGAACCTCAAATATCGAACTTTCTTCGGTCCAGAAGTCTGTTCGAGTGCCTTTACCGAATGAATTTATTCCCATCAGGAATAATGTAAATTAGATTAGTCCATTTCAGACCCTTAAAAATACACTTATAAAAGCACTTACAAAAATACACTTACATAATTGGTTGTGTTGGGAGCAGTTCGATTTTTGAGGTTCCACTGTATTAATGTTTAACTTGGGTTTCCAGTAGACCATGGTGGGTCAGAGGTGTATTGTAGAATAATTACTATGTGACCTCTGTTGGTCTGGCAAAATTTATATTTTGGCCAGGCCTAGGAACCATGGGTGCTGGAAAATCAGTGTTGTACCTAAATCAGGAGGTCCATCATAACTAATGAAGTAGCAACACATATCTATTTAAGGCTAATACACACCTCCTTACCTAGGGATTGGCGGAGAGCATGTATAGTCCCTTTATATAAAGGAAAAGGGGACAAAAGAGACTGTAAAAATTATAGAGGAATAAGTTTACTGAGTATACCAGGAAAAGTGCACGGTAAGGTTATAATTGAAAGAATTAGAGGTAAGACAGAATGTAGGATTGCGGATGAGCAAGGAGGTTTCCGAGTGGGTAGGGGATGTGTAGATCAAGTGTTTACATTGAAGCATATATGTGAACAGTATTTAGAAAAAGGTAGGGAAGTTTTTATTGCATTTATGGATTTAGAAAAGGCATATGATAGAGTGGATAGAGGAGCAATGTGGCAGATGTTGCAAGTATATGGAATAGGTGGTAAGTTATTAAATGCTGTAAAGAGTTTTTATGAGGATAGTGAGGCTCAGGTTAGGGTGTGTAGAAGAGAGGGAGACTACTTCCCGGTAAAAGTAGGTCTTAGACAGGGATGTGTAATGTCACCATGGTTGTTTAATATATTTATAGATGGGGTTGTAAAGGAAGTAAATGCTAGGGTGTTTGGGAGAGGGGTGGGATTAAATTTTGGGGAATCAAATTCAAAATGGGAATTGACACAGTTACTTTTTGCTGATGATACTGTGCTTATGGGAGATTCTAAAGAAAAATTGCAAAGGTTAGTGGATGAGTTTGGGAATGTGTGTAAAGGTAGAAAGTTGAAAGTGAACATAGAAAAGAGTAAGGTGATGAGGGTGTCAAATGATTTAGATAAAGAAAAATTGGATATCAAATTGGGGAGGAGGAGTATGGAAGTGAATGTTTTCAGATATTTGGGAGTTGACGTGTCGGCGGATGGATTTATGAAGGATGAGGTTAATCATAGAATTGATGAGGGAAAAAAGGTGAGTGGTGCATTGAGGTATATGTGGAGTCAAAAAACGTTATCTATGGAGGCAAAGAAGGGAATGTATGAAAGTATAGTAGTACCAACACTCTTATATGGGTGTGAAGCTTGGGTGGTAAATGCAGCAGCGAGGAGACAGTTGGAGGCAGTGGAGATGTCCTGTTTAAGGGCAATGTGTGGTGTAAATATTATGCAGAAAATTCAGAGTGTGGAAATTAGGAAAAGGTGTGGAGTTAATAAAAGTATTAGTCAGAGGGCAGAAGAGGGGTTGTTGAGGTGGTTTGGTCATTTAGAGAGAATGGATCAAAGTAGAATGACATGGAAAGCATATAAATCTATAGGGGAAGGAAGGTGGGGTAGGGGTCGTCCTCGAAAGGGTTAGAGAGAGGGGGTAAAGGAGGTTTTGTGGGAAAGGGGCTTAGACTTCCAGCAAGCGTACGTGAGCGTGAATGGAGACGAATGGTACTTGGGACCTGACGATCTGTTGGAGTGTGAGCAGGGTAATATTTAGTGAAGGGATTCAGGGAAACCGGTTATTTTCATATAGTCGGACTTGAGTCCTGGAAATGGGAAGTACAATGTCTGCACTTTAAAGGAGGGGTTTGGGATATTGGCAGTTTGGAGGGATATGTTGTGTATCTTTATATGTGTATGCTTCTAAACTGTTGTATTCTGAGCACCTCTGCAAAAACAGTGATAATGTGCGAGTGTGGTAAAAGTGTTGAATGATGATGAAAGTATTTTCTTTTTGGGAATTTTCTTTCTTTTTTGGGTCACCCTGCCTCGGTGGGAGACGGCCGACTTGTTGGGGAAGAAAAGAAAAGAAAGAAAAAAAAAAAACTCCTTAATGGTATACATTCTTATTTAAACATTTTGCATTAATTTTTCTGTGCACCCGTATTCACATTTAAAATCTTTAAAATATTTATCTTCCATAGTACTACTAAGAATAAAAGTTAAGTAGAAAATTATATAAAAATTAAAAATGCCTTGTTTAGTAATAATTGCCTCCTACTGTATTGCACATGAACTACTTCAGCTTCAGTACTATAGATTCACAACAAATTTTTGCATGTTTACCTGAAATAGTCTTTGCTTGCAATGTTGTCATCAAACCATTAAGTCTTGTTTCCAGTTCATCTTTGGCAACAAAATAGCTTTTAAGCCAAGCTCCCATGTCTCTGGCACTCCATAACACTGGACCACCAGAAGTTTTTCCTGTAGCATGGATAGTGGATGACTCTGGCAGACCCAGGATGTCTCCTAGTAACATAGTTATGTGCTTCTCGACATCAGCCAGGGTAATACCAGCATTCTTACAACAGCTCTTGACTTCTGTAGCTAAGGTGGTATGGTCATTCTGTACAGAGTATACATGAATATAGATCAAGGTTTTAAGCATAATTCTGTTTTGCAAAAAAGTAGGAGGTTGTCTTATAGTAATATAAAAACAGAGAAGCAGTGCAGTAAGCCTTCTGGCCATACCAGACAGATCCTACTTGCCTATCCATTACTCTCATCCTAAACTAACATAACACAATACGTACACACACATCTCACCCCATAGTGGCACCATAATCACAATTCTTTAAACTTTAGTTTTTACAGCAATTGGAGGCGTGATGCTATGATTAACTAAAGTTATTTGATTTAAGAAAGTTTAATATTAAAGTCAACAATGTCATTACTTAACTGTCCTACACTTTTTTTTTTTTTAACAAGTCGGCCGTCTCCCACCGAGGCAGGGTGACCCAAAAAAGAAAAATCCCCAAAAAGAAAATACTTTCATCATTCAACACTTTCACCTCACTCACACATAATCACTGTTTTTGCAGAGGTGCTCAGAACACAACGTATAACGATACACAACATATTCCTCCAAACTGCCTATATCCCAAACCCCTCCTTTAAAGTGCAGACAATGTACTTCCCATTTCCAGGACTCATGTCCGGCTATATAAAAATAATTGGTTTCCCTGAATCCTTTCACTAAATATTACATTGCTCACACTCCAAAAGCTCGTCAGGTCCCAAATACCATTCGTCTCCATTCACTCCTATCTAACACGCTCACGCACGCTTGCTGGAAGTCCAAGCCCCTTGCCCACAAAACCCTTTACCCCCTCCCTCCAACCTTTTCGAGGACGACCCTTACCCCGCCTTCCTTCCCCTACAGACTTGTATGCTCTCCATGTCATTCTACTTTGATCCATTCTCTTTAAATGACCAAACCACCTCAACAACCCCTCTTCAGCCCTCTGACTAATACTTTTATTAACTCCACACTTTCTCCTAATTTCCACACTCCGAATTTTCTGCATAATATTCACACCACACGTTGCCCTTGAACAGGACATCTCCACTGTCTCCAACCACCTCCTCGCTGCAGCATTTACAACCCAAGCTTCACACCCATATAAGAGTGTTAGTACTACTATACTTTCATACATTCCCTTCTTTGCTTCCAAAGATAACGTTTTTTGTCTCCACACATACCTCGACGCACCACTCGCCTTTCTTCCTTCATCAATTCTATGTATGTATGCTAAAATTTCTAAATAAATAAATAAATAAATCCTTCACAAATCCATCCGCTGACACGTCAACTCCCAAATATCTGAAAACATTCACTTCTTCCATACTCCTCCTCCCCAATTTGATATCCAATTTTTCTTTATCATTTGATACCCTCATCACCTTACTCTTTTCTATGCTCACTTTCAACTTTCTACCTTTACACACACTGTCCTACACATAGACAGAAAACACACTATCACATTCCCATTTCATCTACATAAATTACATCTCAATATGTTGGCATGGGAAATTATTACTGCATAATCTTTCTGCATGATCAAACTATCCAGAATAAATGCCAAGTCTTAAATTAAATATTTAGGCAAAAAATTAATTTAATTTTGTTAAGAGTAGAAAAGTACCTGTAATTCCTTCAGCTGACCACTCAGGTGTTCAATATTCTCTCTGAGGTTAAACAGCTGTTCGCTGTACTTCTGTTGATGGGCTTCTAACTGTTCATGATCCACCTCGGATGATCCTTCAATTTTTGCTAAGCCGGCACCCAGCTGAGAAACGGCCAAACATCGAAAAGTGTTTTTATGGTCACACAAAAATCAAAGATCACAAAATTTTCTTTTATTATGTATTTTGCATATATTATGGAGTGTTTTTTTCTTTTAACCCTTTGACTGTCGCAGCCGTATACATACGTCTTACGAGGTACCGTGTTTGACGTATATATACTCATAAATTCTAGAGGCTTCAAATCATACAGGAGAAAGCTGGTAGGCCCACATGTGAGAGAATGGGTCTGTGTGGTCAGTGTGCACCATATAAAAAAATCCTGGAGCACGCAGTGCATAATGAGAAAAAAACAACTCCGACCTTTTTTTTATTTAATTAAAATACCGACTTTGTGGTCTATTTTCGTATAGTATTTATGGTTGTGTTCTCATTTTATTGGTCTCATTTGATAGAATGGAAAACATATTATAGAAATAGAGGTGATTTTGATTGATTTTTCTATAAAAAGAACCAGGAAATGGAGCTCAAAGTAGGGGAAATGTTTGATTTTTGCCAATGTTCAAAAGTAAACAATGATGTCATTGTCCAATAAATGTCCAACTAGCCATTCTAATATGCAGTCATGAATGGGTTGATGTTATTTATACAATTATTACAGTATTGCAGTAGTCTGCATAATACTAAGTCTTCTATTTTTTGTTTGAATAAAAATTCAAAATAGAAAGCAAGAGTAATATCAGAGGGGCCTGGAGACATGACTGATGAACAAAGAAAATGTTATTTTAGAGCCAGGAATGTCTGCATTGTTCATTCTGGACCTTATTTTGAAATTGTCACATTTTTTAATTTTCGTGAAATTGGCCAAATTGCAAATTTCTGACCACATTATTGGGTAGTTGAAATCAGTAAATGGGCAGTTTCTCATACTCAATCGATAGAAAAACTGGAGTTCTAAAGAAATAGCTATGAGTTTGGTCGATTGGAACAACGGAATTAGCCAAAAATAGGGCTCAAAGTGGGCGAAATCGCCGATTTGTAAATATCGCTGAGGTCGCTAACTTCGCGAGAGCATAATTCCGTCAGTTTTCCATCAAATTTCGTTTTTTTTTTTTTGGTGTCATTACAATCGGGAAAAGATTCTCTATCATTTCATAAGAAAAAAATATTTTTTTTTTTTTTGAAATTTTGCGACACCAGGGGACACCTCAGGATTGGGGGTTGCGAGAGTCAAGGGGTTAAAAACGAGAAAGAGTAACACAAACATAAGTACATACAGTAGGGTCCTGCTTTACGGTGTTTTGCCTTATGGTGTTCTGATAATACAGCGATTTCAAATTATGACCAAAACTCACTATACAGCTCTCTGTCTTTCAAATACGGCGTGCCCCACCCAGTTTGCTTACATGCTCCCTGAGCACATATCTCTATTATGTCTGGAAACTTTCCAAAATTACAGGTGTTTTAAGCTTATTGCATATTTTATATATTTCTTTTTTTTTTTTTTATTCTCACACTGGCCGATTCCCACCAAGGCAGGGTGGCCCGAAAAAGAAAAACTTTCACCATCATTCACTCCATCACTGTCTTGCCAGAAGGGTGCTTTACACTACAGTTTTTAAACTGCAACATTAACACCCCTCCTTCAGAGTGCAGGCACTGTACTTCCCATCTCCAGGACTCAAGTCCGGCCTGCTGGTTTCCCTGAACCCCTTCATAAATGTTACTTTGCTCACACTCCAACAGCACGTCAAGAATTAAAAACCATTTGTCTCCATTCACTCCTATCAAACACGCTCACGCATGCCTGCTGGAAGTCCAAGCCCCTCGCACACAAAACCTCCTTTACCCCCTCTCTCCAACCTTTCCTAGGCCGACCCCTACCCCACCTTCTCTGATAATTATATTTGTGTACCTATACCTAGATATACTTACACAATGTGCTGGCATGCTGTTACACATTAAAATCACTAAGAGTGTCCCTCTAGTCTTAACCCTTTAACTTTTGAAGCCCCAAATCCTGAAGTGTCTTCTGGTGTCGAAAAATATTTGAAGAAAAAAATAAAAATTTTCTTATGAAATGATAAACAATATTTTACCCATGGTAACAACACCAAAAGTATGAAATTTGAAGGAAAACTTATGGAATTACACTCTTGTGAAGTTAGTGACCTAGGCGATATTTACGCATCAGCGATTTCGCCCACTTTGAGCCCTATTTTAAATCAATTACATTGTTCTAGTCGACCAAACTCAGCTATTTCTTTAGAACTCCATTTGTTCTAATGATTGAGTAAAAGAAACTGCCCATTTACCGATTTCAACTACCCAGAATATGAGGTGAAAAATTTACTGAAATACTGAGAACACAAGGTGATTTTGAAGTGTAAACACAAGTTCTATACTGCTCATATGTTGCACACACAACAAAGGAAAAACACTAAGGTACTTAATTCAAGTATATAAAAAAAAGAAACACAACACAACAGACATGAAATAATAGCACAAAAATTAACACTGAATTAAGAAGAGAAAAAAAGAATATTGCAATCAGTATATAATAAACACTGAGTCTGATCAAGTCACTGAATGTCACTAAGAGAAAAATCACTGGAACACAAAAGAAATGTCTCAACACTCGCAAATGTCTCTATGAAAAAAAAAATATTATCGCTGTAACGACTTGGTGAAGAATGAGGTTGATGGAGGAAGGTTGGAGGATTGTTTATGTGGTCTTGCTGCTGTCCTCTGCACACGTGATCGTAGAATTGCGCTTACATCGACGAGAGACACACACAGGAGGCTTTTAACGGTGGCACAAAACACACTCTAGCTCTTGACCCCCTATGTGGTCCTTAAAATATGGTGCTATAACCCTTAGTAGTTTACCAAAACACTGAAGAAGTTAGATGAGTGGGTAATGGCTGAGTGAGGCGTCTCAGGCCGCGTGGTGAGTGTAGTTGGGTTTGTGGGTATAACAGGGCTAAGACCGGCAATGGTGCGACACACGTGGTCGTGGGTGGCTGGGTCTATGGGTTGAACGGCGTAAGCCTCACTGAGGACAGCCACACTGCCGCGAAGATAATTCTAAGCCGACTGGCTTAAAAACAAACCCACGAATTACCACAACACCACAGGGTTGAAAAAGAGCACTCAGAATGGCTTGGAGCTTGAATCACAAGCGATGAAGACTACTCACGTGGCTTGAGTACTGGGGTAAGACACCTGGGTTAGTTGCTAGCTGGCTTATCTTAACCCTTCACACAGAGTAGCTTGACAACCTCACACGATGAGCACAGCAGGGGTGGAAAGCTGGCTTGGCAGGCAAAAGAACTGGATGGGGTAGACTAGGCTCGACTGGGCTTCCTCACCACAGACTGGAAGCTGGCTTATTTTGCAAACTCGGGTCAACCCCTCGGGAGTGATGGAAATAAGCAGATACACTAATACAAAGAGACTGACCAGTGAATAATGTAGAAGCTGGTAGGAGCTTGGGCGGGAGAACTGGCTTGAGGTAGCAGGCTGGCGTTAACCTCGGTAGGCCTACTGGTGAAACGAAATGGCCGTCTTGCTGGTCGAAATTTATCTCCAGAAATCGCTGTAATCGTCAGAATTACAGGCCCTCCGATGCCACCATTTATCGTAGGGGTTCTTAAATGGAGATATCGAGGGTAGAAGGTAGACACACTTGTTGGATGGTAACGATATATTGTCAGACTGTGATGATGGGAAATGGAGCCCAGCCTTGCCGTGTTCTTGTCTGGATGGTCTGCCGCCGAGTGAGAGAGAGGGAGGCAGAGGTACGAGCCTACACATGCGCATCCCGTGACGTCACACAAAGTCACAGGCCTACAAGGGATCTCCTATCTAAAGCACATGGATGATACTAATATGCTATGCTATATAACACAGGGATCAGCAACTATGCTGACAATAAAGTCGTCAGAAATTGGCAATTTGGTCAATTTCACAAATTAAAAAATATGCCAATTTCAAAATGGAGTCCAGAATGAACAATGTAGACATTTCTAGCACTAAAATAACATTTTCTCTGTTCATCAGTCATGTCTCCAGGCCCCTTTTATATTACTCTTGCTTTCTATTTTGAATTTTTTTCACACAAAAAATATAAGATTTACTGTTATGCAGACTACTGCAATATTGTATTAATTGTTTAAATAATGTCAACTCATTCATGACTGGCGTATTAGAATGGCTAGTTGGACATTTATTGGACAATGACGTCATTTGTTTACTCTTGAACACGGACAAAAATCGAACATTTCAGCTACTTTGAGCTCCATTTCAAGGTCCTTTTCATAGTAAAACCAATGAAAATCACCTCTATTTCTATAATACGTTTCCATTCTATCAAATGTGACCAAGAAAACGAGAATACAACCATAAATACTACACGAAAATACACCTCAAAGTCGGTGTTTTAATCCAAAAACATGGTCGGAGGATTTTTTTTATACTGCGTACAGTGACCACACAGACCCATTCTCTCACATGTGGGCCTACCAAGTTTCTCCC
The DNA here is from genome assembly GCF_038502225.1 of Cherax quadricarinatus. NCBI lineage: Eukaryota > Metazoa > Arthropoda > Malacostraca > Decapoda > Parastacidae > Cherax > Cherax quadricarinatus. The sequence continues at coordinate 12,095,154 of NC_091297.1, read as the reverse complement.
ACTTCATTTGAAGCTGCTAGAATTTTTGAGTATAAATACAAACACATTGGCTTGTAAGACGTATATATACGACCGAAACAGTCAAAGGGTTAATGCCATAGTAATACTACGTAATAATAAGCACTCTTGGGCACATTAAATGTCTTATTTTACGTTAATATAGACATTTTCATTAATCCATCTATGATATTTTCTTAAAAATTATATAAGAAACATGTTATATAACATATAAACATGACACACACACCCACAGTATAAAAATTGACATAAATACAAGATGTGTTTACCAAGCTGCTTTGTAGGAGTGTCGAAAGAATTACATTTTCTCTAGTCAAGCACCAGTTACAGGGGGATAACTCTAGAAGAATATTTCTATTGTATGCCTTCACTCTATATTTAGCTATTCATGACCCTTGTGGGTTTAGTGCTTCTTTTTCATTATGATAATATCATTCACTCTAAAAATGGGAGTGTTGCTATTTATTTATTCTTCTGTACTAACTTGTACACAATGTAAGAGTAATATTAGTACTGTGAGGTAATTATTATTAGAAAAAAAAAAATTGTGAGGGAAAAGTTTCACAAATCTTACAAACGTACGTGAATGAACTAAAAGTGGACACGTATTAATACGCGTTTATTTCACCTTACCGAGTGATTGCCCACCACCTATTCTGTTTGTGTTTATACAATGTCTGAACTCCGTATCTAGTTCTCTCTCTCATTTATTCTTTCAACATCAACAGCTAGCCTTGAACAGCCTTCAACATCAACAGCAACACACATTCCTTCAAGAGCTTCACACAAGTCTCCAAAACGAATAAAATTAGTTGAAGAATCAGAGGATGATGGTGTGCCATCTCCTGATTTTCTTAAATATGTACACTGCCACTCACCTCTCACGCATTCATATTAATATTTTAAGGTAAGTAAGTGTACTCTGTGTGTATCTTATTTTTATTGTGTTTTTAATGCAAAGTTCTATTGCTAACTTAATATAAGTTAGTGTAAACTTGTTGTCTGGCATTTATATGTATTTATAAGTAGATAAAATGGCATTCTGCTTTTAGGCGATGTCTGCTTTCAGGAGGTAGCATAGAACCTAACCTGCCGTGTAAATGGGGCCCTACTGTACTGTATATGATATCTAAATTTTCAATATGTATTATGTAGATTCACAATTAACCCTTAAACTGTCCAAGCGTAGCTCTACATTTTTTTCAACATTTCAATGTAAAAAAACGTAGATCTTTTTGTTTTTTACATTTGAAAACGTGTAAAAAAACTTTGATCTACGTTTTTTTGTTATATTTGAAAATATGTAAAAAAATGTAGATCTACTTTTGGAGCACTACTCATGTGAACATCGATATGTTTGGACAGTTTAAGGGTTAAAATATACACCAGCAAAAATAGAAGATGCTTACCAAATCTAGCTGTTGTAAAAGATGCTCATGTTGTTGCTTCAGAGAAAGCACAAGAGTGCTAGTGTTTTGAGACGAGTTACTCTGGATGTGAATCTCATTCCGTAATTCTGTTGCCTCTTTCCTTATTTTTCCCAACTCACTTTCCATTACTGACCTATAAATATTAAATTGTTTGAATTAACTGATAACTGGAAACCCAAAGGATGTTTTCTATCCTATACAGTGCACTAAGTCGGTAATTTGGTAAATTTTACACAAAAATTGGGAGATGGCCAATTTGTTCGGAAAAAACAATGTATTCCTCATTCAAGTTTATTATAAACTAAACAATGAAAATGTTGTTACAGTTTAATGTTGATCTAAATTATGGTATCCATCTGTCATTTCTTCAGTGTGTGATTCAAGCAAGTCATGGACATTTGTAGAGTCCAGTTCATGGACACCAATCTGCCTTCCAGTGTCTTATTACTTTAACAGCAGCTTGCACCTAAGAGGGAAAGCCCTCAAAATTATTTGTCTAATGAAGCAAATGCATTTCTGCATTGCACACACATTGCTTGTAGTTAATTGTAACCAAGAAATAAATTTCAAATTTGTTTGTGTGTATATCTACCATCTTCCACTTTTTTCTTCAAAAACTTGGGATATTTATCAGCAGCTGCTTTATTTGCACTGACAGACTCCCCAGTAATTTTACCATTATGCAACTGAATTAGATTTCTAAAAGAATCAACCCAAATATTGCTTACAATAAGTTTCTTCAGTTTCCACATGAATTCCATTTTCCTTCACTGCCATAAAGAGACTCAGAGCTTTTGTTTGATAAGAGATACTCCATTTCTATTATTGTAATGATTCTATTTCTAGTAGCTGTTTGTAAGCCACAAAAAAAATGATGCAACTGTACTTTTTTTCTTTATTTTATCTGCATGTTTTATAACAGTTATGTACCACAGATTCATCACTGCAGCACCTAGGCTTATTTTAAGGTTGCCATCACCATGAGCATGTCACTTTATTACATCAATTTTTGGTTCTAATGTAATAGCAAGTCTCTTGTTTTGCACTTGCACTTTCATTATCTGCACTACAAGTTTTCTTCAGTCTGTCCATACCTACTAAGGGCAGTTTATGAACTAGATGTACCACAGCATGTACTATATTTTATAGTACATATTGTAAACAAATTTAGGATAAAAAGCTGTGGCGTGTCTTCACACAACAGGCAAACTGGGCAGGCAACAAACTCATACTAACCGAATTTTGAATCACATTAAATAAGATCTGGTGTCATTATTTAATTCATACTATATAATATTTTGTACTATTCAATTTCATACTAAATGAGACTTTGCTGTATAGTACAAAGTTTTAAAAAGGGAAAACATTTACAGCCTATCCTCGCTTAACGACCGAGTTCCGTTCCTAAGACCACGTCGTTAAACAAATTCGTCACTAAGTGAGAAGCATACTACACTGGTAGTTGGTTCGTGTCAACCAATCTTTCATATTGTTTTAATGTCACCTTTGCACCATCTATAACATTTCTGGTATATCTTTAAATATTTATACAGCAGTGTACTGTATATTGAAATAAAACAGAATGGAAGAAATCAGATCTATATACATTATTCTGGGTATGAAGAAGAAGACGAGGAAGAGGAAGAGGAGGAAGACGAAGACGAAGATGAAGAAGACGAAGAAGAAGACGAAGACGAAGAAGAAGACGAAGACGAAGAAGACGAAGACGAAGACGAAGACGAAGAAGACAAAGGCGAAGAAGGTGAAGAAGACTAAGACGAAGAAGGCGAAGACTAAGATGAAGAAGGCGAAGACGAAGAAGACACTAGGTGTTACTGAAATATAAATGTTGACAAGGAAACTATCAATGGGGAAAAGAATAATTATCATTACAATAAAACCCACACTTGGGAGAGGAAACTGCAGACAACTGTTTGATCCATTCTGGACTATTGTCAAGTCACAACTGAGTGAGAAAATAGGAAGCACACATTTTACTACCAGCAGTTTTAATAGATTTTTTTTTAACATGTTGGCTGTTTCTCGCCGAGGCAGGGTGACCCAAAAAGAAAGAAAATCTGTATATTGAAATAAACAGAATGGAAGAAATCAGATCTATATACATTATTCTGGGTATGAAGAGGAAGAAGAGGAAGAGGAAGAGGAAGAGGAAGAGGAAGAGGAGGAAGACGAAGACGAAGACGAGGACGAGGACGAAGACGAAGAAGAAGACGACGCCGAAGAAGACGACGAAGAAGACAAAGGCGAAGAAGGTGAAGAAGACTAAGACGAAGAAGGCGAAGACTAAGATGAAGAAGGCGAAGACGAAGAAGAAGACGACGAAGACACTAGGTGTTACTGAAATATAAATGTTGACAAGGAAACTATCAATGGGGAAAAGAATAATTATCATTACAATAAAACCCACACTTGGGAGAGGAAACTGCAGACAACTGTTTGATCCATTCTGGACTATTGTCAAGTCACAACTGAGTGAGAAAATAGGAAGCACACATTTTACTACCAGCAGTTTTAATAGATTTTTTTTTAACATGTTGGCTGTTTCTCGCCGAGGCAGGGTGACCCAAAAAGAAAGAAAATCTAAAAACTAAAGAAAAAACTTTCATCATCATTCAACACTTTCACCATCATTCATACATAATCACTGTCTTTGCAGAGGCGCTCAGATATGACAGTTTAGACATCCCTCCAACTGCCAATATCCTAAATCCCTCCTTTTAAGTGCAGGCATGAATTACCCACTTTTAAGTGTGGGGATAATTAAAAGAATACTTTTAGCACAGTGGTATCAAAATATGAAGATGAAGACTGCAGATTAAATGACAAGAGTGGTGGAATATGAGACTGATGCAAAGCTGGAGGATCTTACTTCACTGATTATCTGTTATATTAGCTTAGAATACTCACTTCACAATATTAGAGACATCCTCAACTGTTAAATGCTCCTTATTAGAACTTCCTGATGCCACTGAAGCAATGAGGACTTTCAATTCTTCACTATTTATTACTTTACTAACAACCTCTGCAACTGATGCACCCTTAAAATGCATGTCCTTCACATCTGTTGTGTCTGCTGATGACTGCAGTGATATTCCTGCATTGAGGAATTCTTTGCTTGTTGTATGAGATGACTGAAAGAATGGCAATACAAGCTGCAACAGAAGAGGTCAAAATTTTAATGCAATTCATAAACATATGCAATGTTTAATCCATTCACTATATGAATGAACTGCCTTAAGATAAAAAAAAAAATTCTTTATCTCATTCAATGATAATTAAAATTTATGTACCATATACTCACCCCTTTTACATTACTGATAGCCGTAGACGATGTTTCAACTGCTAGCGATGACACTGTGGCTGCAGTGGATGTTATGAAGCCAATGGTGCCAATTATGGTATAGATCAGTAAAGTCCAGAGTCCAGATGCCAGGTACCACACCAGAGAGCAGAGAGAGCTCAGGAGCCAAAGGATGAATGATGTAGCAATTGTAAGGACTTCAGAAACACTTAACACAAGCCAGAGCCATCCAGTCCAGAGCCAGTTTCCCGATGTCTCTACTACTTCTGTAAGGCTGACGTACGTATTTGACATCCATGCCATCGGAGAGAAACTCGAGGCCAAAGAATGGATATTCCATGATAGACTTTCTTCATTCAAAGAGTTCAAATCTTCAGAAGTTGGACTGGTGCCAATAATGGACATGAAGAGACCAGATACAAAGGATACAAATGAAGAAAAGAAACTCAAGACTGCTAAGGTTAGGTACTGAATGTATTCCAATATTACATACAGAAAATGCAAAATGTATGATAAGCAAATTTGTACAGCAGACCCAAGCAATGAAAACATGCCCATAATTAAGCCCCACAATGATGAGAGACTTGTGTACCAAGCAGATGCCAACCAAGAACTTATGTCTACTACAGATTTGTGAACAAAAGCAAAGCCATGGGAAATGCCTGAGAACATCCAGAATGCGAGATCAGATGCAGAGGTCAAAATTAAATTCAAGAAAAAAGGTCCATCAGTTTTTGTGGGGTCAGAAGCATCACCTGTCTTGGCACGAGACTGCAACAGCCACCAGTAAGCTGTTAGTAGAGAAAAATTTAAATTAGCTTGTCATTCTTCTGATAACATGAATTAAAGATTTATAACAAAAAACGGCACAGTACCGTGACTGGAATGATACACAAATAACCCGCACATAGAAGAGAGGAGCTTACGACGACGTTTCGGTCCGACTTGGACCATTTACCAAGTCACACTAACAAAAAGGAGTGCAGGAAGGGTATATATACGCAGGAGGTGGTAGTAGTAGTAGAGGTAGTGGAGGTGGAAGGAAGTAGTAGAGGGGAGGTAGTAAGAGGAGGAGCCAGTCAAAAACTAAGAAAGAGGAGCAATGCAAGGGAGCTAGGTGCCCACAGAGGGTAAGAGCAAGAACACCGAGAGGGGGAAAAATAAATAAATAAATAATTAAAGAAGGAACAAATACACAGGGCAGAAGAAAGACAACCTAAAGGATAAAAAGGAAAGAGGAAAGGGGAAGAGGAAGAAGAAAAAGACAGAATCAGGTTAGGTTACGGGTGTTCTGAAGTTTGGAGCATTTTACAATGTAGTGGGAAAGGAAGGCATCTACAAAGACGAAGCCAGGACAAAGATTCATACAAGAAAAGTTGTGTACGTATTAGGGAGGATTCAACCAGACAGCGACTGTTGACGTTGGAAGTAGGGAAGACAGTTTTAGCAGAAGACCAGTCAATAGGATGACTCTGATCTCTGATGTGACAGAAAAGAGCATTTTCAGTGTTGGCCAGCCTAACACTACCTTCGTGCTCCCTAAGTCTGTCAGAAAGAGATCGGCCAGTTTCTCCAAAGTATTGAAGAGGACAGGAGGAACAAGAAATAGAGTAGACACCAGAAGCATCTGTAGAAAGAAAAGTATGAACGAGATTAGTGTGAAGAGTGTTAGTCTGGCTGAAAGTAAGTTTGATATCTAAGGACTGGAGAGAGTTGTTGAGATTAGAAAGACCAGAAATGTAGGGAAGGCAGAAGAGTTCCCAGGAAGAGAGAGTTTGGAAGAGAAGAAATTACGTTTAGCACGTGAGAAGGCAGAGTCTATGAAATGGGAAGGGTAGCCAAGACAGGAAAGCGAGTTATGAAGAGTGGAAATTTCTGATTAAAGGAGCTGAGGATCACAAATGCAGAGCACAGAGAAAGAGGGAGATAAGAACACTTTTCTTGACATAGGAAGCATGATAAGAAAAGTAGTGAATGTACATGCCACTGTGCATAGGTTTCGGTAAACGAAAAAGGCAAAACCTGTATCTGAGCAGTGGACGTGAACATCAAGGAAAGAAAACAAGGAATTAAATTCCCATTCAGCTTTAAATTTAATGGAAGGGGCAAGATTATTAAGAGCATCAAGAAATGGTTGATAGAGACAGGAGTCATGATGCCACAGAGCAAAGATGTCATCTACATAGCAGAGCCAGAGTGAAGGGCACACATCGATAGTAGGAAGAAGAAAAGTCTTGAAGTATTCCATGTAAAGATTAGCAAGGACAGGAGAGAGAGGAGAGCCCATAGCGACACCGAAGGTTTGAGAAAAACAACGTCGTAAGCTCCTCTCTTCTATGTGTGGGTTATTTGTGAATTAAAGATTTGTTTTTCACAGACAATCAATCAACATGAATTGCAACTTAAGGATTGCTTGGTAAATATATTTTTTTAAAGAACTATTAAATTTTTTTATGCCTACTATATAAATTGTTAAATAATGAAACACAGTACAATAGTAAGGTGGTTAAAATAACCCCTCCTCCCCCCCAAAAAAAATTGTCACTACAACCCAATACAAAACAGCAAACAAATCATGTTATCAGGTGAATGTCTAATTAGCATTTTAGAAAGTCATACTATGCCTTACGTAGATTTACTAGAACTATAACCTTATTTTTCCAATAAAAAATTTAAAATGTGCAGATTATAATGAACTTAAAATTGCACAATGCAAGAATTCGTGATTTAATACAAGTCTAATAATACATGCAACATTTGCCTCATGCATTATATAAAACTAATAAAATTACTGTGATTTTTTCTTTATTGAGTTAATTATTTACTCCCTTTACAGACAAACTGTACTAAAAAAGTACAAGAAGTATTATTCAAATGCAAAGTAGGATGAAGCATTTAGTTGTATAGAAAATATCAATTAACAATCAACCATTGAACAAGTCTGATTATTTGACAACCTGCTCTAACCAGCAGAAAATGAACAATACAAATACAGTTGGAAGAAGGGGAAAAAAAAGGAGGGAGGGGGCTAAAAAAAACAAAATAAAAAAAAAAGAAAAAGAAAAAGAGAGGGGGTTAATAGATGTATTTCTTAAACAAATAAAGCATTGCTGTCAGCTTCCGAGATACTGAGTGACAAGTGCTTGTCATGTTGGGCGTGGGGGTTGTAGTAGCCTGAAAACAATAAATTGCATCTGATTTTTAAGAGAGAGAATTCCCAACTAACATAATTAACAAAGCTTAAAATAACTAACTTCAGGTTTAAAAGCTTCATAAAGAAATAAACAAAAGTGTCATTGATTCATTCATATATTGCATAGTAATAACAAACTATTACATTTACTAGAAAATCCAGAGATCATTGTTCCCACTGCCTGGTCACACACCAAGCATATTAAAAAGTAAAGTAAACATTACGATACAAGACTTTCACTATAGAGTAGAAGCCCTATTTTACGGTGTTTCGCCTTACTGTGCTCCACTAATACGGATATTTCAAAATATGGCCAAAACTTGCTAAGCTCCCCCAACATGACTTTCTAATATGGTCACCACGCCCCTACTGGTTTGTTTACATTCTACATGAGCTCCATGAGCACCACATCTCTCCATTATGCCCAGAAACTTTCCAAAATTTCAAGTGTTTTAAAGTTATTTCACATTTTATATATTATTTTTTTTTTTTAACATCACACTGGCCGATTCCCACCAAGGCAGGGTGGCCCGAAAAAGAAAAACTTTCACCATCATTCACTCCATCACTGTCTTCCCAGAAGGGTGCTTAACACTACAGTTTTTAAACTGCAAATAAATAACAAAAAGGCACAATACCGTGACTGGAACGATACACAAACAACCCGCACATAAAAGAGAGAAGCTTACGACGACGTTTCGGTCCGACTTGGACCATTGACAAAGTCACACTGTGACTTTGTCAATGGTCCGAAACGTCGTCGTAAGCTTCTCTCTTTTATGTGCGGGTTGTTTGTGTATTTAAACTGCAACATTAACACTCCTCCTTCAGAGTGCAGGCACTGTACTTCCCATCTCCAGGACTCAAGTCCGGCCTGCCGGTTTCCCTGAACCCCTTCAGAAATGTTACTTTGCTCACACTCCAACAGCACGTCAAGTATTAAAAACCATTCGTCTCCATTCACTCCTATCAAACATGCTCACGCACGCCTGCTGGAAGTCCAAGCACACAAAACCTCCTTTACCCCCTCCCTCCAACCTTTCCTAGGCCGACCCCTACCCCGCCTTCCTTCCACTACAGACTGATACACTCTTGAAGTCATTCTGTTTCGCTCCATTCTCTCTACATGTCCGAACCACTTCAACAACCCTTCCTCAGCCCTCTGGACAACAGTTTTGGTAATCCCGCACCTCCTCCTAACTTCCAAACTACGAATTCTCTGCATTATATTCACACCACACATTGCCCTCAGACATGACATCTCCACTGCCTCCAGCCTTCTCCTCGCTGCAACATTCATTTTATATATACAGTGGACCCCCGCATAACGATCACCTCCAAATGCGACCAATTATGTAAGTGTATTTATGTAAGTGCGTTTGTACGTGTATGTTTGGGGGTCTGAAATTGACTAATCTACTTCACAATATTCCTTATGGGAAAAAATTCGGTCAGTACTGGCACCTGAACATACTACTGGAATGAAAAAAGTTCGTTAACCGGGGGTCCACTGTATATATATTTTTTTTAACAAGTTGGCCGTCTCTCACCAAGACAGGGTGACCCAAAAAGAAAATACTTTCATCATCATTCAACACTTTCACCTCACTCATACAATATCACTGTTTTTTCAGAGGTGCCCAGAACACAACAGTTTCGAAGCATTTTTTTTATTTTTTCAACAAGTTGGTCGTCTCCCACCGAGGCAGGGTGACCCAAAAAAGAAAGAAAATCCCTAAAAAGAAAATACTTTCATCATTCAACACTTTCACCACACTCACACATTATCACTGCTCTTGCAGAGGTGCTCAGAATACAACAGTTTAGAAGCATATACGTATAAAGATACACAACATATCCCTCCAAACTGCCAATATCCCAAACCCCTCCTTTAAAGTGCAGGCATTGTACTTCCCATTTCCAGGACTCAAGTCCGACTATATGAAAACAACCGGTTTCACTGAATCCCTTCACTAAATATTACCCTGCTCACACTCCAACACATCGTCAGGTCCCAAGTATCATTCGTCTCCATTCACTCCTATCTAACACGCTCATGCACGCTTGCTGGAAGTCCAAGCCCCTCGCCCACAAAACCTCCTTTACCCCCTCTTTCCAACCCTTTCGAGGACGACCCCTACCCCTCTTTCCTTCCCCTATAGATTTATATGCTTTCCATGTCATTCTACTTTGATCCATTCTCTCTAAATGACAAAACCACCTCAACAACCCCTCTTCTGCCCTCTGACTAATGCTTTTATTAACTCCACACCTTCTCCTAATTTCCACACTCCGAATTTTCTGCATAATATTTACACCACACATTGCCCTTAGACAGGACATCTCCACTGCCTCCAACCGTCTCCTCGCTGCTGCATTTACCACCCAAGCTTCACATCCATATAAGAGTGTTGGTACTACTATACTTTCATACGTTCCCTTCTTTGCCTCCATAGATAACGTTTTTTGACTCCACATATACCTCAACGCACTACTCACCTTTTTTCCCTCATCAATTCTATGATTAACCTCATCCTTCAGAAATCCATCCGCCGACACGTCAACTCCCAAGTATCTGAAAACATTCACTTCTTCCATACTCCTCCTCCCAAATTTGATATCCAATTTTTCTTTATCTAAATCATTTGATACCCTCATCACCTTACTCTTTTCTATGTTCACTTTCAACTTTCTACCTTTACACACATTCTCAAACTCATCCACTAACCTTTGCAAATTTTCTTTAGAATCTCCCATAAGCACAGTATCATCAGCAAAAAGTAACTGTGTCAATTCCCATTTTGAATTTGATTCCCCATAATTTAATCCCACCCCTCTCCCGAACACCCTAGCATTTACTTCTTTTACAACCCCATCTATAAATATATTAAACAACCATGGTGACATTACACATCCCTGTCTAAGACCTACTTTTACCGGGAAGTATTCTCCCTCTCTTCTACACACCCTAACCTGAACCTCACTATCCTCATAAAAGCTCTTTACAGCATTTAGTAACTTACCACTTATTCCATAAACTTGCAACATCTGCCACATTGCTCCTCTATCCACTATCATATGCCTTTTCTAAATCCATAAATGCAATAAAAACTTCCCTACCTTTATCTAAATACTGTTCACATATATGCTTCAATGTAAACACTTGATCTACACATCCCCTACCCACTCTGAAGCCTCCTTGCTCATCCGCAATTCTACATTCTGTCTTACCTCTAATTCTTTCAATTATAACTACCGTATACTTTTCCTGGTATACTCAGTAAACTTATTCCTCTACAATTTTTACGATCTCTTTTGTCCCCTTTCCCTTTATATAAAGGGACTATACATGCTCTCCGCCAATCCCTAGGTACCTTCCCCTCTTTCATACATTTATTAAACAAAAGTACCAACCACTCCAACACTATATCCCCCCCTGCTTTTAACATTTCTGTCATGATCCCATCAGTTCCAGCTGCTTTACCCCCTTTCATTCTACGTAATGCCTCACGTACCTCCACCACACTTACATTCTGCTCTTCTTCACTCCTAAAAGATGGTATACCTCCCTGGCCAGTGCATGAAATTACTGCCTCCCTTTCTTCCTCAACATTTAAAAGTTCCTCAAAATATTCTCGCCATCTACCTAATTCCTCCCTCTCCCCATCTACTAACTCCCCTACTCTGTTTTTAACGGACAAATCCATACTTTCCCTAGGCTTTCTTAACTTGTTTAACTCACTCCAAATTTTTTTCTTATTTTCATTAAAATTTCTTGACAGTGCCTCTCCCACTCTTTCATCTGCTCTCCTTTTGCACTCTCTCACCACTCTCTTCACCTTTCTTTTACTCTCCATATACTCTGCTCTTCTTATAACACTTCTGCTTTGTAAAAACCTCTCGTAAGCTACCTTTTTCTCTTTTATGACACCCTTTACTTCATCATTCCACCAATCACTCCTCTTTCCTCCTGCCCCCACCCTCCTATAACCACAAACTTCTGCCCCACATTCTAATACTGCATTTTTAAAACTATTCCAACCCTCTTCAACCCCCCCACTAATCTTCGCACTAGCCCACCTTTCTGCCAATAGTCGCTTATATCTCGCCCGAACTTCCTCCTCCCTTAGTTTATACACTTTCACCTCCCTCTTTACTTGTTGTTGCCACCTTCCTCTTTTCCCATCTACCTCTTACTCTAACTGTAGCTACAACTAAATAATGATCTGATATATCAGTTGCCCCTCTATAAACATGTACATCCTGGAGCCTACCCATCAACCTTTTATCCACCAATACATAATCTAACAAACTACTTTCATTACGTGCTACATCATACCTTGTATATTTATTTATCCTCTTTTTCATAAAATATGTATTACTTATTACCAAATTTCTTTCTACACATAGCTCAATTAAAGGCTCCCCATTTACATTTACCCCTGGCACCCCAAATTTACCTACAACTCCCTCCATAACATTTTTACCCACTTTAGCATTGAAATCCCCAACCACCATTACTCTCACACTTGATTCAAAACTCCCCACGCATTCACTCAACATTTCCCAAAATCTCTCTCTCTCCTCTACACTTCTCTCTTCTCCAGTTGCATACACGCTTACTATAACCCACTTTTCACATCCAATCTTTATTTTACTCCACATAATCCTTGAATTTATGCATTTGTAGTCCCTCTTTTCCTGCTATAGCTTATCCTTCAACATTATTGCTACTCCTTCTTTAGCATATACGTATAAAAATACACAACATATCCCTCCAAACTGCCAATATCCCAAAACCCCTCCTTTAAAGTGAAGGCATTGTACTTCCCATTTCCAGTACTCAAGTCCGGCTATATAAAAAATAACTGGTTTCCCTGAATCCCTTCACTAAGTATTACCCTACTCACACTCCAATAGATCGTCAGGTCCCAAATACCACTCGTCTCCATTCACCCCTATCTAACATGCTCACGCATGCTTGCTGGAAGTCCAAGCCCCTCGCCCACAAAACCTTCTTTACCCCCCTCCCTCCAACTTTTTCAAGGATGACCCCTACCCCAGCTTCCTTCCCCTACAGATTTATATGCTCTCCATGTCATTCTACTTTGGTCCATTGTCTCTAAATGACCAAAGCATCTCAATAACCCCTCTTCAGCCCTGTGACTAATACTTTTATTAACTCCACACCTTCTCCTAATTTCCATACTCCGAATTCTCTATATAATATTTACACCACACATTGCCCTTAGACGGGCATCTCCACTGCCTCCTCGCTGCAGCATTTACAACCCAAGCTTCACACCCATAAAAGAGTGTTCATACCATTATACATTCATACATTCCCTTCTTTGCCTCCATAGACAATGTTCTTTGTCTCCACATATGAGAAGTTTTTACAAAGTAGAAGTGATGCAAGGAGGGAAGAGTATATGGAGAAAAAGAGAGAGGTTAAGAGAATGGTGAAGCAATGTAAAAAGAGAGCAAATGAGAGTGGGTGTGATGTTATCAACAAATTTTGCTGAAAATAAGAAAAAGTTTTGGAGTGAGATTAACAAGTTAAGGAAGCCTAGAGAACAAATGGATTTGTCAGTTAAAGCTAGAAGAGGAGAGTTAGAGGTATTGGGAAGATGGAAGGAATATTTTGAGGAATTGTTAAATGTTGTCGAAGATAGGGAAGCTGTGATTTCGTGTATAGGGAAAGGAGGAATAACATCTTGTAAGAGTGAGGAAGAGCCAGTTGTGAGTGTGGGGGGAAGTTCGTGAGGCAGTAGGTAAAATGAAAGGGGGTAAGGCAGCCGGGATTGATGGGATAAAGATAGAAATGTTAAAAGCAGGTGGGGATGTAGTTTTGGAGTGGTTGGTGCTATTATTTAATAAATGTATGGAAGAGGGTAAGGTACCTAGGGATTGGCAGAGAGCATGCATAGTTCCTTTGTATAAAGGCAAAGGGGACAAAAGAGAGTGCAAAAATTATAGGGGGATAAGTCTGTTGAGTATACCTGGTAAAGTGTATGGTCGAGTTATTATTGAAAGAATTAAGAGTAAGACGGAGAATAAGATAGCAGATGAACAAAGAGGCTTTAGGAAAGGTGGGGGGTGGGGGGGTGGACCAGGTGTTTACAGTGAAACATACAAGTGAACAGTATTTAGATAAGGCTAAAGAGGTTTTTGTGGCATTTATGGATTTGGAAAAGGCGTATGACAGGGTGGATAGGGGGGCAATGTGGCAGATGTTGCAGGTGTATGGTGTAGGAGGTAGGTTACTGAAAGCAGTCAAGAGTTTTTACGAGGATAGTGAGGCTCAAGTTAGAGTATGTAGGAAAGAGGGAGATTATTTCCCAGTAAAAGTAGGCCTTAGACAAGGATGTGTGATGTCACCGTGGTTGTTTAATATATTTATAGATGGGGTTGTAAGAGAAGTAAATGCGAGGGTCTTGGCAAGAGGCGTGGAGTTAAAAGATAAAGAATCACACATAAAGTGGGAGTTGTCACAGTTGCTCTTTGCTGATGACACTGTGCTCTTGGGAGATTCTGAAGAGAAGTTGCAGAGGTTGGTGGATGAATTTGGTAGGGTATGCAAAAGAAGAAAATTAAAAGTGAATACAGGAAAGAGTAAGGTTATGAGGATAACAAAAAGATTAGGTGATGAAAGATTGGATATCAGATTGGAGGGAGAGAGTATGGAGGAGGTGAATGTATTCAGATATTTGGGAGTGGACGTGTCAGCGGATGGGTCTATGAAAGGCGAGATGAATCATAGAATTGATGAGGAGAAAAGGGTGAGCGGTGCACTTAGGAGTCTGTGGAGACAAAGAACTTTGTCCTTGGAGGCAAATAGGGGAATGTATGAGAGTATAGTTTTACCAACGCTCTTATATGGGTGTGAAGCATGGGTGATGAATGTTGCAGCGAAGAGAAGGCTGGAGGCAGTGGAGATGTCATGTCTGAGGGAAATGTGTGGTGTGAATATAATGCAGAGAATTCGTAGTTTGGAAGTTAGGAGGAGGTGCGGGATTAACAAAACTTTTGTCCAGAGGGCTGAGGAAGGGTTGTTGAGGTGGTTCGGACATGTAGAGAGAATGGAGCGAAACAGAATGATTTCAAGAGTGTATCAATCTGTAGTGGAAGGAAGGTGGGGTAGGGGTCGGCCTAGGAAAGGTTGGAGGGAGGGGGTAAAGGAGGTTTTGTGCGCGAGGGGCTTGGACTTCCAGCAGGCATGCGTGAGCGTGTTTGATAGGAGTGAATGAAGACAAATGGATTTTTAATACTTGACGTGCTGTTGGAGTGTGAGCAAAGTAACATTTATGAAGGGATTCAGGGAAACTGGCAGGCCGGACTTGAGTCCTGGAGATGGGAAGTACAGTGCCTGCACTCTGAAGGAGGAGTGTTAATGTTGCAGTTTAAAAACTGTAGTGAAAAGCACTCTTCTGGCAAGACAGTGATGGAGTGAATGATGGTGAAAGTTTTTCTTTTTGGGGCCACCCTGTCTTGGCGGGAATCGGCCAGTGTGTTAATAATAAAAATAATAGATGGGGTAGTAAAAGAAGTAAATGCTAGGGTGTCGGAGAGAAGGATAGGATTAAATTATGGGGAATCAAATACAAAATGGGAATTGACAGTTACTTTTTGCTGATGATACTGTGCTTACAGGAGATTCTAAAGAAAAGTTGCAAAGGTTAGTTAATGAGTTTGGGAGTGTGTGTAAAGGTAGAAAGCTGAAAGTGAACATAGAAAAGAGTAAGGTGTTGAGGGTGTCAAATGATTTAGATAGAGAAAAATTGGATATCAAATTGGAAAGAAGGAGTATGGAAGAAGTGAAAGTTTTCAAATATTTGGGAGTTGACGAGTCAGCGGATGGATTTATGAAGGATGAGGTTAACCATACAATTGATGAAGGAAAAAAGGTGAGTGGTGCATTGAGGTATTTTTTTTTTTTTCAACAAACCGGCCGTATCCCACCAAGGCAGGGTGGCCCAAAAAGAAATACGAAAGTTTCTCTTTTTAAATTCAGTAATTTATACAGGAGAAGGGGTTACTAGCCCCTTGCTCCCGGCATTGTAGTCGCCTCTTACAGGTTGGAGGGAGGGGGTAGAGGTGGTTTTGTGGGTGAGGGGCTTGAACTTCCAGTGTGAGCATGTTAGATAGGAGTGAATGGAGAAGAATGGTATTTGGGACCTGACGAGTTGGAGTGTGAGCAGGGTAATATTTAGTGAAGGGATTCAGGGAAACCAGTTATTTTTTTATATAGCCGGACTTGAGTACCAGAAATGGGAAGTACAATGCCTGCACTTTAAAGGAGGGGTTTGGGATATTGGCCGTTCGGAGGGACATGTTGTGTATCGTTATACGTATATGCTTCGAAACTGTCGTGTTCTGAGCACCCCTGCAAAAACAGTGATTGTGTGAGTGAGGTGAAAGTGTTAAGCGATGATGAAAGTATTTTCTTTTTGGGTCACCCTGCCTCGGTGGGAGATGGCCGACTTGTTAAACAAAAAAAAAAAAAAAAAAAAAAAAAAAAAAAAACTTTACGTATTTACCTTATTTACTGCAACTAAAGTACTGCACAATGTGCAGTATACAGCAACCTTAGCAAGTTTACAAATTTCTAAAAACAGTCATATCTTAAATTTGTATATACACACTATTCATACACAATATATGATTTAGGACTACTGAAAAAAGTATTCTGTTCTTAATTCATGGAACACTTACCAACTATTGCCAACAGTAGGAACAATAGAAAGAGAGGAATCCACAGCAGAACTGGATTCTTTCTCAAATAATTCCTAGTTGATTCAAAGTATTCTGTCAATACTGTCATAATCTTCCGCCTAGAGGTGTTCATTGTTGATAGAAAAGAATATTTTGAGGATTTTTCTGAAGTTGATAAATCACACACTTTATTAGCAGTAGCTCCAGCTACTGCTGTGGCAGCCATCATAAAAACAGATGTGACAATTATTGTAGTGACTCTAGTTAAGCTCTGCCAGGTCTTTTTGGTCCAAACTGATAATACATCTGCAACAAATTATTAGATTATTATTAGCCTAGACAAAAAAAAAAAAAATTAAAACTGTAAAATAAAAATAGTATTTCCACAAATTTAAGTCAATCACACCATCCCATGCCTCCATATAAAAGGTTCCATGATGTTGCTATACACGTGAAAAATAAACAAGTCAATTGTGAGGGAAAAGTAGGTGTAAGTGGGGTTAAGGTTGTTCGGGCACCCAGGAACCATTAGCGAGTTACGTTGCGCGCGCACACACCCCCCCCCCCCTCTCTGGCGGGCTGGGGCAAAACTAGTTCCTGGTGTCCGATTTGTTAAAGTTTCTACTCCTGGTAATATTGACCTTACCTGGTGTGGATTGAAGTTTGGAGAGTCACTTCGCCTCCACTCTTCTCCTAATCAGGTAGGGTGATCTACCAGGAGTATTACTGTTTGTTCTTTTCTAGTGTTTGCTGGTTACCAGTAATGATTTTGACATTTATCATTCTTTTTCTTTCTTAAATGTTATATTATCATGACTATGGGTAACCAGTTTTATTTTCTCTTATTTGTCAGCTCTGTTCCTGGCGTGGTCTTCCAGGATAGACGCCAGATAAAGGGGCAAGACGTATGTTAATAATACTTATTAACATTATTCTACAACTACCGGCCCTTACCTATACTACTTGTGCTCCATCCAAGTGGTAGGAGATTCCAGAACATCGGATTACCATCTGCCCAGGATAACCTACATAAATAACATCAGAGGAACTATCTAGGGCTATACCTACTCCTACCCAACTACAAGAACTGAAGGCCATTTTTTTTTATTATATTTAAATTTTAAGTAAAATTCTCAAATCATTTTTCTTGTTTTTCCTAAATCATTTCTTTATTTATTTATTTTTCCATTAGTTTCTTTTGTTCAGTAGGAAGGCGTTCCACTGACAATGGCGACCTTGCCAGGATCCGACTCTTGAAGCAACATCGTCCTGATGGTTCAACTGGTTGTGAGTATAACATTTAAGATAGAAAAGGGTGAGTTAGTTGAGGTGTCAAGTCATTACTGGTAGTCTGGTTGACTTACCGTTGTTTGGTTCTAAGGTTCGGTTTAGAAGTTTACCTATTTGTTGGACCTGGGGAACTTTGATAATAACCCCTCCTGTATGAACCGTGTGTATTTTGCTTAGTGAAGGCTATTGAGCCCACAAATGTATTCTTCCAGGGAGAAATATTTATTTCATTTTCTACTTTGGGAAGTTTAAAGTGTGCGGACTGTGTCCCTCTTTTGTAACAGACGTTACTGTTAATTTTAATTGTCAGTGGAAGTTGGGTGCTTAATATTTCTTTTTACAAGATGGATTCTTTAGATTTCTGGTTGAAAGCTGGAAAGGAAATGGGATTTACTGGACAAAGCCTTGATAGTTACATTACTGCTAAAATGGCTATTGAAGAGAAAAAGGAACAGGAAAGACTAGCTCGAGAGGAGAAAAGACTAGCTCGTGAAGAGAAAAAGGAACAGGAAAGACTAGCTCGGGAGGATAAAATCGAACAGGAAAGGATAGCTAGAGAAGATAGAGTTCAGGCAAGAGAGGTAGCCTTCAAAATGAAGGAAATTGAGTTAGAACAATCAAGGTTGGAATTAGAAGCCAAGAAGGTAGAACTATCTAAGCAGAAAATAGACGAAGGGGTACTGGAATACCCTTCCCAAGAACCTAATATTAGGATGCCACAAATACCACCTTTCTCAGAACAAGATGACATAGCGGCATATATTACTAGATTCGAGAGTACTGCTACTCTCTGTGACTGGCCAGTAGATTCTTGGGCTACTAGGCTTGGTTTACTACTGTCAGGTTCAGCATTAAACGTCTATTCCACTCTACCCTCTGATGTTATTTCTAGTTATAGCCTGCTGAAGAAAGCTATACTACATGCTTTCAAAAAAACTACTCATCATTACAGGTCGGAGTTTAGACACATTAAAATAACTCCTCATCAAAATTACATGCAATTCTTAACAACACTTTTCAGATTATTTGATTCGTGGATTGATAGTGCTGAGGTTGACCACGATTTCGAATCTTTACGAGACCTGATGGTAAGAGATCAATTCCTTTCTTCTGTAAACTCTGACTTACGAATATTCATTAAAGAACGAAACGTTCATACGGCTGCAGAAATGGCACAAGCTGCTGATATATATGCGTGCGCTCATAATAACTACCCTAAAGAGCGTAGCAGATATAAGCCTGTTGTGCCTAAGCAATCTGAGGGATCCAAACCCTCCGTACCTAAGAATTCCACGGCCTTCACAGTAAAGTGTTTCAACTGTAATGAGTGGGGTCATAGACGTCCCGACTGTCCTAGAAAAAAAGGTGAAAATGTCGGTAAATGTTTCACTGAATCAAACATAAACGCACCTTTTAGTGAAGGTACAGTCAATGGTATGAATGTATCAACCATTCTTAGAGACACAGGATGTTCCTGTATTGTTATCTCGAGTAAGCTTTTCCCTAACCTAGATTCTTCACGTTATAAGTCCACTAAATTAACTGACTATTTAGGAAGAAGCGATTCTTTTCCAACAGTCAGATGTTTTGTTAGGTGCAAATGGTTCTCAGGATGGGTAGATGCTGTAGTTGCCCCGATAACCTCATGTTCTGTTTTGGTTGGGAACATACAAGGGGCTACTTTCCCATCTGAGAAGGACTGTTTGGAATTTGGAGTTTCCAAGGAAGGGTTGGAACCTAATATCTCTGTTTCTTCACAGATAGTTCCAGATGAGATTCAGTTGGGTAACCTAAATCAGAGAGCTGATGGTTACAAAACTCCGGTAACACCTTTAGTAAGTCAGTCACTTGAACTGGACAACGCAGACGCCAGTGGGAAACTACGTGTGGCACAATCTATACAACAACTAGACTCGATTAACGTCGTTACCAGAGCTCAGTCTAAGGTAAAACCTATCCACCCATTAGTTCTTTCGAAAGGAAAGCCAATCGAGCTGTCTCATATAGATTTAGAGGGTCTTCAAAAGACTTGTCCTTCCTTAGAGGAATCTCGGAAGTTAGCTTTAAATGGCAAGGTGACCCAGAGAAAGAAATTTTCTTACAAGTTTGAGTTAAAACACGATCTTTTGTACAAGACTATAGTGTCTGCGGACAAGCCCAACGACGTTGGTCGAAGCCTGTTAGTCATTCCGCAGGATTGCCGTGAAACTATTTTAAAGATTTCTCATGACTTGCCTGTCTCTGGCCATTTTTCACATAGGAAGACCTATAATAAAATCAAAGACCTATATTTCTGGCCTAGCATGTCCTCTGACATCTATAAGTACTGCAGATCATGTCACGTATGTCAACTTTCCACGCAGAAGGGTAGAACTAGGAGAGTTCCTATGGTAAAGATGCCCATTTTCTCAGTCCCTTTTGCAAGGGTTGCAGTAGATATAGTTGGTCCTATCACACCTCGCTCATCAGGAGGTCATAAATATATTTTAACTATGATTGACTACGCGTCCAGCTTCCCAGAGGCGGTACCCTTAAAATCCATTACGTCCATAGAAGTCGCAGAAGCCTTATTTTCTATTTTTTCACGTGTAGGTATACCTCGTGAAATTCTGTCGGATAAAGGGGCTCAATTCACTTCAGAATTAATGGAACACGTTTATCAACTTGTGGGTGTTAAACCTCTTTTCACTACACCTTACCATCCGATGTGTAACGGAAGAGTGGAACGACAACATGCCATCCTAAAGTCAATACTAAAAAAACTATGTATTCTTAAACCAACAGACTGGCATAGATTTTTACCATGTGCTCTTTTCGCAATGCGCGAGATTCCAAGTGATTCCCTTGGTTATTCCCCTTTTGAATTGCTTTATGGGAGACAAGCTCGTGGTCCACTATCTATTTTGAATGAACTTTGGTCCAAAGATATCAAACCTGAGGTTCAAAACAGCTATCAGTTTCTTTTAGATCTAAGGGAAAGGTTGGAAGAAACCGCCGATTTGGTCAGTAAAAACCTAGAGATGTCTATGGAAACATACAAGACCTATTTTGACCATAAAAGCTCCAAGCGTACGTTTAATGTTGGTGATGAAGTTTTAGTTCTCCTACCTGACAAATCCAACAAATTGCTAATTACATGGCGCGGACCGTATAAAGTAGTGAAGGTCTGCAATAAGGTAGATTATATCTTGGATGTCAAGGGTAGAGAGAGAATGTATCACGTCAATATTTTGAAACGGTACCATAGAAGAGAAGTTAATCATTGCGTAAATGCCTTTGACGAAGATACTTCTTCTTTCAGCTTGGATACAAGTGGTGATTCGTACGAATGTAGAGTTTGTATTATAGATGACGAGTCTTTTACAGAATCGAAGGAACTACTGGATATCTTAACGCATGATCCCTCACCAAAGAAGTCAAATGTCAACATTAACAACGACTTATCAAATAAACAAAAGTCTCAAGTAAGTGCCTTAGTAAATTCATTTTCTGACGTATTCACAGAGGTACCTGGACTTACCACCACTATTGTACACAAGATTGAATTGTCGGATCATGAACCAGTAAAGCGGAAAATCTACCCTGTTCCCGTTCACTTACGGAAAACTTTTGATAATGAGGTTGACAAACTATTTAACTTAAATATCATAGAACCTTCGAAATCAGCTTTCTGTTCACCAGTTGTTATGGTTAAGAAACCCGATAATTCTTACCGACTTGCCCAAGATTTTCGTTATTTAAATACTATAACTAAATGGGATGCAGAACCCATGCCAGTAATTGATCATGACTTGTATAAATTCCATGACTGCAAATTCTTCTCGGAATTAGACATCTCCCAAGCATACCATCAAGTGCCATTACACCCAGACTCGAAACCATACACTGCTTTCCCTACTCATAGAGGTCTAATGCAATATCGCACAATGCCTTTCGGCTTGGTTACCGCATGTGCCATGTATATTAGGCTTATGAGAATAGTTCTTTCTGATCTAAAGAATGTATCAGTGTATTTTGATAATATTTATATCATGACAAATGTCTGGGAAGACCATCTAAAAACACTAGCACTTGTTTTGAAAAGACTAAGAACTCATGGACTTACAGTTAAACCACAAAAGTGCTTTCTTGGCTATCATAAGGTACAATACCTTGGGTTCATTATCTCTGATAACAACTTTTCACCACTTCCTAATAAGACCAAAGCTGTTTTAGAAAGTACGTTCCCTGCTACTAAAAAGTTATTAAGAAGTTTCCTTGGATCTGTAAACTTCTACAGAAATTTCGTACCAAATCTAAGTAGCTTAACTTCAGTTCTTACAGACTATTTGAAAAAGGGTGTCAAGGAACCTCTTAGTTGTTCTGAGGAAGCCAACCAAAGCTTCGAAGAAATTAAGAGTATATTTTCAAACCCCCCTGTCCTAAAATTACCAGATATTAATAAAATATTTTGTCTCCGAACAGATGCCTCCCATTCTGGACTCGGGGCTGTACTACTTCAATATTATGAGGAGACGCCTTTCCCAGTATCTTTCGCCAGTAAGAAGCTTCTGCCCAGAGAAGAAAGATATTCCACTGTGGAGAAAGAATGTTATGCTTTAGTATGGGGTATAAGTAGATTTAAATACTACCTATACGGTAAACCCTTTGTGCTTGAAACAGATCACAAGCCACTGATGTACTTGGAAAACTTTAAAGGGTCAAATAGCAGACTCTTGAGATGGGCTCTGGCTATTCAGCCCTATAAGTTTAAAGTCTTTTATATTTCTGGCTCTGAAAACCACTTTTCAGATTGGCTGAGCCGAGGTTGTATTTAGTGCTTTTCCCTCTGTTCGTTGACTTATTGACTCCGTCCATAAGTTTTGGAAGGGGGTATTGTGAGGGAAAAGTAGGTGTAAGTGGGGTTAAGGTTGTTCGGGCACCCAGGAACCATTAGCGAGTTACGTTGCGCGCGCACACCCCCCCCCCCCTCTCTGGCGGGCTGGGGCAAAACTAGTTCCTGGTGTCCGATTTGTTAAAGTTTCTACTCCTGGTAATATTGACCTTACCTGGTGTGGATTGAAGTTTGGAGAGTCACTTCGCCTCCACTCTTCTCCTAATCAGGTAGGGTGATCTACCAGGAGTATTACTGTTTGTTCTTTTCTAGTGTTTGCTGGTTACCAGTAATGATTTTGACATTTATCATTCTTTTTCTTTCTTAAATGTTATATTATCATGACTATGGGTAACCAGTTTTATTTTCTCTTATTTGTCAGCTCTGTTCCTGGCGTGGTCTTCCAGGATAGACGCCAGATAAAGGGGCAAGACGTATGTTAATAATACTTATTAACATTATTCTACAACTACCGGCCCTTACCTATACTACTTGTGCTCCATCCAAGTGGTAGGAGATTCCAGAACATCGGATTACCATCTGCCCAGGATAACCTACATAAATAACATCAGAGGAACTATCTAGGGCTATACCTACTCCTACCCAACTACAAGAACTGAAGGCCATTTTTTTTTATTATATTTAAATTTTAAGTAAAATTCTCAAATCATTTTTCTTGTTTTTCCTAAATCATTTCTTTATTTATTTATTTTTCCATTAGTTTCTTTTGTTCAGTAGGAAGGCGTTCCACTGACACAATGTTTCTCATTGGTATATTACTGTGCAGTATAGTACAGTATAAACAAACATTCTTAGGTATTTTAAGAAGAGTAAGAGGATAGTTTGGATGAACTAACAGCTCATCACGTTACAGACTTTCAGTGCCAGGAATGTTTTGCAATGTGATCTGTTTTCACTGTCTTTCACAAGCTTGCACCCTCCATTTCTAAAATGAAATACATGTTATAAAGTATAAGCAATTTGCCTTCCCTTTTTCTTTCACTACCTCTCTGATATATGTACTAAGAACTCAATCAATGCAGAACATGCAGTGCAAGATTTTCTCTTATAGTTTAACAACTGTCCAAACATCCATGGCAGAGATTCACATCAGACCTCGGTAAATTAACTCCAACACTACATAAGCCTCATCTTAGTTAGTTCACTTAACTTTAAAATTCTACTTTAGAAGAATGTTCCTCAGGAGTTACCTTACATCAATTACAGGTTACTCTAGAAAATCAAACTAAACCTAAAAACCATTTAACAATGCTACATTGTGTGAAGCAAAAACTATTCAAAACATACATACCTTCAGTGCTATAACATTTGCAATGTCTTCATAAGCGATAATACACATAGCTCACCCCTCCTCATTGTTGGGGAAGGTTACAACCTTCCCTTCCCCACACCTATGCAATCTGCATTTGCTCAATCATGTTCATATACACTATTATAATGTTTCATATGAAGGGTGAGTGATATATCTCACACTGTCCTCACTGCACCCTGTGTTTATACAGAGTTTTGCACTATCTGCTGAGCCTCTTGCTTTAGCCCTTTCATTGTCCATGCCATAGTACTACGGCTTTGAGGTTACTGTTGATGCCGTAGTACTACGCTATGAGCTCGGCTCACTCAGATCTGTGAGCAGTAAATCTGAGCCTAGATATGAGAGAATGGGTCTATGTGATAAGTGTGCATCATATAAAAAAAAATCCTTGAACATGCAGTGCATAATGAGAAAAAAAATGCAACAGTGTTTTTGGTTTAAAACAGTGACTGTGGGGTGTATTTTCGTATGTTTTTTTTGGTTGTATTCTCAGTTTTTTGGTCTCATTTGATAGAATGGAAAATATATTACAGAAATTAAGAGATGATTTTTGATTGGTTTCAGGACAAAATAACTTGACACTAACCTCAAAGTAGTGGAAATGTTCGATTTTTGCCGATATTCAAGAGTAAAAAAAAATCACGTCACTCGTCCAATACATGTACAACTACTGGGTCTAATATTTATTTATTTATTTAATGTCTTTGCAAAGAGTACATTGAGATTGTATATATACAATAGTGGGATGCAATGCAAAGAGATCCTCTATTATGCCTTGGCATTATTATTGGCTTACATTCTACTTAAACTAAGAAATAGTATATCATAGTTGTACAGTAGGAAAGTAATTATTTCATAGTTGTACAGTAGAATATTAATTATAAATTAATCAAAATTTGTATAATACAAAGATATACGTATTTATATTCTAAAATGCTTTTGCGAAAAACAATGATTCAATTACATTTCTGTCAACAATGGATAAAAGGTTCAATGTGATTGTTTAAGTTATGATGTGGGAGTACATAGGTGAGTAAATGTGTACTGAGTATTTAGCATTTAGTCTAGGGTGATTAAGTGGCTTTTGAGAAGAGTCTTAAATTGATTTTCAGACTGGGTTACTTTAATATCTTCTGGTAATGAATTCCATATTTTGGGGCCCTTTATGTGCACAGAGTTTTTACACAGTGTGATATGGACACGAGGTATATCAAAAAGAGATCTGTGTCTTGTGTTGTGGTCATGTGTCCTGTTTAGGTTGGTGAGGAAAAGTTTGAGTGGGGGTTTATATTTGCGTGTATTGTTCTGTGTATGTAGTAGGCACATTAGTAAGTATGGATGTTCTTAATGGTAAGCAGATTCAGACTTTTGAAAACTGGTGGAGTATGCTGGCGGGAGTGGGAATTTGTTATCATTCTTACTGCTTCCTTTTGCTGGGTTATTAGGGATTTTAGGTGATTGGATGTTGTTGATCCCCATGCACAAATTCCATATGTAAGATAAGGGTATATGAGTGAATGTTACAGTGCCAGGAGGGCTGATTGTGGAACATAGTACCTTATCTTTGATAGTATGCCTACAGTCTTGGAGATGTTCTTGGTGATTTGTTGTATGTGTGTCTGGAGCTTAAGGCTACTGTCAAGGTGGATACCTAGGAATTTTCCATCTGAGTCTTGTGACTGATGATCCATTTAGCGTAATGTTAACTGGATCATTTGCAGCTTTGTTTCCAAACTGAATGAAATAGGTTTTATCAGTGTTCAAGGTAAGTTTGTTAGTCATCATCCAGGCAGATATTTTCTGTAATTCAGCATTGACTGTGTTTGCTAGTATGACTGCGTTTGGGTGGGAAAATACATATGTAGTGTCATCTGCAAATAATATGGGTTTGAGTAGCTGTGATTCATTCGGTAGATCATTGATGTAGATGAGAAAGAGGAGTGGTACAAGGTTGCTTCCTTGTGGGACTCCTACTGTGATTGGTTGGGTGGAGTTTGCATCATTTGCATACACATATTGAGTTCTGTTACTAAGGTATGACTTTAGGTAGTTGAGGAAGTGGCCTCTGATACCATAGTGCATTAATTTGGAGTACAGTAGTTCATGGTCGACTGTATCGAAAGCTTTACGTAAATCAATGAAAATGCCCAGCGGGACTTCTTTCTTTTCAAGTGCGGTATATATTAGTTCTAACCTGTGTATGATAGTGTCATTTGTGCTTTTATTATTCCTGAATCCAAACTGACAAGGGTTTAATATGTTGTGTGAAACGAGGTAGGAATAGATCCATCTATGAATTAATTTTTCAAAGATTTTAGAGAGCAGTGGTAATTTAGATATTGGTCAATAGTTATTCAAGTCAGCTTGGTCACCTCCTTTATGGATCGGAGTGACCCTCGCTATTTTGAGGATTGTTGGGAAGGTAGATGATTCAATGGATTTGTTAAAGAGCGTTGCAATAATTGGTGACAATACTTGAGAAGCTTTTTTGTACATAAAAGCAGGCAAGTTGTTGATGTCTCCTGCCTTGTTTTTAAGGGTGTTTATGATCAGCATAACTTCAGTGGGGTTGGTTGGAGCTAGGAATAGCGTATTTGGGTAGGTTCCTATGAGGTAGTCTGATGGATGGGCATTTGTGCTTGGTATTTTGTTTGCTAAATTTTTTCCTATGGTGGAGAAGAAAACATTTAAGTCTGTTTGATGTTTCGGTTGGAGTGAGTAGGGGTTTATCTGATTTTGTTAGTTTGATTGCTTTGTTTTTGGATAACTTTTTAGTTCCAAGAATTTCAGATAGAGCTTTCCAGGTTTTTTTCATATCACCTTTGATGTTATGTAATCTATTTTCATAATACAATTTTTTTGACCTTCTTATCAGGCTGGTAAGTGCTGACGAGTAATTTCTCGACTGTTCTCTAGTCATTTGACCCATTCTATACTGTTTTTCATATTTGTGCTTTGTGTTAATGGATTTGAGGATGCTTGGTGTTAGCCAGGGATTATTCAGTCTCTTTGCTGTGATCTGTTTAGCTTTTCTGGGGCAATGTCTGTTGTAGAGGCATTGGGCTTTTATTAGAAAATTATTTATACATTCATTTATATCTGTATATGTTTCAAGCTCATTTTGCCAATCGATGTTATTCATAGCTGCTATAAAGTTGTTAACTGCTGTCTCGTTATGTAGTCTGAAGGTTACTTTACTAATGTCTTGTGGTAGTTTGCCCAGATTAGTTATGAGAAAGGTTGGGTAATGGTCTGTAGTGTTGTCCATGATTATGCCTGATTTTAAAGGGGATATGGTGTTTGTTCAGATGTGGTCTATTAAGGAGATGCTTGTCTCGGAGATTCTTGTAGGTTTAGATATTGCTGGTAGCAACAGGCAGTTACTCATTGTGTTTGTGAATTCGGTTACTTGTGGGTCCTGGTCGTGTAGTATGTTTGTTGAAATCACCTGTTAGTAGTAGGTGGTCCTTATTCATGTGTGCATCAGTAATCATGTTTCCTAGTTTTTCACTTAAGTGATAAATGTTTGACTGTGGTACTCTGTAGATGTTTATAACTGAGGGGTTTTTGCAGGTCTTTTGATTTAAATTTGGCTTGATATATTCTCCATGTTCATCCCTTGTGCAAGATTTATTGATACATTCGAGTTGATTTGAATAGTATATAGCTGTTCCTCCCCGTTGCTGGTCTGTTCTATAGTTCTGTATGGCCATGTAGCCAGGAATGGTACAGAAATCTGTAATATCAGGCTTAAGCCAGGTCTCTGTGAGTGTGATGATTGATATATTGGAATTAAGGGAACTGAGTAATGCTGTGAGGTCATCATAATGTTTGCTCAAGAATCTGACATTGTAGTTAAAGATGGTTATGTTATTGTTTGCACTGAGTAATGTCTTTGCGTGGTCTGCGGTGTAGTAATTACAGTTACTGGTTAATTCATGTAATTCATTTTATGAAAAGTTTACATCAGGATCTATGCCTGTAATCATAGGATGAGAGTAATTTTATAAACTAGATTTTCTGAGTAAAATGATATAAGATTTATATTGAATCTACAACTTGACTTATGACTAAGACACCGTGATTAATCTAAAACTTGTAAAAATTTGAAAGAAAAAGGGATTATTACAAAATTGAAAATTCAGTTATACACTGAAGTATCTAATAGAACCTTAATTATTTTAACAAGCGAGTTTATGAACTACAGTAGATATTTACAGTTAAAATAAAGGAGCTAATGGATATAACAGTAAAAGAATGTACTAAAAGTAAAATCAGTAGCAACTGAGGTAGTCTACAGCACCTGGAGTATTTTAATGGCAAAATAGTGAACTTATTACACTTTAGCCCCTGAGAATAGCACTTTGATTATTTTAACAATTGTGAATATATGAACTGAGGTAGTTATTTAAAGCAAAAATAAGGGAGAAAATATATAAGGGACTAAATTATGTAATGGTAAACAAAGTTCAATGGACAGATAATCACTATGATATAATATTGATTTGGGAGTAAGATCTGATTTGTAATGTATAATAAGTTGAGCAATTAACTGCACTATAAAAAGTAGAGAAATATGAGGTAGCTGGTGCTAGCTAGATAAAGATAGTTTTGGGACTCACACAATAACGTAATTGGAATATACACTAATTGCTCACACAATATAAAGGGGATTAAAATAGCAGTGGTAAGCTGAATTAAATGGACAGGTAGCAACCATGAATAACATTAAATTGGAGTAAGATTTGTCTTGCAACACAAAATTATGAGCAATAAAAGCAATTAAAAAGTAAAAAGTATTTGAGGTAGGTGGTATTAGCTAGTAAAAGAAAAAATAATAATGAAAAATAATGTAATAGTAAATAATATATATGTACAATAATATATTAACGTACACTATATGCACCACACGTATGTATGTGTTAAGGACACTTATCTAACCTGTTACAGAAATGTTAGCTTTTCTAAGGAAGGTAGAGAAATCATGTTCATTTGAGATGGTGTATTGTTGTCCTGTTGAAGTTTTTCTAATTAGTATTTTCCCATCTCGAGTGAAACACTGATGTATTTTGTTTTCCTGTAAGTTTTCTCAACCTGAACAGAAGGTTTTGACGTTTTCTCGTTAGACACTTGATGTACACTCCATTTTTCATTGTAATTACTGATTTAATCAAGTCCTTTCTTTTATCATATGAATGAAGTCTGATCATGATACTGTGTTTACTACCTTGTTTTCCTAACAAACGTGTTTCTTTGATTTCATTGTTTTGCACGATAACTTGTACATGGTCCTGTATTATCCTGATAGCAGTTTCTTTGCACTGTTCATGGGTTGTCACTAGGAATGTGTGGACCGTTTATTATAACTGCATCAGACAACTTATCTTGTTCAGTTTTGTTGTCTTGGAAATCAAGGTATTCATTCAGTCGAGTGTGCATGTTCTGATTCCAGTCCTTGACTGCTTCTTCAACCTTCATATTTCGAGTTGTTACTTGCTCAGTGTGACTGACTATTGCTGTTTTCAGAGTATTTTCTGTGTCAGCACTTCCCGAGGTAATCTTCTCTTCAAGGTTTTGGATCTTGTTCTTGAGGTTGATTATCTTGGATTCTCGTCGTGCAAGTGTTGCTTTAATATCTTTGATTTCGTTTTCTAGAGCAACGATGTAGTCCCTGATATTGTCAGGAATTATCATACCTGAGTTATCATGGGTGAATCCTTTGAAGGGAGTGGAGTTGGAGGGGGAGTCAGCCATGTTTGTTGTTGTTATTCTCTGGGTGGTGGTGGTGAGGGGGGTTGATGATACACCGGTGTCCTGCTGGGTAGACAAGACAAGTTCTAGGGTCCTTGGTGTTATTCTTTTCTTACTGCTGTTGTTTCTTCTGCGATATCCTTTCATAGTATCACTAAATTAGATACTGTGTAGCTATGGAGGAGAAGGCTTGATTTCCCTGAGCTTGGGTTAAATGATTGTCTGGCAGCGGAGGCAGTGTTCGGGTTAGCACGGCTGTCTTCCTTAGATCTTCTATTTTGTCAAGATTTGGGTTACATTCTTAGTATTCTTGGGTCATTTTGTGGTCTACATGGTCACGAATGTGCTGATATTATTTATACATTTATTACAATACAGTGGACCCTCGATATTCGATACTAATCCATTCCTGAGAGCTATCAAATGTCGAAAATATCGAAAGTCGAATTAATTTTCCCCATAAGAAATAATGGAAATCAAATTAATCCGCGCAAGACACCCAAAAGTATGAAAAAAAAAAATTTACCACACAAAATATTAAGTTTAATGCAATAAACTTAAACAAGTTTCAATCCTTCAGCCTCTATGTACTCCTTGAATTCATGCACAAATTTTTCAGCCGCTTTGTGGTCCGAACTGGCAGCCTCACCATGCTTTATCACACTATGTATGCCACTATGATTCTTAAATCTTTCAAACCAACCTTTGCTGGCCTTAAAGTCACTCACATCAGCACTAGATGCAGGCAATTTCTTTACCAAATCATCATGCAACTGCCTAACCTTTTAACAAATGATCGCTTGAGAGATGCTATCTCCTGCTATCTGTTTTTCATTTATCCACACCAATAACAGTCTCTCAACATCTTCTAACACTAGCGATCTGTTTCAAAAACAAAGTTGCACCTTTTGCAACAACAGCTTCCTTGATTGCCATTTTCCTGCTCACTCTAGTAGGGACGGTTGATTGGGGTTTACTATACAACCTGGCCAGCTCCGACACACGCACTCCACTTTCGTACTTTGCAATTATCTCTTTCTTCATTTCAATAGTCATTAGCGCCTTTTTTCTCGAAGGCTTGGCACTAGAAGCTTTCTAGGGGCCCATGGTTACTTATTTTGCAGAAACAAGCACCAAAAAGAGTGATAATATGGAATGTACCGAATGTATCCTTAGATGCGCACACACACTGGCTGGCTTGTAAAACTGGCACACACGGTGCAGTTCAGGCCACACGTGGACACGTCTCGTACGAAACGCGACGAATCGCATCGAATGTCGGGTTTTCCATCGAATGTCGAGGCGAAATTTTTACGTTAAAATGCATCGAATGTCGGGGGTCCACTGTATTGCCTTACAGTAAATCTTCTATTCTTTGTGTGAATAAAAAATCAAAATGGAATTCATATGTAAAGTCTGGGAGCATAACTAACAGAGGAAATGTTATTTTAGTGCCAGGAATACCTGCACTGTTCATTCTGGACCCTACTTTGAAACTGCAATATTTTGAAATTTGTGTAAAATTGGCCAAATTACCAATTTCTGATCACTTTATTGGGTAGTTGAAATAGGTGACTGGGCAGTTTCTTGTGCTCAATCAATAAAATAGAAGACATACTAGTGAAATAGCTAAGAATTTGGTCAATTGGAACAATGTAATTCTCCTAAAATAGGACTCTAAAAGTGGGCAAAACTGCCAATGCGTAAATATTGCTGACACAGCAAAAATTGCGAAAGCTTAATTTCATCAATTTTCCATCAATTTTCATACTTTTTGTTTTATTACCTTCAGAAAAAGATTCTCTACCATTTCATGAGGGGAAAAAAACAAAAACATCTTTGTTTGGAAAATTCTTGGACACTGGACAATTTTCAGAGCGGTGGTCTGGACAATGAAAGGGTTAATAAGGAGTAATTTCGGTGTGCAGATTTCTGACCAGTCCTTCCAGAATTTTTGAGGTTAATATTACAATCTTTTGTGCCTGTGTTCCAAGGAGCACAGTTTAAGGGATTTCAAGCATTACCAGCAATTTTGAGGCTTGAATGAACTTAAAGTAACAGCGCTGTGATCACTGAATGCAAGATTTTCCGAGATTATTACTCCTTACTCTTAAGTGTTATAATAAAATCCATTCATTAATTTTGAAAGAACAGAAAACTTTTAATATACAAACAATATAATGTTGTCTTACTTTCAGGTCTCTCCTCCTCTTCCAGATCTTCTGCAATGGCTCCTTTAGCTAACGTGTAACCTCCTTTAGAAGCATCTCTTAACAACGTTGATTTTGAATGAGGTCTATGGATGGGAGTGCCAGCACGGCTAAGAGGAGTACCACTTCTGGCTGTTAGTGGTGTGGCACGCAAGGGTACTGTGGATTCTGTGCCATCATCAACATCACTTTCTGTATCCAAGCCACGGTGGAGGGTTCTTGTAGTTGTATATGCTACAGAACATTGAAATCCTAATTAAAATAATATATTTGTAAAAACTGTCATTCATATAGGTATTTTTCTTTAACATGAGAAAATACACAATATACAATGTTATGCTAATCATTCAGTAGCTAAACTTAAAAGGAACTTCACTACTGTACTTACAAGAAGTGACAGTTCTAGTAATTAGTGAACCATTGACCTTAGCCATATCAATACTTCTACTTCTGCTTGACCTTAGTTGTCTGGGATGTGTTACTTCTTCCTGAACTTCTTCATCACTGGTATCTGAATTATATAGTAAAATCTATATATAAAAAAAAGTTTTGACTTATGCTTCATTTTACTGTACAGTATTTTGAAATATATTTTTTTTTCATTTGAAGTAACAGATATTCTGCAGTGGTTTAGAAATATTATACTGTACAGCAGTAATACAGAAAAGGAAAATTTTCTATTAGGGGGACAGAGATCACCAACTTCACTAATTCTGGCTGTAACATGTACAATTTGTGATAGTGTACCCAGGCGTGATTAGGTATTAGAGAGGAAAACCACAAGCCCCACCAAGGTTCAGGTAGTGTAATAGTCCCCTGAGATGGCTAAGATACTCTTTAGTATTACTGTATGTGTAAAATAAAGCGAGAATTACCTCCAAATATGCCACGTGAGATGAGAATAAAAGCATCAGAAAATACACAGAGCAGCAAGTTTGCCCCACTGAATAACTATGAAATTGTAATCTGGCAATAGCAGTTTATTCTAGTCCAGGAATAACAATACACACCTATAATAAAAAAAAAAAAAAGTTTTCAAAGCTTCTGATTTTAATAAATCCATGAAAATATTGAGAGGACAGAGGAAAGTAGCTTTGCAAGATTAAATTTAACATCAGAGGTACTGATAAGATAAATATCTCTAGCTTGACTTTTATAATAATAATAATAATAATATTTTTTTATTATTATTAACACATCGGCCGATTCCCACCAAGGCAGGGTGGCCTGTAAAAGAAAAACTTTCATCATTCACACCATCACTGTCTTGCCAGAGGGGGTGCTTTACATTACAGTTATAAAACTGCAACATTAACACCCCTCCTTCAGAGTGTAGACACTGTACTTCCCATATCAAGGACTCAAGTCCGGCCTGCCGGTTTCCCTGAATCCCTTCATAAATGTTACTTTGCTCACACTCCAACAGCACGTCAAGTATTAAAAACCATTTGTCTCCATTCACTCCTATCAAATACGCTCATGCACGCTTGCTGGAAGTCCAAGTCCCTCGCACACAAAACCACCTTTACCTCCTACCTCCAACCCTTCCTAGGTCGAACCCTATCCCGCCTTCCCTCCACTACAGATTTATATACTCTCAAAGTAATTCTGTTTTGTTCCATTCTCTCTACATGTCCGAACAACCTCAACAACCCCTTCTCAGCCCTCTGGATAATACTTTTGAACTACAAATTCTCTGCATTATATTCACACCACACATTGCCCTCAGACATGACATCTCCACTGCCTCCAGCCTTCTTCTCGTTGCAACATTCATCACCAATGCTTCACACCCATACAAGTGTGTTAGTACAACTATACTATTACACAATCCCCTTCTTGCTTCCACAAAGTTCTTCGTCTCCACAGATTCCTAAGTGCACCACTCACCCTTTTCCCCTCATCAATTCTGTGATTCACCTCATCCTTCACAGACCCATCTGCTGGCACGTCCACTCCTAAATATCTTAATACATTCACCTCCTCCATACCCTCTCTCTCTCTCCAATCTGATATCCAGTCTTTCGTCACCATCTTATCCTCATAACCTTACTCTTTCCTATATTCACTTTTAATTTTCATCTTTTACATACCCTATCAAATTCATCCACCAACCTCTGCAACTTCTCTTCAGAATCTCCCAAAAGCACAGTGTCATCAGCAAAGAGCAACTGTGACAACTCCCACTTTGTGTTTGATTCTTTATCTTTTAACTCCACACCTCTTGCCAAGACCCTAGCATTCACCTCTCTTACAATCCCATCTATAAATATATTGAACAACCACAGTGACATCACATATCCTTGTCTAAGGCCTACTTTTACTGGGAAATAATCTCCCTCTCTCCTACATACTCTAACCTGAGCCTCGCTATCCTTGTAAGAACTCTTCAATGCTTTCAGTAACCTACCTCCTATACCATACACCTGCAACATCTGCCACATTGCCCCCCTATCCACCCTGTCATATGCCTTTTCTTTATCCATGAATGCCACAAAAATCTCTTTACCCTTATCTAAATACTGTTCACCTATATGTTTCACTGTAAACACTTTTTTGTACACACCCCTACCTTTCCTAAAGCCTCTTTGTTCATCTGCTATCCTACTCTCTGTCTTACTCTTAATTCTTTCAATAATAACACTATCATACACTTTACCAGGTATACTCAACAGACCTATTCCCTATAATTTTTGCACTCTCTTTTATCCCCTTTGCCTTTATACAAAGGAACTATGCATGCTCTCTGCCAATCCCTAGGTACCTTACCCTCTTCCATACATTTATTAAATAATAGCACTAACCACTCCAAAACTATATCCCCTCCTGCTTTTAACATTTCTATCGTTATCCCATCAATCCCAGCTGCCTTACCCCCTTTCATTTTACCCACTGCCTCACGAATTTCCCCCCACTCACAACTGGCTCTTCCTCACTCCTACAAGATGTTATTCCTCCTTGCCGTATACACAAAATCACAACTTCCCTATCTTCATCAACATTTAACAATTCCTCAAAATATTCTGTCCATCTTCCCGATACCTCTAACTCTCCATTTAATAACTCTCCTCTCCCATTTTTAACTGTCAAATTCATTTGTTCCCTAGGCTTCCTCAACTTATTAATCTCACTACAAAACTTTCTTATTTTCAACAAAATTTGTTGATAACATCTCACCATTCTCTCATTTGCTCACTTTTGACACTGCTTCACCACTCTCCTAACGTCTCTTTTTCTCTCCATATACTCTTCCCTCCTTGTATCACTTCTACTTTGTAGAAACCTCTCGTATGCTAACTTTCTCCCTTACTACTCTCTTTACATCATCATTCCACCAATCGCTCTTCTTCCCTCCCGCACCCACTTTCCTGTAACCACAAACTTCTGCTGAACACTAACACTACATTCTTAAACCTACCCCATACATCTTCGACCCCATTGCCTATCTCTCACTAGCCCATCTATCCTTGAATAGTTGTTTATATCTTACCCTAAATGCCTCCTCATTTAGTTTATACACCTTCACCTCTCTCTTACATGCTGCTTCTATTTTCTTTGTATCCCATCTACCTTTTACTCTCATTGTAGCTACAACTAGAAAGTGATCTGATATATCTGTGGCCCCTCTATAAACATGAAGTCTACTAAACAGTCTTTTATCTACAAATACATAGTCCAACAAACTACTGTCATTACGCCCTACATCATATCTTGTATACTTATTTATCCTCTTTTTCTTAAAATACGTATTACTTATAGCTAAACCCCTTTTTATACAAAGTTCAATCAAAGGCTCCCATTATCATTTGCACCTGGCACCCCAAACCTACCTACCACACCCTCTCTAAATGTTTCTCCTACTTTAGCATTTAGGTCCCCTACCACAATTACTCTCTCACTTGATTCAAAGGTTCCTATACATTTGCTTAACATCTCCCAAAATCAATCTCAATCTCTCAATATCTCTCACTCTCTCTCAATATCTCTCTCTCTCAATATCTCTATCTCTTCTCCAGGTGCATACACACTTATTATGACCCACTTTTCATATCTGACCCTTATTTTAATCCACATAGTCCTTGAATTTGCACATTTATATTCCCTCTTCTCTTTCCATAACTGGTCCTTCAACATTATTGTTACCCTTTCCTTAGCTCTAACACTCTAGCTACTCCTGACTGAATCCCATTTATTTCTCCCCACTGAAACCTGCCTACACCCTTCAGCTTTATTTTGCTTAGGGCCAGGACATCCAACTCCTTTTCATTCATAACATCAGCAATAATCTCTTTCTTATCATCTGCACTACATCCACACACATGCAAGCATCCCAGTTTTATGAAGTTTTTCTTCTACTGATTTTTAGTAAATGTGTATAGGAGGAGGGGTTACTAGCCCATTGCTCCCGGCATTTTAGTCGCCTCATACGACATGCATGGCTTACGGAGGATTCTTTTCCACTTCCCCAAGGACAATAGAGAGAAAAACAAACAAGAACAAGAGCTATTAAGAAAAAGAAGAAAAACCCTAGATGTGTCTATGCTTATATACAGTGGTCCCTTGTTTTTCGCAATTAATTCGTTCCTGGAAATGTGACTATTATCGAAATTAACAATTTTCGAATCCATTTTCCCCATAAGAAATATCAACAATTTTTTTTTTTTACCTTAAAGAAAGATAGATTTACATGCACAAAAGAATGAACATTAAATATGACAGTTACCTTTATTGAAGGCTGTTGCTGATGAATGGAAGACAGGGAGGAGGAGAGAGGGAAGAGAGGTTATTGTTTGGAAGGGAAATCCCCCTCCATAAGGACTGTAGGTCACTTCAGGGGTCACTTCCCTACCTTAAATATAGATTTACATGCAGAAAAGAATGCCAAATAAATGTAAAGCACTAATAAAATGTATAACTGAACATTTATTATCACACTTACCTTTTATTGAAGACTTGTTGGTGTATGGCAGAGGGAGGGGAGGCGAGTTTATTGTTGGCGAATATGACACTGATATCAACTCTATGGCTTATTTATCTATCACAATTCAACTAATATGACAAACAATTTTAATAACATAGAAACATGGAATATACTCTAGAATGAATAAAATAAGTCATTATGTATGTCACGAGAGGTGTTGTGTTGTGCTGTTGTTCGGTGTATAAGGGCCACTGAGAGTAAGCCATCCATAATGGTGAAGCAGCAGCTGAGGCGGCGGTGTTTTCTGTAACCCTCCATAACTCCAACAACATTGGAGGAGTTGGTAGTATCGCTGAATCACTCAAGAGGGCACCCTCTACCACCATCACAACCACTGCCACCCTCTACCACCATCACTACCACCTTCTACCACTATCACAACTGTTACCATGATCACTACCACCTTCTACCACCATCACTACTACCCTCTACCACTATCACAACTGCTAGCACCCTCTAGCACCATCACTACCATCCTCTACCACCATCACTACCACATTCTACGACCATCACTACCATCATCTACCACTATCACAACTGCTTCCACTCTACCACCACCACCTTCATATTTTTCTTCAAACTTTTTCTTAAATTATGTGTTTCTCCCATTCTTTACCAAAGGGCTGGCACTAGAAGCTTTCCTTGGAGCCATGGTGACTTATTTAGCAGTTGCAAGCACTAAAACAAATGGAATATTATGAAATGTATCGTATGAACTCATGGGATCATCCTCACTCACCGATGAACACTGGCACACTGGCTGGGAATGGAGTGTGAGGCAGCTCGAGGCTGTGTGTACGCGCCCCAGACGAACGACTATTTGCGAGTCAAACGACAATTTGCGAGCCAATGTTTTGTGTAAAATAACGCTATGATTTTTGAAAATTAAGACTATCAAGCCTTACAATTATCGAGGGACCACTGTATATATATAAATGCATGTGCTTGCCTGTGTAGTGTGACTTAAGTGTAAGTAGAAGAGGCATGATATACCTGTTATCCAGTGTGTTTATGAGACAGAAAAGAGACACCAGCAATCCTACCATCATGTAAAACAGTTACAGGTTTCTGTTTCACAGTCACCTGGCAGGATAGTAGTACCTCCCTGGGTGGTTGCTGTCTACCAACCTACTACCTATAATAATAATAATAATAATAAAATAATAATAATAAAATAATAATAAAATAATAATAAAATAATAATAAAATAATAATAAAATAATAATAATAATAATAATAATAAAAAGTGCAAATGATAATGGGGGCCCTTTGAACTTTGTATAGAAAGGGATTTGGTTATAGGTAATACAGTACATATTTTAAGAAAAAGAGGATAAATATATACAAGATATGATGCAGGGCGAAATGACAGTAGTTCATTAGACTAAGTATTGGTAGACAAACGGCTGTTTAGCAGACTTCGGATGTACATGTTTATAGAGGGGCCACAGATAGATCGCTTTTTAGTTGTAGCTACAGTGAGGGTAAAAGGTAGATGGGATACAAGGGAAATAGAAGCAGCAAGTGAGAGAGAGGTGAAGGTTTATAAACTAAAAGAGGAGGCAGTTAGGGTAAGATATAAACAACTACTGGAGGATAGATGGGCTAGTGAGAGTATAGG
This sequence comes from Cherax quadricarinatus, assembly GCF_038502225.1. Classification (NCBI taxonomy): domain Eukaryota; kingdom Metazoa; phylum Arthropoda; class Malacostraca; order Decapoda; family Parastacidae; genus Cherax; species Cherax quadricarinatus. Next base: position 12,056,417 of record NC_091297.1, on the reverse strand, counting down.
AAATGGGGTCAAAGATGCATGGGGTAGGTTTAAGAATGTAGTGTTAGAGTGCTCAGCAGAAGTTTGTAGTTACAGGAAAGCAGGTGCAGGAGGGTAAGAAGAGCAACTGGTGGAACGATGTAAAGAGAGAAAAAGTTAGCATATGACAGTATTTTACAAAGTAGAAGTGATGCAAGGAGGTGGGAGTATATATAGAGAAAAAGAGAGGTTAAGAGCAAATGAGAGAGTGGGTTAGATGTTCAAATTTTGTTGAAAATAAGAAAGGTTTTGGAGTGAGATTAATAAGTTGAGGAAGCCTAGAGAACGAATGGATTTGATAGCTAACCCCTTGACTGTCAACCCCAAATCCTGAAGTGTCTCTTGGAGTTGCAAAATTTAAAAAAAAAAAAAAAAAACTCATGAAATGATAGAGAATCTTTTTCCGATTGTAACGACACCAATGGAACTAAATTTGATGGAAAACTGACGGAATTACGCTCTCGCGAAGTTACCAACCTCAGCGATATTTACAAAGTGGCGATTTCGTCCACTTTGAGCCCTATTTTTGGACAATTCCATTGTCCCAGTCGACCAAACTCATAGCTATTTCTTTAGAAAGCCATTTGTTCTATCGACAGAGTACAGGAAACTGCCCATTTACCAATTTCAACTACCCAATAACGTGAACAGAAATTTGCAATTTGGCCAATTTCCCCAAAATTAAAAAAATGTGACAATTTCAAAATAGGGTCCAGAATGAACAATGCAGACATTACTGGCTCTAAAATAACATTTTCTTTGTTCATCAGTCACGTCTCCAGGCCACTCTGATATTACTTTGGTTTTCTATTTCAAATTTTTATCCAAAGAAAAAATAGAAGATTTACTGTTATGCAGACTACTGCAATATTATAATAATTGCATAAATAATGTCAAATCGTTCAAGACTGCATATTAGAATGGCTACTTGGACATTTATTGGACAATGACAATTTGTTTACTTCTGAACATTGGGAAAAATCAAACATTTCCCCTACTTTGAGCTCAGTTTCAAGGTTCTTTTCATAGTAAAACCAATCAAAATCACCACTATTTCTATAAAATGTTTTCCATTCTATCAAATGAGACCAAGAACACGAGAATACAACCATAAATACTATACGAAAATAGACCACAAATTCGGCATTTTAATTATATATATATATATATATATATATATATATATATATATATATATATATATATATATATATATATATATATATATATATATATATATATATATATATATACATACATACATACATACATACATACATACATACATACATACATACATACATACATACATACATACATACATACATACATACATATATATATATATATTATATATATATATATATTTTTTTTTTTCTCAACAAGTCGGTCGTCTCCCACCGAGGCAGGGTGACCCAAAAAAAAAAAGAAAAAATCCCCAAAAAGAAAATACTTTCATCATCATTCAACACTTTCACCACACTAACACATTATCACTGCTTTTGCAGAGGTGCTCAGAATACAACAGCTTAGAAGCATACACGTATAGAGATACACAACATATCCCTCCAAACTGCCAATATCCCAAACCACTCTTTTAAAGTGCAGGCATTGTACTTCCCATTTCCAGGACTCAAGTCCAACTATATGAAAATAACCGGTTTCCCTGAATCCCTTCACTAAATATTACCCTGCTCACACTCCAACAGATCGTCAGGTCCCAAGTATCATTCGTCTCCATTCACTCCTATCTAACACGCTCATGCACGCTTGCTGAAAGTCCAAGCCCCTCGCCCACAAAACCTCCTTTACCCCCTCTTTCCAACCCTTTCGAGGACGACCCCTACCCCTCTTTCCTTCCCCTATAGATTTATATGCTTTCCATGTCATTCTACTTTGATCCATTCTCTCTAAATGACCAAACCACCTCAACAACCCCTCTTCTGCCCTCTGACTAATGCTTTTATTAACTCCACACCTTCTCCTAATTTCCACACTCCGAATTTTCTGCATAATATTTACACCACACATTGCCCTTAGACAGGACATCTCCACTGCCTCCAACCGTCTCCTTGCTACTGCATTTACAACCCAAGCTTCACATCCATATAAGAGTGTTGGTACTACTATACTTTCATACATTCCCTTCTTTGCCTCCATAGATAACGTTTTTTGACTCCACATATACCTCAACGCACCACTCACCTTTTTTCCCTCATCAATTCTACGATTAACCTCATCCTTCATAAATCCATCCGCCGACACGTCAACTCCTCAAGTATCTGAAAACATTCACTTCTTCCATACTCCTCCTCCCCAATTTGATATCCAATTTTTCTTTATCTAAATCATTTGATACCCTCATCGCCTTACTCTTTTCTATGTTCACTTTCAACTTTCTACCTTTACACACATTCTCAAACTCATCCACTAACCTTTGCAATTTTTCTTTAGAATCTCCCATAAGCACAGTATCATCAGCAAAAAGTAACTGTGTCAATTCCCATTTTGAATTTGATTCCCCATAATTTAATCCCACCCCTCTCCCGAACACCCTAGCATTTACTTCTTTTACAACCCCATCTATAAATATATTAAACAACCATGGTGACATTACACATCCCTGTCTAAGACCTACTTTTACCGGGAAGTATTCTCCCTCTCTTCTACACACCCTAACCTGAGCCTCACTATCCTCATAAAAGCTCTTTACAGCATTTAGTAACTTACCACCTATTCCATAAACTTGCAACATCTGCCACATTGCTCCTCTATCCACTCTATCATATGCCTTTTCTAAATCCATAAATGCAATAAAAACTTCCCTACCTTTATCTAAATACTGTTCACATATATGCTTCAATGTAAACACTTGATCTACACATCCCCTACCCACTCTGAAGCCTCCTTGCTCATCTGCAATTCTACATTCTGTCTTACCTCTAATTCTTTCAATTATAACCCTACCGTATACTTTTCCTGGTATACTCAGTAAACTTATTCCTCTATAATTTTTACGATCTCTTTTGTCCCCTTTCCCTTTATATAAAGGGACTATACATGCTCTCCGCCAATCCCTAGGTACCTTCCCCTCTTTCATACATTTATTAAACAAAAGTACCAACCACTCCAACACTATATCCCCCCCTGCTTTTAACATTTCTGTCATGATCCCATCAGTTCCAGCTGCTTTACCCCCTTTCATTCTACGTAATGCCTCACGTACCTCCACCACACTTACATTCTGCTCTTCTTCACTCCTAAAAGATGGTATACCTCCCTGGCCAGTGCATGAAATTACCGCCTCCCTTTCTTCCTCAACATTTAAAAGTTCCTCAAAATATTCTCGCCATCTACCTAATACCTCCCTCTCCCCATCTACTAACTCCCCTACTCTGTTTTTAACGGACAAATCCATACTTTCCCTAGGCTTTCTTAACTTGTTTAACTCACTCCAAAATTTTTTCTTATTTTCATTAAAATTTCTTGACAGTGCCTCTCCCACTCTTTCATCTGCTCTCCTTTTGCACTCTCTCACCACTCTCTTCACCTTTCTTTTACTCTCCATATACTCTGCTCTTCTTATAACACTTCTGCTTTGTAAAAACCTCTTGTAAGCTACCTTTTTCTCTTTTATCACACCCTTTACTTCATCATTCCACCAATCACTCCTCTTTCCTCCTGCCCCCACCCTCCTATAACCACAAACTTCTGCCCCACATTCTAATACGTACTGCATTTTTAAAACTATTCCAACCCTCTTCAACCCCCCCACTACTCATCTTTGCACTAGCCCACCTTTCTGCCAATAGTCGCTTATATCTCGCCCGAACTTCCTCGTCCCTTATTTTATACACTTTCACCTCCCTCTTACTTGTTGTTGCCACCTTCCTCTTTTCCCATCTACCTCTTATTCTAACTGTAGCTACAACTAAATAATGATCTGATATATCAGTTGCCCCTCAATAAACATGTACATCCTGGAGCCTACCCATCAACCTTTTATCCACCAATACATAATCTAACAAACTACTTTCATTACGTGCTACATCATACCTTGTATATTTATTTATCCTCTTTTTCATAAAATATGTATTACTTATTACCAAATTTCTTTCTACACATAGCTCAATTAAAGGCTCCCCATTTACATTTACCCCTGGCACCCCAAATTTACCTACTACTCCCTCCATAACATTTTTACCCACTTTAGCATTGAAATCCCCAACCACCATTACTCTCACACTTGATTCAAAACTCCCCACGCATTCACTCAACATTTCCCAGAATCTCTCTCTCTCCTCTACACTTCTCTCTTCTCCAGGTGCATACACGCTTACTATAACCCACTTTTCACATCTAATCTTTATTTTACTCCACATAATCCTTGAATTTATGCATTTGTAGTCCCTCTTTTCCTGCCATAGCTTATCCTTCAACATTATTGCTACTCCTTCTTTAGCTCTAACTCTATTTGAAACCCCTGACCTAATCCCATTTATTCCTCTCCATTGAAACTCTCCCACCCCCTTCAAGCTTTGTTTCACTTAAAGCCAGGACATCCAGTTTCTTCTCATTCATAACATCCACAATCATCTCTTTCTTATCATTTGCACAACATCCACGCACATTCAGAGTTCCCACTTTGACAATTTTCTTTATATATATAATATATAATATATAATATATATAAAGTCAGTTTTTTTTTCTCATTATGCGCTGCGTGCTGCAGCATTTTTTTTTTATATGGTGCACACTGACCACACAGACCCATTCTCTCACAAGTGGGCCTACCAGCTTTCTCCTGCTTGATTTGAAGCAGCTAGAATTATTGAGTATATATGCGTCTCAAACACTGGCTCCTAAGATGTATATATACGGCCGCAACAGTCAAAGGGTTAAAAATAGGAGAGGAGAGTTATTAAATGGAGAGTTAGAGGTATTGGGAAGATGGAGGGTATATTTTGAGGAATTGTTAAATGTTGATGAAGATAGGGAAGCTATGACTTCGTGTATAGGGCAAGGCAGAATAACACCTTGTAGGAGTGAGAAAGAGCCAATTGTGAGTGTGGAGGAAGTCCATGAGGCAGTGGGTAGAATGAAAGGGGTAAGGCAGCAGGGATTGATGGGATAAAGGTAGAAAGGTTAAAAGCAGGTGGGGATATAGTTTTGGAGTGGTTGGTGCTATTATTTAGTAAAAGTATGGAAGAGGGTAAGGTACCTAGGGATTGGCAGAGAGCATGCATAGTTCCTTTGTATAAAGGCAAAGGAGACAAAAGAGTGTAAAAATTATAGGAGAATAAGTCTGTAGAGTATACCTGGTAAAGTGTATGGTAGAGTTACTTTCGAAAGAATTAAGAGTAAAGATGGAGAGTAGGATAGCAGATGAACAAGGCAGCTTTAGGAAAGGTAGGAGGTGTGTAAACCAAGTGTTCACAGTGAAACATATAGGTGAACAGTATTTAGATAAGGGTAAAGAGGTTTCTGTGCCATTACGGATTTGGAAAAGGTGTATGACAGGGTGGATTGGGGAGCAATGTGGCAGATGTTAAAAATGCATGGAATAGGAGGTAGGTTACTGAAAAGCTGAAGAGTTTTTACGAGGATAGTGAGGCTCAGGTTAGAGTATAACACAAAGTGGGAGCTGTCAACGTTGCTCTTTGCTGGCACTGTTCTTTTGGGAGATTCTGAAGAGAAGTTGCAGAGGTTGGTGGATGAGTTTGGTAGGGTATGTAAAAGATGAGAATTAAAAGTGAATATAGGAATGAGTAAGGTGATGAGGATAACACAAAAATTAGGTGACAAAAGACTGGATATCAGAGTGGAGGGAGCGAGTATGGAGGAGGTGAATGTATTCAGATATACAAGAGTGGATGTGCCAGCAGATGGGTCTATGAAAGATGACGTGAATCACAGAATTGATGAGAGGAAAAAGGTGAATAGTGCACTTAGGAGTCTGTGGAGTCAAAGAACTTTGTCCATGGAAGCAAAGAGGGGAATGTAGAAGAGTATACTTATACCAACGCTTTTATATGGGTGTGAAACACGGGTAGTGAATGTTGCAACAAGGAGAAGACTGCAGGCAGTGGAGATGTCAGGTCTGACAGCAATGTGTGGTGAGAATATAATGTAGAGAATTTGTAGTTTGGAAATTAAGAGGAGGTGCAGGATTACCATAACTATTATCCAGAGGGCTGAGGAGGGGTTGTTTAGGTTGTTTGGACATGCAGAGAGGATGAAACAAAATAGAATGACTTCGAGCATGTATAAATCTGTAGTGGAGGGAAGGTGGGGTAGGGGTTGATCTAGGAAAGGTTGGTGGGAGGGGGTTGAGGTTTAGTGTGCGAGGGACTTGGAGTTCAAGCAAACATGCATGAACATGTTAGATAGGAGTGATTGGAGACAAATGGTTTTAAGGACTTGATATGCTGTTGGAGTGTGAGCAAGGTAACAATGATGAAGGGATTCAGGGAAACCGGCAGGCTGGACTAGAGTCCTTGAGGTGGGAAGTACAGTGCCTACACTCGGAAAGAGGGGTTTTATGCTGTTTATATAACTGCAGTGTAAGTGCGCCTCTGACAAGACAGTGAAGGAGTGAATGATGATGAAAGTTTTTCTTTTTGGGGCCACCTTGCCTTGGTGAGAGATGGCCAATGTGTTAACCCTTTCAGGGTCCACAGGCCCTCTCAGAGACTTGTTCTCAGGGTCCCCCAAATTAAAAAAAAAAAAAAAACTTATGAAAAGATAGAGAATCTTTTCCCAATCATAATGACACCAAAAGTATGAAATTTGATGGAAAACTTAGAGAATTATGCTCTCACGAAGTTAGCGGTCTCGACGATGTTTATGCATCGGCGATTTTGCCCACTTTGAGCCCTATTTTCGGCCAATTCCTATGTACTAGTTGACAAAAATCATAACTATTTCACTAGAACTCCATTTTTTCTATCGAATGAGTACAATAAACCACCAATTTACCGATTTCAACTATCCAATACAGTCGTCAGAATTTAGCAATTTTGCCAATTTCACAAAAATTTCAAAAGATGCCAATTTCCAAATAGGGTACAGAATAAACAAGAAAGACATTCCTGGCACTAAAATAACATTTCCTCTGTTCATTAGTCACGTCACCAGGCCCCTCTTACATTTTTTTTGCTTTCCACTTTGAATTTTTATTCTCACAAAAAAATAAGATTTACTGTTATGAAGAATACTTCATTACTGTAGAAATGGTATAAATAATATCGGCACACTTGTGAAAGAATATCAGACTCGCCAGTTAACATGTATTGGACGCTTAGCATGATTTGTTTACTTTTGAACTTTGGTAAAAATCTAACATTTCTTCTACTTTGAGCTCAATTTCAAGGTACTTTTCATTGTAAAACTAGTCAAAATCATCTCAATTTTTGTAGTACATGTCTTCCATTCTATACAATGAGACCAGGAAAACTAGAATACAACAATAAATACCATACGAAAATGTAGTGCCAAGTCTCTGTTTTAATCCAAAAACACGGTCAAAGTTTTCTTTTTCTCATTACACACTGTGTGCTGCAGGATTTTTTTATATTGCGCACACTGACCACATAGACCCATTCTTTCATATGTAGGCCTAACAGCTTTCTCTCACTAGATTTGAAGGCGCTAGAATTTGTGTGTACTAGTACGTCATAGACACTGGTGCGTAAGCCGTACTAGTACGTCCAAAACCCTGAAAGGGTTTAAAAAAAAAAAAAAAAATCTCAGTAGAGAGCCCATTTCTCCCTGCAGAAATTTGTTGTTTCCATGGAAAGTGTTTGAAACAGGCAACTACAGTGAACCCTCAAGCGCCTGAGCTGCCCTGCCTTCAGCTAGTGTGCCATTGTTTACAAGCCAGTCCGGACAATTCCACACGTACATGTGAATCATTTTGTATTATTCCAGTGTTTTTAGTGCTTGTAACTGCTAAGCCACCATGGGCCCAAAGAAAGCTTCTAGTGCCAACCCTGTGGTAAAAAGGGTGAGAAATACTATTGAATTAGAGAGATAATCGCAAAGTACAAAAGTGGAGTGCGTGTCTCCGAGTTGGCCAGGTTATACAACAAACCCCATTCAACCATCACTACTATCTTGGCCAACAAAAAGGCAATCAAGGAAGCTGTTGTTGCGAAGGGTGTAAGTATGCTTACAAAACAGAGATCGCAAATACTCAAAGAGGTGGAGAGACTGTTGTTGGTATGGATCAATGAGAAACAATCAGGAGATAATGTTTCTCAGTCAATAATGTGTGAAAATGCAAAGCGGTTGCATGATAATCTAATGAAGAAAACGCCTGAAACTAGTGCTGATGTTAGTGAAGTTAAGGCCAGTAAATGTTGGTTTGAGAGATTTAAGAATCACAGTGGCATACACAGTGTGATAAGGCATGGTGAGGCTGCCAGTTCCGACAAAAAAGCGGCTGAAAAATATGTGCAGGACTTTAAGGGGTACATAGAGGCTGAAAAATTAAAACTCCACCAAGTGTTCAATTGTGGGGGAGTTGAGCTTCATCAAAGTGAAGTTTTTGCCTCTTAATACAACCCCTCTCCTCCAGCCCATGGACCAGCAGGTCATTTCAAACTTCAAAAAACTCTACACAAAAGCAGTGTTTCAAAAGTGCTTTGAAGTAACCTCAGACACTGAATTGACCCTAAGAGAGTTCTGGAAAGATCACTCCAGTATCCTCGGTTACATAAACCTTATAGGTAAGGCTTGGGAGGGAGTGGCATGCAGGACTTGGAACTCTGCTTGGAGAAAACTGTGGCCACAATCTGTACAAGAGAGGGATTTTGAAGGGTTTGGGACTAACTCTGAGGAGCCTATGCCAGTTGTGGAATCTATTGTGGCATTGGGGAAGTCCATGGGGTTGGAGGTTAGTGGCGAGGATGTGGAAGAGTTGGTGGAGGATGATGATGAAGAGCTAACCACTACAGAGCTACAAGAGCTTCAGGTGCAACAGCAACAGATCACAGCTCAGGAATGTGCTTCAGAGGAGGAAGAGAGATCGAGGAAGTTGCCTTCGTCAAAGATTAAGGACATCTGTGCAAAGTGGGTTGAAGTGCAAACCTTTATAGATGAAAATTATCCTGACAAGGCTGTTGCAAGCCATATTGGCAACATGTACAATGACACTCTTGTGTTCCATTTTAGGGAAATCTTAAAGAGACGCCAGAAACAGAGCTCTCTGGACAGATATTTTGTGCGACAAGGGTCCAGTGACTCTCAAGCTGGTCCTAGTAGCATTAAAAAAAAAAAGAAGGGAGGTGACCCCAGAAAAGGACTTGTTACCTGAAGTCTTTATGGAAGGGGATTCCCCTTCCAAACAATAGTACACCTCCATCAAATTCCCTCCTCCCGTCTCATCACTCGTTAATAAGTCCACAATAAAGGCAAGTGTCATTTCAGTATTGTTTATTGTGCATGTCTCATTCTTGTCTGTGTAGGAAAATGTATATTTAATGTAAAAAAAAAAATTATTTTGTTTAATACTTTTGGGTGTCTGGAACGGATTAATTGGAATTCCTTTATTTTTTATGGGGAAAATTAATTCGGCTAACGTACAAATCTGTTAAAGGCAAGCTCTCTGGAATGGATTAATGCTGTTACCCGAGGGTTCACTGTACTGAGGTTTGGTATTTAAGTTACAAGTAGAATGAGAATTTTATTTTGACATGATACATGGTTGTACAGAGGAATATAATAGTTGGGTGTACATGCCAAAAGCCTCTTTGTATGCAGAGCATTTTGGGCAAACTTAAAAATTAACTTGAGATTAGGAAGGCAATAATAGTTCACTTGGTCATCAGATAAGTTACAGTGAATACAAGAGAAGTGAATATTATTTTAGGTAATGCTACATGGCTTAATAAGTCTAGTAGAGAATAATTACACTATTGAATTAGTTTATAAAGATTACAGTATTACAGCAGAACAAGTGAAAACAATTTACAATATGATGTTTTACAATTTAGTACTATTTAAACCAATGAAATTTAGACATCCTAATTTTGAAGTAATAAGTGGTTGAGCAATCCTCAGCACAATATGAGCAGCTTTGTAACAAGATCCCATGATGCTGCAGTGTCCGACAGTTGTGATGAATGGTTTGAAAAACCGACAAGTTGAAGATTGAGACACTTGTGCAACATATGGGAATCTTTATTCAGGAAACGTTTTGCCATGGGATCTTGTTACAAAGAATTCTTCAACACTTGTCCGACCTTTGGACGAAAACCTACTTCGACTAGTGGATGGTACCACTATGACCCTGCCTCCTGCTTCGCCTCACCTGACTACAGTATATAAGGCACGTCTACGGCCCTATGCTGTACATTCTACAAGATTGATGGACTGAACACATCAACTCCAGGCTGAGGGACTGATTACCTCAAACTCCTCCTCTCCTTACACCTTTCTGCTTTGTATTGGACTGATGAAGCCACTGTGTGGTGAAACGTTTCCTGAATAAAGATTCCCATATGTTGCATAAGTGTCTCAATCTTCAACGTGTCGGTTTTTCAAATCATTCATCACATCAATATATTTAGCTGTACATTTGAAGCTCTGTTTCCAAATAGCATGAAGTAGGTTTTGTCTATATTGAGAGTAAGTTTGTTAGTAGTCATCCAAGAAGATATTTTTAGCAGTTTGGCATTTACAGTGTCTGTTATTATGGTTGGGTTTGGGTGAGAGAAGACATAAGTAGTGTCATCTGCAAATAAAATGGGTTTAAGAAGATTAGATGCATTTGGTAGGTAATTGATGTATATGAGAAAGAAGAGTGGGCCAAGGACTCCCCTGAGGGACTCCAACAAGTACAGGTTGTGTAGTGGAGCTGGCTCCATTTGTGTATACATACCGAGTTCTACTGCTAGGATAAGATATTAGGTAATCGAGAAAGTGTCTTCTGACCCCGTAATGTTCGAGTTTTAGGTGCAAAAGGTCATGGTCAACTGTATCAAAAAGCTTTCTGTAAGTCTAAGAAAAATCCCAGGGGAAATTAATTTTTTTGAGTGCAGAATATATCAGTTCAAGCATATGTATAACAGCTTCAATAGTACTTTTTTCGGTCTGCACCCAAATGCCCGAAACATCACTGAAAATGCAGTAATATCAGACATAACAGAATTAAGATGCACACCATGAACTTCTAGCAAGAGCCATAGGAGTCACAGCATAAAAATTGAGATAATTAGAAATACAGTAATGCAAAATTCATTAATGAAAAATAATGTATTATGAAAAAAGTGTGTGAGGGATAGAACAAAATGTAGACAGCCTGTACTGTCTGCACAGACAGTCTATGCTGTCTGCCAGCTTAGTTCATATTTCGCAGCACTCAGGTGCTGCCCTCTCTAGGCCTGCCCAGGTCAAGTGGGACGCTGGTCCCACTCGCTCTCACTCACTCAGCGGCCTAGATTCAGTCAACAGTCCTACTTCACTCTCCCTCGTGGGCATGGCCCTCCCGGGCCATGGGCACAAACACACAAGCCTGTGTACCCACCACGACTTTGCAAATAAAGTAAGAAGCCTCCGAAGATGTATCATTTACTCCCCGCTACCAGAAACACCAAATAATCTCGTTCACAAAGAAAGGAGGAACACTGCAGCAGGCCTGTTGGCCCATACTAGGCAGGTCCTTCATAAATCCAACCCACTAACAGAATAAACGCTACCCAAGCATTCTCTGAACGATTCATCTACATTTGATAATTCTATTTACTCAGGTGCAAGTCCCACTCAAATCCAACCTCTCTCACTCATGTATTTATCCAAGCTAAGTTTGAAACTACCCAAGGTTTTAGCATCGATAACCCTACTAGGCAGACCGTTCCACTCATCAACTACCCTATTACCAAACCAGTACAATTTTCCTATATCCTTTTGAAATCTAAACTTGTCTAATTTGAATCCATTATTGCGGGTTCTCTCTTGGAAGGATATCCTCAAAACCTTATTTATATCCCCTTTGTTAATACCTATCTTCCACTTACTTCGATCATGTCTCCCCTCATTCTTCATCTTAGAAGTGAAGGTAGTTTAAGAGTCTTCAATCTTTCTTCGTACTGAGGATTTCTAATGCTATGTATTAATTTAGTCATTCTACACTGAATGTTTTCTAACAAATTTATTTCCATTCTGTAATATGGAGACTAGAACTGAGCTGCGTAATCTAGGTGAGGCCTTACTAATGATGTATAAAGCTATAAAATAACCGCTGGACTTCTGTTGTTTACACGTCTAGATATAAATCCCAGTAATCGGTTTGCTTTATTAATGTTGCAGTATGACACAGATGATAGAGGTGGATCTATGAGAAAAAAAAAGGCTCAAAACTGGTTTTCAGTCATTAAAGTTACAAATAAAAAAAATCATAAGTTCAAGAGAACTATCATACCTGATAGAGCATCCATCTGCCGTAGTACATTCCTCGTTCTGAGGCTTAAGTGACTACTGTCACTATCAAGAGACATGCTGTGTGTTGAGAAGTCTGCTGACTTGTTGTAACTTTGGTTCCCACTCTTCAGACCCCGACGGGACATGTTCGGGGACCCAATCTTCCGGTCTGGGGTCACCCGTTTACGGTAGGTGAGCGACTCGCTGTAAGTGTAATCTGACTTCGGCTGTTGCCTGTTGGAAACAAAAGAACTAATGCATCAAAGCTGTATTACAAGACAAAATTTTGAATGAAATAAAAAAAAGTGTCAGAAAATAATACTTGTACTGTAATCTGTAAAGTACAGTGGTACCTCGAATTTCGAACAGCTCCCAACTCGAACAATTATGTAAGTGTATTTATGTAAGTGTATTTTTGTAAGTGCTTTTGCAAGTGTATTTTTGGGGACCTGAAACTGACTAATCTAATTTACATTATTCCTTATGGGAACAAATTTGTTCAATAATGGCACTTGAACAGCCTTCTGGAATGAATTTTGACCAATATTAGATGTACCACTGTATTGGAATGTTTATGGCTATTAACCTATCTATACTGTAAATACATGTATTCATATAATAAAGCCCCTTAATACATTTAATTTGATTATACATTCTTTTTTTTTCCCCCCTGGGGGTCAGTCTGCAGACAGCTTTGATTATACATGTAATTTTTATCCCACCCCTCACCCTTTTTGTCTCTGTTCGGCTTGGTGCATGACTCCTCAACAGAAAACTAACAACAGGATTTCATTCAAAATGATCTCATTCTTATTAATGTCAATATAAGGAAGATTAGACCAATATTCAATGAGAAATACAAAAAAAAAAGTTTCTGAAATTCAGCTACATATACCTAAAATATAAATATGAAAATTTATATACATAATTCAGACACATGAAATTTCCCATTCTCTGCAGCTTCAGGATTCTCATCATTTCCTGAAATGCAACCCATGCAAATTCCAGGGTTCATTCATATTTTTTTTTTTTTTACAAAATGCTGATAAAAGAAATTTACAAGGTACAGTACCTCAATACTTTAAGGAAGACTTTACATACTGTATTTTTTATTTTTAGCAATGCCTACCACTTATAGGTCTATAATGCTGAACAAAATATATTAAGCTCTTCACTAGTTCATATTACTTTAAGTATCCTCTACAGTACTATGTTATCTTGGTGTCTGATGGTTGATGCATGGGGTGTATGTGCGTTTCACAAAATTTTAAACAATATTCATCAACAGGGATAAGGGTATATGGGTAGTTAGTTTAATATGTTTATTATGCACCCCATACCCATCCTGTGGGCAGAAGTCAAAAGATTACAGAGGTACATAATGGGTCCAGGGACTGGGCCTCAAAGTTTTGATGGCTGAGCAAGTTACAGAGGTAATGAATTCACAATTTACAAAGGTAATGAACTCCAGGTAGGTCTAGTCACAATCATGACAAGTTACAAAGGTATTAACAGATTATAGAGGTACACAATGGGTCCAGAGACTGGGCCCCAAAGTTTTGATGGCTGAACTAGGTACAAGGTAATGAACTCACAAGTTACAAAGGTAATGAATACTGTAAGAATGGTTACTTGCGTTTATACATGGCTACAATCATGAACAAATTTTAGAGTAATGAGCAATTCACACTTCCACACCCGGTCACAACTGTAGTGAGTTATTGGTGCAAATATTGATTGTTGAGTCACACACACACACACACACACACACACACACACACACACACAAACACACACACATACACATGCACACACAAACACACATGCGCACACACACACAGGAGCTTGGACTCGACCCCTGCAATCTCAACTAGGTGAGTGCACACACACACACACACACACACACACACACACACACACACACACACACACACACACACACACACACACACACACACACACACACACACACATGCACACATGTGGTAATGCTTTATTTACAGCTAGCAAAGTCAGGGTATTTCTCCAGAGAGGGAATATCAAGTTTAGTGGGCCATTTGTGATGAGTGTCTTCCACAGTTCTGTACACACGCAAATGTGTACATGCATGTACATTTATACATACATAACAATGAAACAAAATAAAAAAGTAATTACATGTATTATTATTATAAACACTGGTCACTTATTAGGTTAAAATAGCATTAAATAAGGTAATTCACCTACTTGGCACAGTGTGTTAATCTCAAGATTTCAGATATCCTACCATTAACTAAGAGGCAATTTACCATTTCCTGTATGGTTTGTTTAGATGTCTCTAAATGGTTGGATATTTGAACACTAAAATATAATGCTCAAGTACATGGCCCTTGTCTCTGTCTCTCCGTCCACAAACTTTTCACTTTGAGTGACTGAAATCTCCATGCAAATTGAGTCATGAATTGCCATAGAACTTAGACTTGCCTTTGTAGTCTGCCGACGCTTTAGAAAATACAGTGGACCCCCGCATACCGTACGCATCACATAACGTTCAATCCGCATACCGCTCACTTTTATCGCAAAAATTTTGCCTCACATACCGCTCAAAAACCCGCTCACCGCTCTTCGTCCGAGACGCGTCCAATGTGCGCCCTTAGCCAGCCTCACATGTGCCGCCGGTGGCATTGTTTACCAGCCAGCCTTCGCGGTAACATCCAAGCATACAATCGGAACATTTTGTATTATTACAGTGTTTTTGCTGATTTTATCTGCAAAATAAGTGACCATGGGCCCCAAGAAAGCTTCTAGTGCCAACCCTACAGCAATAAGGGTGAGAATTACTATAGAGATGAAGAAAAAGATCATTGATAAGTATGAAAGTGGAGTGCGTGTCTCCGAGCTGGCCAGGTTGTATAATAAACCCCAATCAACCATCGCTACTATTGGTGGTACAGCTGCTGCTGCTGTTGTACCACCGTCAGCTGCTGCTGCTGCTGTAGTACCGTCTGCTGCTGCTGTAGTACCGTCTGCTGCTGCTGTAGCATCGTCTGCTGCTGCTGTAGCACTGTCAGCTGCTGCTGTAGCACTGTCAGCTGCTGCTGCTGTTGTACCACCGTCAGCTGCTGCTGCTGCTGCTGTAGTACCGTCTGCTGCTGCTGTAGTACCGTCTGCTGCTGCTGTAGCATCGTCTGCTGCTGCTGTAGCATCGTCTGCTGCTGCTGTAGCATCGTCTGCTGCTGCTGTAGCATCGTCTGCTGCTGCTGTAGCACTGTCAGCTGCTGCTGCTGCTGTAGCACTGTCAGCTGCTGCTGCTGTAGCACCGTTGTTGGTGTGGCTTATTGAGAATACCAAGAAACAATTGACCCCAGAGGATTTGCCACCCAGGATAACCCAAAAAAGTCAGTGTCATCGAAGACTGTCTAACCTATTTCCATTGGGGTCCTTAATCTTGTCTCCCAGGATGCAACCCACACCAGTCGACTAACACCCAGGTGAACAGGGAAAAATGCCTGGAACTAGTGCTCATATTGGTGAATTTAAAGCCAGCAAAGGTTGGTTTGAGAGATTTAAGAATCATAGTGGCATACACAGTGTGATAAGGCCTGTTCTGGAAGAAAATGCCAAACAGGACCTACAGTACTCAGGAGGAAAAGGCACTCCCAGGACACAGTGTCTCATCAGTCATTGTTGCATCTTCAATAAAGGTAAGTGTCATTTATTCTTCATTTAGTAGAGTAGTACATGCACAATATATATTGTGCATGTACTACTCTATTGTGCATGTATCCTTCTCTTTGTGTGTAGGAAAATGTATATTTCATGTGGTAAATTTTTTTTTTTCATACTTTTGGGTGTCTTGCACGGATTAATTTGATTTCCATTATTTCTTATGGGGAAAATTCATTCGCATACCGATCATTTCGCATAACAATGAGCCCTCTTGCACGGATTAAAGTCGCTATGCGGGGGTCCACTGTACATTTCATTTTAAGAGGCAATGGATCAGGTACTTCCTCTCTGTTCTGTTCTACTTTCTTTAAACTTCTTTCCTAACTCGTCAGCTTGCGTGCGGCCAGCAGTAACAGCCTGGCTGATCAGACCTTGATCCACTATGAGGCCTGGTCTCAGACCTGGTCACGGGGGCGTTGACCCCCGAAACCCTCTCCAGGTGAACTCCAGGTAACAATATCTTTCAAACTTCTGTTTGAGGTACAGGTTATATTTGACATTCTCTTTCTTTACTACTAGTTTAGCCAAGGTATAAACTTACTATGCTCTTGGAGGCCTATGTGAGATTGTAATAATTTGTACATATCTGTGACCAGCCTCACACTTAAATAAGCATGTTAATTTCAGACCTCAGGCTATTTAGAGCAAGTAATGAGCATTGGGAATCACAGACAACTAAGCTATCAATAGCTTTATAAATGAAGGTTTATTAATGGCTGTACAATATTAATTATATTAGTATAAACGTATATGTTTACCTGGAGAGATATGTACTAATGATATCTGTGTAACATGACACTTTTATAGTTTTCTTCCTTTGCACCCATATCACACCCAATGGCTATTAAAAAGCAGTTTTGTCTACCAGCGTGGCAAACGTGCTAGTCATGCAACTGCAATCCTGGTGTGAGTAGACATTTCTGCACTATTTTTCTCTAACCAGGCTTTTCTGCAGTCTGTGATTGGTATCAGGTGTCTGAGAAGCCCACTCAAGATACAAATACAGTATCCTTATAAGTACAGTAGAGCTAATGATGGATTAGTAAGAGATTTACTAGTTGATGAACAGTTCAATTTAAGCAACTGACAAATTATTTTCAATATCCATAGCAAATATTTGTGAACAAATATCATATAAATACAGTACCTTGGTACTCGAACAGCTTCCAACTCGAACAATTTGGTATTTGAACGCTTTGTTCGGTCGCTTGACAGTTGACCGTTTGCTTGGTACTTGACCATACAAACATGACTTGCCTACTGCTCTTATTAAAGAAATGTGTGCAAAATGGTGGTAAGTGCAAAGTTTTCTTGAAAAATTGCACCCAGATAAAGCTGTAGCAAATAGTGTTATAAACCTGCTGAATGATAGTCCTGTCTCACTTAAGAAACATTTTAAGGGGCCTGTACTGTATTTAAAAAAAAAAGGCAAACTGTCAACATGTGTTGCTAGTTTTTGTATCTTAGAAATAAATAAGTAAATACTACATAAAAAAAAGCTCAGTAAAGCTAGGTAAATTCTTTAAAAAAAAAAAGAAAGAGAAATAATGGAGTGCTAAACATAGAAATCGTAAGTGCCTGGGAGGGAATGGAAGGCAGACAATTAGACTATTCAAGGAATTGACAGCCCCCCCTCAACAGCATAAAGGAACCTCCCTTGAGAGGATTATTTTTTAAAAATTAGATTGAAGCACTGCAAAAGGCCTAATGACCCATGAGAGACAAAATTCAACTCGCACCCATTTAATTGCTTTGACTGTCCAACCTATTTTTAATCTACCATTTTTACACTTCAGTCCCAATTCACTAACTATAAGCCATTCCAGAGTGCAAAGTTGATGCCTTCAGGGTATCATAACAGGGAACCACCCTCATGATTTTTCAACACATTTATGTCTATTATGTAATATGAAAACTATTCTGTACTATGTTTTAGTTGTAACTCATCCTAGCACCATGCATGATACATGTACAGACTTGAATGTTGCATAGCTTTGCAAAGACACTGCACCGCCACACTACAAGAATAGAAGACTTTAGAACAAGGGAAAAGCGGGTAAAATGTCACCGGATCAAATCTATCCTATCTACATTCATGATAGAGGTAAACCTGAAAGGGCTATACGGCGCTTGGGAAAATATGAGGAAATCATAGTCGATCCAAGGATCAGGAATCATATTACATTAAACTCGGGAAAAGCGGTAAACCCGCTGGGTTCATACAGCGCTAGGGAAATGGGAAGCTATCAGGTTCGATGCACAGGGAGGATAAATCTAATTCCTTGCATCAAGAAGCTCCTCACTGGCGTGAAGGCACCCCCCATGAAGAGAGACGTATTCACCCACCCACATACAAGTACGACGAGTAACCCTTGGCATTCAAGTCACTAAGCATAGGAGGCAGGGACTGTTCAGACTTAAGGGCTAACCTCCCATTTTTCATCGAACACAT
Source organism: Cherax quadricarinatus (assembly GCF_038502225.1). Lineage (NCBI taxonomy): Eukaryota > Metazoa > Arthropoda > Malacostraca > Decapoda > Parastacidae > Cherax > Cherax quadricarinatus. The sequence goes on along the minus strand of NC_091297.1, from coordinate 12,037,819 downwards.
TAATTCATGACAATCTTCCTAGATATTCAGTATCAAATGTAGTACTCATAAAATATACACGGAAAAAAAAACCCAGCAGATACCGTTCCCCACAATAAATCTCCACTCGTTCTGGCATCATCTTGGTGCTTCTCACAACACTAGGTGCCTGACACGTTATATAGTGTGATCCCTCTTACCCTCCTCAAACATTACACTACCTTTTGTTCCCATGTTGCTCATAAAATAATGTACCCGCACACAATAAGAGCACTCAATATATTAATTAAAACTGTACTTAGCAATAAAAATAAGTACCTGGGCATTACGTGGTTTTAAAGATCACGATAAAACAGCACAGTAGTAGCAGTACTATTTAAGTAGATCCTACCCAACCATTCTAGCTCACGTACTTGTGGATAACATTGAAGGAAAATTACACTGTAGATGTTAACAAATTCCCTATATGCGTTAGGGATCTGCATAGTAATGTGTTTCTAATGATAATTCAACTATTGCAGCTTGGGTAAAATTTATACTTCAATAGTCGATTTTTTTTTCAATTTCCGTCACAAACAACCAGCAACTATACAGTGTTGCTTAATAAAAAAAAGTATACACCTGTACTAATACCTTAAGGTCCACTAAGAAAGCAATTTAAGTGACTCTTTGATAACAGTAATACGCTGCAATACGCATAAGAAGCATGCGCAATGGTAAACAGTCTTTTTGCCGACTTGTGATTTGAAAGACAATGTACATGAAACTCTCTTAATAATTAACAAATAGGCCTTGTCCTAAATAGTATCTGCAATTATTGTATAGGCCACCACCTGTTTAGATGGGTGTGCTAGGTATACACTGATAGCTCTGGCTCTAACCTTGTAAGATGCCATTTAGAAGAAGGTACCACACGGTACTTAAATTACTAATAAAAACATTTTTTTACATTTATTGACTTTATATAATATTTAATAAAATACAGATGTGAATATAAATTATGTTTGCACTCTGATGACTGTTATTCTGACCTGCAGAAAAAAATATGCACAGAAGTAGGGGTGAATAATGCTAGGGGCTACGCAGTAAGTAGAGGGCGGGGTAAGTATAATGTTTGTCGGGAAACAGGACGTTTCCTGACGCGGGTCTTAGTCATATGATGCCCCACAGATGGAGCTTTTGGTCATCTGACCAAGACCTTCCGCTAGCTTACCGGTCATGTACACATACAGGACAACTGGTGTCTGACATGTACATGCTAGGTGAAAGTGTTTTGAGGGAAAGATAAATATGTTTATGAAGAGAGTTAATGAAGGTAATTTTCCATATTTTACCTGCTATAAAGAATTCTCATCCAACAAAGAAAATAATTCGCATATCTGGAAAAAATGCAGTGAAGCACTAAACTCTTTCAGTGATAAAGATTTGACGAGTTTTCGAAATGGACGGACGAGGCTTCATAATTTATTTGAAGCTTCATTTAATGACTAAAGTGAAACATTTCACATGGATCTCATCTATTTACATGCCACTGCCACTCTCAAAAACATTTACACGGGAAGGTGGTTTTGAAATTTTATTCAAGCCTACCTGGACACATTTGCAAACCCAAGAAATTTGCTGCAGGTACAATATGTTGTCTTCCTGGACATACATTTATGAACAAACTTTTTAAAGCATGAACATTGTAAAGTCTTGAGCTCTGGTCAAAACTTAATGAAAATTTGCGCATTTTGCCCAATATCACATTAAGAGTAAATCAGAAGCTGGAAGTCTGAAATTGCTCTATTCAAATGCACTTTGTAATACTAGTGATTATAATTCATTTTCAAATACGAGTTAGTTTTTTAATCCAGGATCTCATTATTCTTTCAGTAATAAAATTCGAGAGAAAGGTAAATTTTGATATACATTTACATTATTCAACTAGTTAGTAATTGCCTTTATATATGGCGCGAGCATCCACAGTATATGGCTACCTTCTACTGTATTCTATTAGGTACATGGTGGGAGCAACCCGCAGTATGAGACTACCCTATCCTATTAAGTTAATGTTGGGAACAACTCGCAGTATGCGACTACCGTATTCTATTAGGTAGATGGTGGGAACAACCCCCAGTATGCGACTACCGTATTCTATTTAGGTACATGGTGGGAACAACCAGCAGTATAAGACTACCGTATTCTATTCTATAGAAGGGGAGGGGGGTCACGGAGCCTCTCTGTTTATAAACATTTATGTTTTATACTCACTAGTAGCAGTGTGCTAGTGAGCTAATATGAGTACTGGGTAATGGTGAAGCCAAGTGTGATGTTGGTTGTAGTAGTGTAGGTTGTATATATTATTTTACTTTTAATATATATTTATATTTTTGTATAGATGAGTTTTTGTGTCCTTCCTCATAATACATTGACCATTTAAATTTATGCTTCATAATTTGTATGAAGGCACATGTTGGCCCTAGAGTGGTTTCTTGTTCTATTTTAAACAATATAAATGCCCCTAAACATAGCAGGTCATTTACCCTTTAAGAGCCAGAACTTTTATTTACGTTACGCAGTCAAAAAAGCTTAACAAGGATGAATGATAAAATGGAGAGATGCCAATAATGGTCCTCTTTACGCCAGTTGTCCTCTATAGGTTGGAATACTGTTCACTAACAGCCCCTTTAAAGTGAGAGAAATTGCTCACCTAAAGATTGAAAACTTTCTGTGCACGTACAAGTTCAGTCAAGCACCTAAATTACTGGGAGCGTTTCAAGCCCCTTTATCTTTATTCCTTGGAACGCAGACTAAGATGATAAATCATAATTTACGCTTGGAAAATCCTAGAGGAATTAGTCCTGAATCTATATACACAAATCATTCACTACAAAAGCAACAGGCTTGGGAAACGGTGCAAAATACCCTCAATGAGAGACTAGAGTTTGGTAACAACGGTATCTTCAAAGATTTTCTTCTAACAGGGCGCAGTTATTATAACCTGGACATCTCAATCGGTGGAACTGATAAGCATATCAGAAGACTGCATAGAGCCAATCACGATAACATTTTCATGATTCATAGCTCCAATTAATCTCAACGATATTAGTCATTTCTTCCATCTACTGCCCTAACCAAAAGCGGAATTGTGCAAATTCTACGTATGGGGCCTCTGTAAGCATGGAATATCAGGAAAAACAAATGGGACATGCAACTCTGAGCATCCCAAAAAATGTCGTGACCCCCTGTCTTTATAAAGAAGGGCGTCGTTCTCCCTCCTGTAAATTTTTTCACCCAGAAATGTGCCACTCCTCGGTCCTCCAAAAACAGTGCTACAAAACCAACTGCCCTGAATACCATCTAAAAGGGACCAGGAGGTACAGATCTCATAAGACAAACAATAGTAGTTACGACAACCCCACTCCAAGTGATTTTTTTAGTGCAGGAAACGAAGAAAGAAAATGGCAGGCAATTGGAGCCTTGTTGGACAGGAGACAGCCAGTGGTCCCCCATGGCCCTCCAGAACCACAACTACTGATGCCAGTAACAAAATCCCCCCAACAAATATAGAATACAACCTCGTTTATATTTGCTATTATATAGGGCCGTAAGCCATCCACCAACAACAAAATACTTTTTATCAGTGGGCTTCTAGAGGAATCAAAAGCGATGTTTGCAGCCTTCACAGAGACCCACACAAAAGATCACTGACAACGAAATATGGATAAATAGGTACAACCTTTTTAGATGCGACAGAAAGAACAGGAAACTAGAGTGGGGGCGGTGGGGTAGGTTGGCCTGTATGTCAGAGTCGCTCATCTGCACGGAGATGCTGAACATCACAAATGATGTACGTGATTAATGGTTTTGAAAACCGACAAGTTGAAGATTGAGACACTTTTACAACATATGGGAATCTTCGTTGAAGAAGCGTTTCGACATACAGTGGCTTCATCAGTCCAATACAAAGCAAAAAGGTGTAGTAAGGAGAGGAGGAGTTTGAGGAAATCAGTCCCTCAAGCCTGGAATCTGTGTGTTCCGTCCATCAATCTTGTAGAAAGTACAGCATATGGCCGGAGAAGTGGCTTATATACCGTAGTCAGGCGAGTCAAAGTAGGAGGCAGAATCATAGTGGAACCATCCACTAGTGTAAGTAGGTCTTCGTCCAGTGATGATCCTATTCAAATCACTTCTCTCTAGGCTGGAATACTGCTGTACATTAACACATCCGTTCAAAACAGGTGAAATTGCAGATCTAGAGTGTACAGAGAACCTTTACTGCACATTTAAGCTCCATCAAACACCTCAACAGTACTGGGAACGCTTGGAAGCGCTTAACCTGCACTCGCTGGATCGCAGGCGAGAGAGATATCAGTCTATACTTGGAAAATCCTAGAAGGAATGGTCCCGAATCTGCACACAGAAATCACTCCCTACGAAAGTAAAAGACTGGGCGGCGGTGCAAAATACCCTAATGACAAGTAGGGGCACCACTGGTACACTAAGAGAAAACAACGCAAGTGTCCGGGGCCCAAGACTGTTCAACAGCCTTCCACACTGCATAAGAGGAATTACCAACAAGCTCCTGGCTACCTTCAAGAGGGTGCTCAACAGATACTTAAAGTCGGTGCCGGATCAACTGGGCTGTGGTTCGTATGTTGGACTACGTGCGGCCTGCAGTAACAGCCTGATTCATGAGGCCTTGATCCACCGGGAGGCCTGGTCGTGGACCGGGCCGCGGGGGCGTTGATCCCTGGAATACCCTCCAGGTAAGTAGATTGCAGTAACTGCCTTTGATGGTAGGCTTTAATATCATCAACACCTGCAATTACTTAGTAGAACTTTACGTAATTTGTCATAATTATTTAGCAGAACTTTACGTAATTTGTCAAATTTACAATGGTTGTAGCACTTACGAACTGCTCTTTTAATATAACTTAGGTAATTTAACCTCAATGCAGAAAGTCACTGAAGCGTGGCATCGATAAAACAAGCCTTTTGTGATCCATTCATTGGTAAACCAACGGTGAACGCAAAGTGCCGAGGTGTTTTTTTTAAGGATATATATATATATATATATATATATATATATATATATATATATATATATATATATATATATATATATATATATATATATATATATATACATACGAACTGTTGGAGTGTGAGCAGGGTAATATTTAGTGAAGGGATTCAGAGAAACAGTTTATTTTTATATAGCCGGACTTGAGTCCTGGAAATGGGAAGTACAATGCCTGCACTCTAAAGGAGGGGTTTCGGGATATTAGCAGTTTGGAGGGATATGTTGTGTATATTTATACGTATATACTTCTAAACTGTTGTGTTCTGAGCACCTCTGCAAAAACAGCGATTATGTGTGAGTGAGGTGAAAGTGTTCAATGATGAAAGTATTTTCTTTTTGGGGATTTTCTTTCTTTCTGGGTCACCCTGCCTCGGTGGGAGACGGCCGACTTGTTGGAAAAAAAAATTATATATATATAATATATATATATATATATATATATATATATATATATATATATATATATATATATATATATATATATATATATATATATATATATATATACACACACACACACACACACACAATGTATAGATATATGGTCGGGTCTTACACAGATTTGCCCAGGGTCCTTAAAAGTGTTTATAAATTATGTTAACTACATACATGTATTATGATGAGACGAGGAAAGACATGACAGATGCATCATGATCAACGTGGTTTCTGGCATGCAGGTAGTGAAAGGAAAAAATATCTATGTTAAAATCATAATGAATAGTTTACGATTAGATACCAATAAAAGTCAATGATGAAAATAATATAGGGAAATCACGATAATTATAAAACGTTACGACAATGAGATGCAGAGAAAAATACTACTGCGTTTATCAACAGAATAGTGGTGGTAGTGAGAGACTAGTTTGTGGGAGGTAGAGAGTATATTTTAAGTAACTAGAGGAGGGAGCGAGGGAAAGCAGCTAGGATAGCGGAAACAGCTAAAGCTAAGTTGAAGGAGTGCTACTAGGTAATTGATCTACTGACAGAAAACCGGGTAGAATTAAGGACGAAGACAGGAGTAAACGGAAAGACAGGGAGAGGAGTAAACGAAAGACAGGTAGAGGAGTAAACGAAAGATAGGGAGAGGATTAAACGAATGACAGGGAGAGGAGTAAACGAAAGACAGGGAGAGGAGTAAACGAAAGACAGGGAGAGGAGTAAACGAAAGACAGGTAGAGGAGTAAACGAAAGATAGGGAGAGAATTAAACGAATGACAGGGAGAGGAGTAAACGAAAGACAGGGAGAGGAGTAAACGAAAGACAGGGAGAGGAGTAAACGAAAGACAGGGAGAGGAGTAAACGAAAGACAGGGAGAGGAGTAAACGAAAGACAGGGAGAGGAGTAAACGAAAGACAGGGAGAGGAGTAAACGAAAGACAGGGAGAGGAGTAAACGAAAGACAGGGAGAGGAGTAAACGAAAGACAGGGAGAGGAGTAAACGAAAGACAGGGAGAGGAGTAAACGAAAGACAGGGAGAAGAGTAAACGAAAGACAGGGAGAGGAGTAAACGAAAGACAGGGAGAGGAGTAAACGAAAGACAGGGAGAGGAGTAAACGAAAGACAGGGAGAGGAGTAAACGAAAGACAGGGAGAAGAGTAAACGAAAGACAGGGAGAAGAGTAAACGAAAGACAGGGAGAGGAGTAAACGAAAGACAGGGAGAGGAGTAAACGAAAGACAGGGAGAGTAAACGAAAGACGGAGAGGAGTAAACGAAAGACGGAGAGGAGTAAACGAAAGACAGGGAGAGGAGTAAACGAAAGACAGGGAGAGGAGTAAACGAAAGACAGGGAGAGGAGTAAACGAAAGACAGGGAGAGGAGTAAACGAAAGACAGGGAGAGGAGTAAACGAAAGACAGGGAGAGGAGTAAACGAAAGACAGGGAGAGGAGTAAACGAAAGACAGGGAGAGGAGTAAACGAAAGACAGGGAGAGGAGTAAACGAAAGACAGGGAGAAGAGTAAACGGAAAGACAAAGAGGAGTAAAAGGGAAGACAGATAGAGGAGTAAACAAGAAGAATTTTTACGCATGATAATTATTGGATGAGATAGACTCAAATGGGCAGTAGACCTCAAGAATATGATACTGTGTGTATGGACTGCAACAAGGCCTTCGATAGCTCTACACAAGAGACTGATGAATGTAGCGGCTCATGGATTGGATAAATTCTCTCTCGAGCTGTGTCATAGCTGACCGTTAGGCAACAGTGTGCATAAATGGAAACCCATTACAAGTGGTTTTCCAAGTTTTCCACAAGGAATCAGTACTGGGACTCATATTCACAATCTACATAAAATACTCTGATGAGGGTATAAATAGCGACATAAGGTTGCCGATGACACTACAACAGGTCGTCAAATAATTTCTGATAAGGGTACTAGAAAGCTACAGGATAACCTGGATAAGTTGATATTGTGGTTCGAGAAGTGGCAATAAAGTTCAATGTGGAGAAACTTAAGGTTCCAATCCCAGAAAAAGAAAATAACTTAGGTACTTATAAGCCAAGTAATGTAAAGCTCAGACTGGATGTGGAAAAAGGTTTACAAGTTCTGAATAGCAGAAATGTAAAGCCAAATAAACAGTGCATAAGCGTTAACAATAACGCTAACAGGATTCTTTGCTTCATACCAAAAAGCATAAACAATAGTCCTAAAGTTATACTTCAACTTTATATATCTTTCCCAAGGCCTCTTTTAGATTATGCTGCTTATTTTTGGTCTCCATATTACAGAATGTATATAAATGCGCTAGAAATTATAGAGAGAAAGATGACTAAGTTGATCATGTGTATCAGAAACCTTTCCTACGAAGACAGGCTAAAAGGCACTAAATTTGCATTCTCAGGAAAGACGTGTGAAACACGTGAAAGCGTATGGTACGTGTACAAGGACACGTTGAGTTACAAGTGTTCACATGCCTCATATTGAAACAAAGATACATTAGTGGCACCTTCTGACGTCAGACTTATTTTTGTTAAATTAGACTACATCATAGATAACACTGCTACACACACATTCTATTAAGTTGACGAAACACTTATCACTGACGTCCCATGATAACTGCCTGAATCAAAATAAGAAGGAAAGGCCTATACGAGCTACAACAAAAGGTAGATTTTAATACAACTAGTGTAGAGATCACTGATGGAAGGAACAAACGAAAGTGGGTCAGTTAAGAAATCTATATATTCAATTAAAGAGAGAAAAAAAAGGAATAAGAAGAGCAAAAAGGAATTCGAAGACTAACCCAAAAGGTTTTTTTCAGGTATACAGAAGTAAGATTAGGGACAAGATAGGCTCACTTAAGAGTAACTCAGGTCAGATCACTGACAGTAATAAGGATGTGTGTGAACTTTTCAACATTTACTTCCTCTCAGTTTTTACTCAGTTACTAGCGAAATTCCAGAAATAATAAATTACGTAGAACAGGACGATAATAAACTATGCACGATTGGGGTAACTAGAGACATGGTCCTCAGACAAATAGATAAATTAAAACCTAACAAATCCCCAGGCCCTGATGAACTGTTTGCAAGGGTGTTAAAGGAATGTAAAGAGGAACTTAGCATACCTTTGGCTAATCTTTTCATTATACCGCTACAAACTGGCATAGTCCCAGACAAGTGGAAAATGGCAAATATAATACCTATTTACAAGGCAGGTGACAAATCTTTAGCTTCGAACTATAGACCAATAAGCCTTACCTCCACAGTGGGAAAATTTATAAAAATAATTGGCGAGGTAATTCATAGCCATCTTGAAAGGCATAAATTGATTAATGAATCTCAGCACGGTTTTACAAAGGGGCGTTCCTGTCTTACGAATTTACTAACTTTTTTCACTAAGGTATTTGAGGAGGCAGACCATGATATTGAATATGATATTGTGTATATGGACTTCAGTAAGGCTTTCGATAGAGGTCAACATCAGAGGCTATTGAGGAAGCTTAAGACACACGGAATAGGAGAATTTTTTTCCTGGGTAGAGGCATGGTTGACAAATAGGCAGCAGTGTGTTTGCATAAATGGGGAGTTTGCATAAATGGGGAGAAATCAGAATGGGGGCACACCACAAGCGGTGTTCCACAGGGGTTAGTGCTGGGGCCCCTTGTTGTTCACAATCTACATAAACGACATAAATGAGGGAATAAATAGCGACATAAGCAAATTTGCTGATGACACCAAATTAGGCCGTCCAATTCATTCTAATGAGGATATTAGAGCACTCCAGGATGATTTGAATAGACTGATGCAGTGGTCGGAGAAGTGGCAGATGCAGCTTAATATAGATAAATGCAGAGTTCTAATTGTTGGACAGGAAAATAACCATGCCACATATAAACTAAATAATGTTGATCTCAATATTACTGATTGCGAAAAGGATTTAGGAGTTCTGGTTAGCAGTAATCTGCAACCAAGACAACAGTGCATAAGTGTTCGCAATAAAGCTAACAGAATCCTTGTCGGTAATGTATACCATTCCTGTATAACAGAATCCTTGGCTTTATATCAAGTATAAGTAATAGACTCACGAAATCGTAATGACACGATTGCAAACAAACCATACCCCGACGGGCTGGAGTTTTGAGACTCTGACCGCGGGTTCAATCCCGGTTGTTCAACTCTATATATCTTTGGTTAGGCCTCATTTAGATTATGCTGCACATTTCTGGTCACCGTATTACAGAATGGATATAAATGCACTGGAAAACGTACAAAGGGGGATGACAAAGTTGATCCCATGTATCAGAAATCTTCCCCATGAGGATAGACTGAGGGCCCTGAATCTGCACTCTCTAGAAAGACGTACAATTAGAGGGTATGTGCTTGAGGTGTATAAATAGAAAACAGGAATGAATAAAGGGGATGTAAATAGCGTGCTAAAAATATCTAGCCTAGACAGGACTCGCAGCAATGGTTTTAAGTTGGAAAAATTCAGATTCAGGAAGGATACAGGAAAGCACTGGTTTGATGATAGAGTTGTGGATGAGTGGAAAACTCCTTAGTACCGTCATAGAGGCTAAGACGTTGTGTAGTTTTAAAATTAGGTTAGGTAAGTACATAAGTGGGCGTGGGTGGGTGTGAGTTGGACCTGACTAGCTTGTGCTACTAAGTCAAATGCCGTGCTCCTTCCTTAAGTGAACGTGACCTGACCTGACTTGGCTAAGGCATTGGCTTACGCCGGTAGGAGAATTGGACCTGCCTCGCATGGGCCGGTAGGCCTCTTGCGGTGTTTCTTCTTTCTTATGTTCTAAAGTCAAAATATAACAAGAAATCTGCCCCCCCCTCCCTCTCTCTCTCGTCTACAGACACCAGTTTTGCCCGCGCTTCAGTCAAAAAACCAACGGTAACACAAAGGATCAACATATATTACCAGATGTATAACAAACACCCATGTCAGATGATTTATTTCTGACCATTGCAAAAATAACACTGCCTGTCTCAGACTATCATCAATATACCTATTTACTACCATACTCATATCTGGAACGAACTTGTTCTAATAGGATGCTAACCCAATAATGCCAATAGCGCCCCTCACCAATAGCCAATAGTGTAACAATATATTAGCTGCTGTGGACCAACAGGTCAGATATGTGGACACAGCATTCCATAACAGGGATAGTATGAAGGTAATGTATGCTTCCCTGGGAATGAGACAAGCTTGATTATCTGCCATGGTTTCTGCTGCTGGCAAGCTATTAGGATATATTCATAAGTATGTACAAGTCTCAGTAGTATCAGTTCCCAGTAGTACCAGTAACCAGTTACCAGTAGTATGACTCACTACCAACCGTCTGCATGAATCACTGACTGTTATTCATGTTGCTGCTGACCATAGCATGTTTTTGAACACCGCTCACCCCTAGGACCCAATTCGTGAGTCAGTCTTAGAGAGAGTTAGCAGTGATAAGATAAGATAAGATTTCGTTCGGATTTTTAACCCCGGAGGGTTAGCCACCCAGGATAACCCAAGAAAGTCAGTGCGTCATCGAGGACTGTCTAACTTATTTCCATTGGGGTCCTTAATCTTGTCCCCCAGGATGCGACCCACACCAGTCGACTAACACCCAGGTACCTATTTGCTGCTAGGTGAACAGGACAACAGGTGTAAGGAAACTTGTCGAAATGTTTCCACCCGCCGGGAATCGAACCCGGGCCCTCCGTGTGTGAAGCGGGAGCTTTAGCCACCAGGCCACCGGGCAGGCCAGGCGTGGTGCTCCCCATATTTACCCTCTAATATACGTCCTAGAACATCCAACGTGAGTGTTATTACCCAATCCACGTTACCGAACCCCCACATGATAATTTGGTGGCAGCGGTGTGGGCGTGGATTTACGGGTATTTCAGACATTAGAAGATTGTTTGTGGGGTGCCGACAGGTCAGAGGTCATGTCTGCCAGCCTCAACCGGTCGCTCCAACTTAAAAACCAGTTGCAGCCGTCTTTCAAGCTTCCTGGCTTAGTTTGTGTGCTAACTGCTTCACTCTCCGAGGGGTTGACCCGGATTCTGCAAATAAGCCAGCCAGTAAGCCAGACTGGGACTGAGCACCAGTCAGCCTGCCTCAGCCTATCATCCAGCCTGTCTCCTGTCATCCACCTGCTCCTTCATGCTGTGTGCATCGTTACACGTCTTCCAGTCAGCTATTCTCGTGGGTTAAGCCAGCATGACAACCGTCTGCGTGAATCACTGACTGTTATTCATGTTGCTGCTGACCATAGCATGTTTTTGAATGCCGCTCACCCCTAGGACCCAATTCGTGAGTCAGTCTTAAGATAGAGAGCAGAAAGGCAGGGCGGGCCTGGTGCTTTCCATATATTCCGTTATAATTATACTAGAACATCCAACGTGAGTGTTATTACCCAATCCATGTTATCGAACTCCCCACACGACATAAGGAGAACAACCGATCTGATTAAGTTAAATTGAGGAATCCCGGTTATGTTGCATTTTGGAAAGAAAAGCAGCAAGCCCAGAATGGACGCCCAGTAAGTGGTGTTAGTTGCTCTCTGGGCGAGTACTGAAGGAAAGACAGATACCTGACAAGCAGAGTACTTGGTGCATCTTTCTGTAAATGGGGTGACGACGTTATCTAATTCAAGTAAGGAATCCCTCTTACATTGGCAAACAGATGCTATTAATAAATATAGCGGTTTCTAAAGAAGGACCAAAGAAAACATACGAGGCAAGAACCTAAAACTCTTCTACACTGCAGTAGGCCTGTTGGCCCATACTAGGCGGTGTTGGGCTGGATAGGACATTTGTTCATTAGGTTTAAAGTTTAACTGCTGCACTTGGGCCATTAAGACTTCATTTCACTCTCACACTTTACGTAAAAAATACTTTAATTCCGAAAATAAGGATTGAAGTAAACTGTGTATACTGAAAGATACGCACCTCAGTGTATATACACGTGTGTAGAGAGAGAGAGAGAGAGAGAGAGAGAGAGAGAGAGAGAGAGAGAGAGAGAATGATCACTATCAGTTGAGGTCGTCGCCTAATTTATTAACCATTTTTAGTAAAGCTTTTGAGGCCATTGATAATGATAAAGAATTCGATATTGTTTATTTGGATTTCAGTAAGGCTTTTGATAGAGTACCACATCAGAGACTGTTAAAGAAAGTGGCAGCTCATAGCATTGGGGAAGAAGTTCTGTCATGGATCAAGCCATGGCTCACGAACAAGAAGCAGTGTGTGTGTGCATAAACGGGGTTAAATCCGAGTGGGGATCTGTAACAAGTGGCGTTCCACAGGGATCAGTCTCAGGATCATTGTTGTTTATAATATATATCGATGACTATGACGAGGGAATTACTGGAGTTTAACTGGAAAGAGTTCCGGGGGTCAACGCCCCCGCGGCCCGGTCTGTGACCAGGCCTCATGGTGGATCAGAGCCTGATCAACCAGGCCGTTACTGCTGGCAACACGCATATGAGCAAATTCGCCGATGACACGAAGATAGGTAGGATAATTAATTCAAACGTAGATGTCATGGAACTTCAGGAGGATTTAGACAAACTCAATTCGTGGTCAGAAAAGTGGCAGATGCAGTTCAATGTAGATAAATGCAAGGTTCTGAAGCTCGGGAGTGTCCATAACTCTAGCACTTATAAGTTAAATAATGTAGAACTTAGCCATACAGATTGCGAAATGGACTTGGGGGTTATGGTAAGCAGCAGCATTAAACCAAGACAGCAATGCCGAAGCGTAAGTAATAAGGCAAATAGATTACTGGGATTTATATCAAGAAGTGTAAGCAACAGAAGTCCAGCAGTTATACTACAGCTTTATACATCATTAGTAAGGCCTCACCTAGATTACGAGGCTCAGTTCTGGTCTCCATTTTACAGAATGGATATAAATTCACTAGAAAACATCCAGCGACGAATGGCAAAGTTAATACAGAGCATTAGAAATCTCCCGTATTTAGAAAGATTGAAGACCCTTAAATTACATTCACTTTTAAGACGAAGAATGAGGAGAGACATGATCGAAGTGTACAAGTGGAAGATGGGTATTAACAAAGGGGATATAAACAAGATCTTGAGGATATCTCTCAAAAAGAGAACCTGCAGTAATGGATTCAAATTAGACAAGTTTAGATTTAGAAAGTACATAGGAAAATACTAGTTTGGAAATAGGGTAGTTGATGAGTGGAACAGTCTGCCTAGTAGGGTTATTGAGGCTAAAACCTTGGGCAGTTTCAAATTTAGGTTGGATTAACACGAGTGAGAGGGGTTGGATTTGAGTGGGACTTGCACATGAGTAAATTGAATTATCAAAGCTTATTGATCGGACAGCATTGAAAATTGGGTTGGGCAAATATTCTGTTAGTGGGATAGATTGTGAAGGAGATCACTCATCAGCATGAGCTAGATACTAAAGTTTGACTACTCTTACAACCGTTACTGAGTATAGAGCAATGTTACCCCCCACTCGCGTGAGGTGGACCCTTACTTCCCCCAGAGACTGTTGGGGAATGGGGGTGGGGAGTTTGAGAGGGAAGTGGTAGCAGGTGTGCAACACACCACTCACTGCTTCACCAGCATCAACCAAAAACTATGAATCTCTCCTAACTTCAAATAACAGTTTAGACTCGTATCTGAAGGACGTGACCAAACACTGCACATCTCACTAATGCTTACAAATACCTTGCATATAAGGCTCCAGCCTTTCGTAGTAAATCTTGTTCAAACACAAACTGATCTCAGCGTTACCAGGAAGCAGAAGCCTTCCACATTTTACATCTTATTTCATCCACTGAAACGCATGTCAATCAAATTATTATTAATGAAATATTAACAAAATCTGGATAATTTAAAAACGAGGTTAACAGTATCAAACTGAACACGTAGGATTCGTCCACCATATGCCAAAGTTATTTGAGATGAAGATGAACAAAGTATCGAAGCCTTGGCACACAGTGGCGAAAAATCACTTTCACTGTTCAGCACACCTAAACCCAACCGCTGTTTCACCTACACAAGAGCTGCATATTTCAAGAAGTAAGAGCGTGGCTGCATCAGCACTACTGCCACCTCCCAGCCTGGCACTACTACGTCCCTCACACTCTGACACTGTCACTTCTCCCTCAGCCTGGCACTGCCGCTACCTAACACTGGCACTTACTGTGACAGATGGCACAGGTAACATTATTAAACCAGATTCAAAGTACAGAGGTAACTGGGAACACAGCTGTGCTCTCTCCCTCTCAGCACTAAACACTATACACACTGATGTATGCGGGCGGCACACAAATGTAGCTCCGCCTCCCACACTGCCAGTGGTTACCAATACAGCTTAGTCCCTACCGCTTCTTTCACCACCACCATCACCGTAATCTCTACTACTTCCACCTCACTTTACAACAGAAAACGGGAATGGGATCGACTATGTCATTATTACAAGAATATTTATATAAATGATCTGCAATTATATCTTAGACACTTATTTTGTTCGTAAAACTAGCGGAGAAAACGCACAAAAAATATTTTTTAAATAACTTTTGACACTTGCAATTTTATCTGGTATAAGCAATTATAAAAAGGGAATCATTCCTACAGTTATTAATCCGGTATGTGAGACTGATCCCCTGACCCTTAACTATTCGTCGGGTCAGGTGCTAGTCACTGGCAGGATGAGAGGTACTTCCTTCCCCATAACTCGTTCTGAGGAGAAAAACAAGTGAGGGGTAGATTTAGAGGGGGTGGGAATGGTCAATGGGCATTCAGCGGCTGACCCAGGCAGGGCAGAGTAAGATAACTCAAAAGCTAGGGTTTAAATAAAGTTTATGAGTGTATCCTACGTAGCTGCGTCCCCGCCCACGCCCGCTGCCTCACCCACACCCACGTCTCCCGCCAACGCCACTACGCGCACTCAAAATATTCACTACGTCATACCTGTGTAACATCCCTGTGACGCCGTGTACGAAGTTTATTTACCCACCTTACAGCCCGGCCTGTGGCCAGACTTTCCTGTGAAACTGGAAGCAAGTTACTTTACATGTTTTAAACAGGTACGATTGCTTACCCCCCCCCCCCCCCCCCGCCCGGCCCATTTTTTTTCATCTCGTGAACACACATGATGGCAGGTCTCGTGAACACACATGATGGCAGGTCTCGTGAACACACATGATGGCAGGAAGATCTTACAAACTTACTTAAATTTCGAAAGCATTGCCCATTTCTTAATAGTTCTTATTCTTGTAATATTTTCTTTCCAAGAGGGATAAAAGACAATATCGTAGCTAGAACAATTCACAAATAACTAGCACTTAGAGGAACCTTAAGACGACGTTTCGGTCCATCCTAGACCGAAAACTACTGGAGGTTATTCCGGGGATCAACGCCCCCGCGGCTCGGTCCACGACCACGCCTCCCGGTGGATCAGGGCCTGATCAACCAGGCTGTTACTGCTGGCCGCACGCAGTCCAACGTACGAGCCACAGCCCGGCTGATCCGGCACTGACTTTAGGTATCTGTCCAGCTCTCTCTTAAAGGCAGCCAGGGGTTTATTGGTAATTCCCCTAATGCTTGATGGGAGGCTGTTGAACAGTCTTGGGCCCCGGGCACTTAAGGTGTTTTCTCTTAGTGTACCAATGGCGCCCCTACTTTTAATTGGGGGTATTTTGCATCGCCTGCCCAGTCTTTTACTTTCGTAGGGAGTGATTTCTGTGTGCAGATTCGGGACCATTCCTTCCAAGGTTTTCCAAGTGTAGATTATGATATATATCTCTCTCCTGCGTTCCAACGAGTACAAGTCGAGTGCTTCCAAGCGTTCCCAGTAGTTAAGGTGCTTGACAGAACTTATACGTACAGTAAAGGTTCTCTGTACACTCTCTAGATCTGCAATTTCACCTGCTTTGAATGGAGATGTTAGTGTACAGCAGTATTCCAGCCTAGAGGGAACAAGTGATTTGAAAAGGATCATCATGGGCTTGGCATCTCTCGTTTTGAACGTTCTCATTATCCATCCTATCATTTTCTTTGCACTTGTAATCGTGGCACTGTGATCCTTGAAAGTGAGATCCTCAGACATTACTACTCCCAGGTTCCTTATATTATTTTTCCGCTCTATTGCATGGCCAGAGTTTGTAGTATACTCTGTTCTAGTTATTATCTCCTCCAGTTTTCCATAACGGAGTAGTTGGAATATGTCCTCTTTGAACATCATATTATTTTCCGTTGCCCACTGGAAACCTTTGTTTATATCTTCTTGGAGGTTAACCGCGTCCTCAGCAGATGACAGCCTCATGCAGATCCTAGTATCATCCGCAAAGGATGATACGGTGCTGTGGTGTATATCTCGGTCTATGTCTGATATGAGGATGAGGAATAAGATGGGGGCGAGTACTGTGCCTTGTGGAACAGAGCTCTTCACTATAGCAGCCTCCGATTTAACTCTGTTGACCACTACTCTTTGTGTTCGATTTGTTAGGAAGTTGAAGATCCATCTCCCCACTTTCCCAGTTATTCCTTTAGCACGTATTTTATGGGCTATTACGCCATGATCGCATTTGTCAAACGTTTTTGCAAAGTCTGTATGTATTACATCTGCATTCTGATTTTCTTCCAGTGCATCCAAGGCCATATAGTGATCCAGTAGTTGTGAGAGGCAGGAGCGACCTGCCCTGAACCCATGTTGCCCTGGATTGTGCAGATTTTGGGAATCCAGGTGATTTGCAATCCTGCTTCTTAGCACTCTTTCAAAGATTTTTATGATGTGGGACGTTAGAGCTATTGGTCTATAGTTCTTAGCTAATGCTTTGCTGCCACCTTTATGGAATGGGGCTATATCCGTTGTTTTAAGTGACTGGAATTTCACCCATGTCCAAGCTCCTCCTCCATAGTGTACTTAGGGCACGCGAGAGGGGTTTCTTGCAGTTCTTAATGAATAGAGTTCCACGAGTCTGGGCCTGGGGCTGAGTGCATGGGCATGTTGTCAATGGCTTCTTCGAAGTCTATCGGAGTTAGGGTAATGTCGGAAATCTGGCATACATTTATGGAGTTATGAGGCTCAGTCATGAAGAAATCAATTGGTTCGTCGATCTTCAGACTGATTAGTGGCTCACTAAATACCACTACTATAATTTCCACTATTATTTCTTCCCTAGTATTATAGCTGCTACTACTACTACGTCTACCTAATTATTACTACAACTTCCGCTACAATTAATGATAATGCTGCTTCTGCTACTACTACTAACAGCTCCCTTAAAGACCAAAAAGGCACAATACCGTGGCTGGAACAATACATAAATAACTTGTATATTGGAGAGTCGGACCGAAACGTCGTCGTAAGCTCCCCTCTCCTATGTGCGGGTTATTTGTGCAACGACCTGCTCCCGCATTCCCCCTCCCTCCTCCCGACCCGTTTTCCGGTCTTTTCTGCCTTTTCTCCCTCGGTTATTTGACAATGTCCAAAACGGACCGAAACGTAGTCAAAAGCTTCTAAGTACGGGTTATTTCCTTTCTAATTTGATACTTGGTTCTAGACCAGGCCGCCGGGGTAACAATCTCCAGAAATATCTCAGGTGTAGCACTGATGTGCTAGTTTATACATGCTGCTAGGTTTGGTTCAGTTTCCCTGACATAACTTGTCACAGCCCTGCACTGACTGCTTTAAGATTCTCCACTTTGGTGCTGGTGAGAACTTTTATGGATGTGATGGAATTTGTAGCTGTATCTCTTTACTAGTAAGTCAGGTATCCCGTGTGTGCATTATCATAAGCTTTCAAGGCGTGGAGTCGAGCACTGAAAGTTTCTCTGCTGTTAAGAAATGTTAGTGGTCTGGTACTCTGATGTGTGTACCGGTTTCCACTGGATTATTTATTTTAGCTGGGGTTGGAGGTATCTTAGTTAGCCCAAGTGATGAACGGTTAGAGATCAGAACTGAACTACCAATGATAACTGGAGGAAGAGACATGAATTACCAGCGAGGAGTAGGAAGGCAAAGGCAAGAGAACCTTGTCTGCCAGTCTGTTAGATTGGGCTTTGAGTAAGAGTCCATTTTGACCATTGGTTCTATTTTTTACTAGTGACATTACTCCACTTTTGTATATTAAGACTGTAATTATCAAGCTGTAAAAATATAAAAGTGAATGCTTTACAAGATAAATTTCAGTCTGTTTATCTAATTCTCCTCAAAACATGATCCCAGTTTTCCCTATTTGTAATTATGAAGCATTCCTGTATTATTATATAGTGTATGGAAGGGAAGAGTGATTAAGCTGTGAAATGTTGAGTCACAGTCTTGGTGAAAGTGATTACTCGGGCTAAGTTAATTACAAGAAACCGAAATAATTATGGGATACTCAGTAACCCAACATTCGGTCTGACAATACCAATAGGTGTGCGGCGCAAAGTTACCAACTTTATTCTACTCTCCACTCTCACAATATAGCTCAGCACGTCTGCTCACTGCAAACACTGCGTCTTAAGAAAGCTACTTCACAGTAAAGTAATTCTGGTGACTGCTACACAGGTTGTCAACTCACCAATCTTCTTTCATATAACTTTAATAAAGTCTGCTTGCTCTTATAATCATCACTGACACTACATATTCTAATCCAATTTTAACCAGAAAATACATCTGAATAAATTAATACTTTATTTAAATAACGAAATAAAACGAAGTCTAATATAACAGAGTAAAAAAATAAACTGATAAAGATAAGCTTACTGTTATACTGTATTCTTCCATATAGCTATATTTCAGCCTTAGCATACCTGGGTCAAAGACAATATACACTGGCTCTTCATATCTGTCTTTCCATACCCACAAGATGTGCTCGATAGTGTTAGGGACAAAATCGATGCCAATGTTTATCCACCCGTTTTCTTTAGTGTAGCGAGACTCGCCACACATTAAGTTTCCAATCACTAAGTTGAGGGGGAACGTTACATTAATCAAGATATCCTTACATTCGCCATTTTCATACACCTGCTGTCAGAAAAAATGAAATACTGTACAGAACATACAAGTTATTTACCTCATTCTGTTCAGCCCCGCAAACAATAATAATAGTAATAAAAATAGTTTTTATTCTACAAGTAGTACAACTGATACAGCCTTATCTGACATCATTGACATCCTATATAGAAGTCCCTGGTTATGTAGAGCATTTCTGGCAACTTAGCTTAATCTTATTCCCCAAGAGGTTATCCACAATAGTCTGCTAACATCCAAGTACCTACTTACCGCTAGGTGAACAGGGGAAGCATGCGTAACGTTTTATCCGTGCTGGGAAGAGACCCCGGACCGTCAGTGTGTGGGCTGACTGCCCTATCAGCCAAGGTACAACGAGCACTCATTAGGTCATTTGAAAAAGTTTCTCTCTCAAATTATTTGTTGCAGCATTTGGCCACTTACAAGGAAGCGTCCCAATGCATTTTGTCTTATTTATATATATATATATATATATATATATATATATATATATATATATATATATATATATATATATATATATATATATATATATATACACACACACACACACACGTTTATACATGCAGTGGAACCTCAAATATCGAACTTAATCCGTTCCAGTAGTTCTAAATTCGAAAAGTCTGAAAAGCGAAGCAATATTTCCCATAAGAAATAATGGAAATACAATTAATCCATTTCAGAAACCCAAAAATATTCACAAAAAATACATTTTATAGAGATTATAGTTTTACATACATAATTGAACACTATATTTGTTGTGTGTATTAATAAATTTAAATAAACATAAAATAACATTTTACTTACATTTACTGAAGATTGGTGATGGCATCTGGAAGATAGGGAGGAGGAGAGAGGGAGTTGGGGTTAGTGTTTGGAAGAAGAACCCCCCTCCATGAGGACTTCAGGTATCAAAGCCCTCTCTGGGGTTACTTCCCTTCTCTGTCTTTTAATGCCACTAAGACCAGCTTGAGAGTCACTGGACCCCTGTCTCACAAAATAACTGTCTACAGTCCTCTGTTTCTGGTGCCTCTAAGATTTCCCTAAAATAGAACATGGTTCTGTCACTTAACTTGTTGCAAAGATGGCTTGTTTCAGCTTGCTCAGGGTGGTACTTCTCCACAAACGTTTGGACATCATTCCACTTCTGTATTATTTACTTCTTCACATCTTTGGTTTCTCACTTTCTTTACCACAGGGGTACCACTAGCAAGTTTCTTTGGCCCCACTGTAGCTTATTTCACAGTCCCACAAGCACTAAACACAATGAAATAATCGTAAAATGTTTGAATGAGAGCACAGGCTAGTGTTCACTCAAGCATCAACAAAACCAGACTGGCTCACGGCACCTGCATGAGGACGCGGACAGAGCAGGTTGCCGGACAGGTCCAGTACCCGGCGGTTCGAAAATAGGGGGGAGTTCGATAATAGGGACAAAAGTTGCTTCGAAAAAAGGGTTCTATTTTCGAAGAGTTTGATATATATATATATATATATATATATATATATATATATATATATATATATATATATATATATATATATATATATATATATATATATATGTTACTGTGCCCACGAACGAGTGGCATTGATCAATAACAACACTGCGACTGGCCAAGGACTCGAACCCATGCTGCTTTGGCCTGCCTCATGGTGGGCGAATACTCATGACGCCTTAATTCACTGGACCATACAATCCAGTGGATTAAGGCGCCATGAGTTTTTGCCCACCATGAGGCAGGCCAAAGCAGCATGGGTTCGAGTCCTTGGCTAGTCGCAGTGTTACTGAGATATATAGATATATATATATATATATATATATATATATATATATATATATATATATATATATATATATATATATATATATAAAATGACACTATTTTTATTCCTTTCACTCATTTGTACTGTCATAGCTGTGTACTACACATCGCTCTGTAATAAGAGAAACCACTGAAGTTCTCATAATGTATATGAATGACCCACAGGATGTACTGCAGTGCCCATCTGCCGTCTTCCAGAGGAGGAGGAGATTTAAGTCTTAGTGTATATGTACACATACACCTCTATGTAAATATCCTGGAAAAAGCAAAATTCACACAATAGGAACTGCTAATAACAATAGGGTGGGATAGGTTGTGTGTTAATACCTTTCTTTCGTTTAAGCCCCCATTCTATGCTCTTTAAATGTGTAAAGTGACGCTCAAAATCTTCATAAGAGTAATTTGGGATGCCGATGATTAAATATTTCATTATCCTTGGTATGGGTTCCTGATCATTACAAAAATAAGGTAAACAACAATGACCAGCATATCCACATGAAATCTGGCAACAGCAAGCTAAACTTGTAGAACAACATTAGTGCTTACAGTAATGATTCAAGATATTGTTACCCTGGTCACACCTTTCAACAAATAACCATTTAATAGCTCGTCATGTGCAAGAGGCGGGGAGCAGGCAGCTGTCATGGCTGAGTCTATTGAAGCCGGGCCTGTAACCATGTTTGTAAAATTTTCCTGAATAGAAGACTGCTAAAGTATAATGTGTATCGACTGTACGTGAGTCAGCAAGGTTGAAATTCACCTGAACACAAGCATCAATAATATGTATGGTTTGTTTGCAATCGTGTCATTACGATTTCGAGAGTCACTTATCAAGAGTAATTTTACCACCTCCCCCCATCCCCCAGAGTGGAAATTACGCTCTTAATGCACATACATAGATATTTACCTGTGTAAGTACTCTAGTGTATGTTTGTGCGTAACAGCTACATACATGCTGAAGAGACCTGCAATGTATGACGAAGACAAGATGTAGATGGAGATGGTTCATGTGGTTTGACCAGTTAAAAGACGATGATAGTGAGCTCTCGTGGACAGCAACAGAGAGGTGACCAATGAACAGAAGACAATGACAGTTATAAAGTGCAGTTAATGTATGACCCAAAGACCTTACCAAAAAGAACTTGACAGTGGTGCTTGAGGTAAGTGACATTTGGCGTTATAATGAAACAATGCTGTATAGAACAGTCCGTGCTCTAAGGTGTTCAACTGGCCTTTGCATGGGATAGACAATAAGTGTTTAATGAACTTACCTGAGTAATTGAGTAATGGTTATCAATGAAGTGAATTTTGTAAACGAAATTATTTTAAACGCATTTTAAATATTCGTAAGTAAAAGTGTAGACTTACTACTCCACCCACACGAATATAAAACCAAATCACAACTAAATGTCGGTTGCTGCGCGATCCAAGAAAGGTATTTCCGTATTCTATAGCCCCAGTCCCCCGTCTCTCAATACACGCTATTGGAATAATGCAGAGTGCGGCTTAAGCTGATAATGCACTTCAATATTAACTCTCAAAATCTGAAGGGAATCAGAAGAGACATTCACAAGTCATCATATGTAAGCTAACTTCCAAATTTCAATAAAAAATGGTAAATTAGAACAGTCCAAATTTCATTCAAAGCCTGAAGTCGCACAGAAGTTAAATTACTAAATTATCAACAAGGAAATATTGAAGCTAATTACATGCAACACTTTGAAATTATCGCACGAAAAGCAGTACCATTTTTTCCCAATTTATTTTAAAACAAAGTAAGAAATACACAGGCCAAAATCAATCTACACATTTCTCCAAGACTGATCAAGTTTTAAGACTGTAAGCCAACAGGTAAGCAAGCAAGTTTAATGCACCTTGGTGAACATATCATACCATTTTTAACAAAAGTCCTCAAGGCACACACATCTAATAGGAACACAAAAACTACATTAACAAGATTTAATTGCCAAGGATAACTAAAATAAAGTATAGCACTGACTTGTTTCTGATCAAAAGACATGCTCCATTTATTTTACAGAAACAAATCTGATTAGTAAAATTGGCACAACTTATCAAGAGATTTTCCCTTTGAGAAAAACACGTCAACGCTAAAAGTTTAAAGCTGACCAGAAGATGCATTTTCCAGGTACTGCGCAGAATCCAACAAAAATTGGATCTACACAGCCTAAACCCATGAAACGTTTCATTCATTTCACACGATGCATCAACCATTAAGATTTATGACTTCACACTTGTATTTTAATGAGAGGGAATTGCCAAGGAAGGAAAAAAACAGGTCCAAGTACTAGATCACTCACCGGCAGTGATATCATACAGCCATGAGGACGATGGGAGGAAGTCCTGGGTAGAGGCTGCTAGGTCGGTAGACGAGATGTATGGTAGTACCTTACGACGTTAGTTTTCTCCCAAACGCTCAAGTAAAAAATTGAAGATTGATTACCTGACAAAGGAAGTGGGCCATCTTACCTGCAGCATCATTCTCTCACGTCCGCCAGGAAGTAGCTGCACCAGCCCTTTCTCGGCTGCTGGGTTTAGTCACTCATTTTTCTGTAGCTCTTTCCTCTCCCCCAACTATTCTTCAACTATCCCGACTTCCCCCCACCTCACCCTAGGAGTTCTTCTAGTTCTAGTTCACTTTCTCGTGCACTTTTAGTACTCCAGCTTCTTCCTTCGTCGTCACTGCATTGAAAATAAGATACGCTAGAGATTGTTATGCTTGGGGTCGCCTAATGTGCTTAATTTGTATTCATATACGCTTATTGTAAGGTTCTGGGACGGGCAACAAACAGGTGCTGGACCAACCTGTGAGACAGCTCGTCCTTGCACTCGACATAACGAGCTCTTAGTCTCCAAGGAATTAAGAGACAAGAGAGTGTCGTTGTTTACCCTGCCCTCGTTACCCTCCTCCGCCTGACAATTTGCTTATTGACCTTCATATACGTACCCTAATCTAAAATCTAGTAAATATAATGATTTAGCAAAAAAAAAAAAAAAAGGCTCTTGGCGTAAATCGCAAACGTATTATATAATAAACGTAGTAGTTTAATGACGGGTAAGAAAGGTCATGAGAACAGGAAGGAGGCGGGGCTTGTAGAGGGTAGGCAACTCAGACATACGCAAAATGGATGTTACAGCCAAGTGCGGTGACGAGAGTGAAGGGTGAAGTGATGGTTGAGGTGAGGGGCCACAAGGCCAGGTGAGGGACGCCCAGCCACTCTCATGTTGAGGAACATTCACCCAAGTTTACTCTATACATGTCTTGTTTACTTTCTCCCTCCTGCTTCCTAAACACCTATCCCTCCACCTTGCTTCGTACTCCTGCTTCTTCCTCTACCTCCATCAATTTTCCTACCAATATTGTACTTTACCCCTTCATGTCTACCTAACATAGGGTATAAATACCGAGTGTGTATATTCACGGAGTTACTTTAATCCCTATTTTAAATTTACAGTATACCTGATATAGTCTATGTGAGCTGTAGTCTTACTGTCTCTACTTGGTACTAACTTCGTGGATCAACCCCGCGGCTCGGTCAGCCCCTTACCTCCCCCCCCCCCCTTCAATCATCCTCCCTAGAATCAGTCACATTTTGAATCCCGCGGCTGGATATGCCAACACCAATAGGGAGAGGCTTCCTTTTATTCGTTTTATAAGCTTATTTTGCCTTAACCCTTGAACCGAATGTACGAAATTCACACCGAGATGGTAACCGTCATTATCTGTGAGTGTTTACCTGGAGAGAGTTCCGGGGGTCAACTCCCCCACGGCCGGGTCTGTGACCAGGTCTCCTGGTGGATTAGAGCCTGATCAACCAGGCTGTTATTGCTGGCTGCACGCAATCCAACGTACGAGCCACAGTCAGGTACCGACTTTAGGTGTTTGTCCAGTACCTGCTTGAAGACAGCCAGGGATCTATTGGTAATCCCCCTTATGTTTGCTGGGAGGCAGTTGAACAGTCTCGGGCCCCTGACACTTATTGTATTGTCTCTTAACGTGCTAGTGACACCCCTGCTTTTCATTGGGGGGATGTTGCATCGTCTACCGAGTCTTTTGCTTTCGTTGTGAGTGGTTTTCGTGTGCAAGTTTGGGACTAGACCCTCTAGGATTTTCCAGGTGTATATAATCATGTACCTCTCCCGCCTGCGTTCCAGGGAGTACAGGTTCAGGAAATTCAGGTGCTTTCAGTAATTGAGGTGTTTTATCTCCGTTATGCACGCCGTGAAGGTTCTCTGTACATTTTCTAAGTCAACAATTTCACCTGCCTTGAAAGGTGCTGTTAGTGTGCAGCAATATTCCAGCCTAGATAGAACAAGCGACCTGAAGAGTGTCATCATGGGCTTGGCATCCCTAGTTTTGAAGGTTCTCATTATCCATCCTGTCATTTTTCTAGCAGATGCGATTGATACAATGTTATGGTCGTTGAAGGCGAGATCCTCCGACATGATCACTCCCAGGTCTTTGACGTTGGTTTTTCGCTCTATTTTGTTGCCGGAATTTGTTTTGTACTCTGATGAAGTTTTAATTTCCCCGTGTTTACCATATCAGAGTAATTGAAATTTCTCATCGTTGAACTTCATATTGTTTTCTGCAGCCCATTGAAAGATTTGGTTGATGTACGCCTGGAGCCTTGCAGTGTCTGCAATGGAAGACACTGTCATGCAGATTCGGGTGTCATCTGCAAAGGAAGACACGGTGCTGTGGCTGACATCCTTGTCCATGTTAAATATGAGGATGAGAAACAAGATGGGAGCAAGTACTGTGCCTTGTGGAACAGAGCTTTTCACCGTCGCCGCCTCAGACTTTACTCTGTTGACTACTACTCTTAATGTTCTGTTTGTGAGGAAATTATAGATCCATCTACCAACTTTTCCTGTTATTCCTTTAGCACACATTTTGTGCGCTATTACACCATGGTCACACTTGTCAAAGGCTTTTGCAAAGTCTGTATATATTACATCTGCATTCTTTTTGTCTTCTAGTGCATCTAGGACCTTGTCGTAGTGATCCAGTAACTGAGACAGACAGGAGCGACCTGCTCTAAACCCATGTTGCCCTGGGTTGTGTAATTGATGGGTATCTAGATGGGTGGCGATCTTGCTTCTTAGGACCCTTTCAAAATTTTTTTTTATGATATGGGATGTTAGTGCTATCGGTCTGTAGTTCTTTGCTATTGCTTTACTGCCCCATTTGTGGAGTGGGGCTATGTCTGTTGTTTTTAGTAACTGTGGGACGACCCCCGTGTCCATCCTTCCTCTCCATAGGATGGTAAAAGCTCGTGATAGGGGCTTCTTGCAGTTCTTGATGAACACAGAGTTCCATGAGTCTGGCCCTGGGGCAGAGTGCATGGGCATGTCATTTATCGCCTGTTCAAAGTCGTTTGGCGTCAGGATAACATCAGACAGGCTCTGTGGCTCTCATAAAAAATTAATTTTGATCTTCGACTCTCAGTCTGGTTAGCGGCTTGCTAAAAACTGAGTCATATTGGGACTTGAGTAGCTCACTCATTTCCTTGCTGTCATCTGTGTAGGACCTATCTTGTTTAAGTAGGGGCCCAATACTGGATGTTGTTCTCGACTTTGATTTGGCATAAGAAAAGAAATACTTTGGGTTTCTTTCGATTTCATTTATGGCTTTTAGTTCTTCCCGCGATTCCTGACTCCTATAAGATTCCTTTAGCTCAAGTTCGATGTTTGCTATTTC
Organism: Cherax quadricarinatus; assembly: GCF_038502225.1. Lineage (NCBI taxonomy): Eukaryota > Metazoa > Arthropoda > Malacostraca > Decapoda > Parastacidae > Cherax > Cherax quadricarinatus. The sequence goes on along the minus strand of NC_091297.1, from coordinate 12,010,782 downwards.
TCTGACCAGTGTCACCCTACGCATTTCAGATATATTGGCCTCTTTTAGCCGCTCTGTTATTCTTTTCCGTCGCCTGTAAAGGGAGAGCCTGTCTCTTTCTATTTTACATCTACTCCTTTTTCTTAAAGGAATAAGCCTTGAGCATACCATGAGTGCCACCGAGTTAATCTGTTCAAGGTATAAGTTGGGGTCTGTGTTGCTTAGTATATCTTCCCAGCTTATATCGGTTAGGACTTGGTTTACTTGGCCCCATTTTATGTTCTTGTTATTAAGTTGAATTTGGTGAAGGCTCCCTCGTGACTAATCTCATTTTGTCGGTCTGGGGCTCCGCGCATACATGTCTGAACCTCAATTATGTTGTGAACTGAGTATTTTGTTTTTGATATGGTGACATTTCGTATCAGATCATCATTGTTAGTGAAGATGAGGTCTAGTGCATTCTCTAGTCTAGTAGGCTCTATTATTTGCTGGTTTAAGTTGAATTTTGTGCAGAGATTTAAAAGCTCGTGTGTGTGAGTGTGAGTTCTCGTCAGAGCTGCCTCCTGGTGTTATTACTGCAACAACATTATTTGTTATATTCCTCCATTTTAGGTGCCTCAAGTTGAAATCCCCCAGGAGCAAGATGTTGGGGGCAGGAGCTGGAAGATTTTCCAGACAGTGGTCAATTTTCAACAGCTGTTCCTGGAATTGCTGGGACGTTACATAGGGAGGCTTGTAGACTACCACAATGACTAGGTTTTGGTTCTCGATCTTTATGCGCAATAGAGCCCCTGGCCTCTCTGGAATAACAATGAAACAAATAAAGTTCCTCCCCAGAAATTGTAAACAGTCTTTGGTAAATATCTTTAATGCCATCTTGGCCTCAGGACATTTTCCAGTGGTTTTTAAGACTGCTAGGATGATCTTTCTAGGTAAGCCCAATAAAGACATTCACCAACCTGGGAACTATAGACCTATATCTTTACTTGAAGTCACTGGAAAAGTTCTTGAGGTCATTTCCAACAGATTGAACTACTATATGGAGTTTAATCACTTTTTTACTGAAAAACAATTTGGCTTTAGAACACATAGAGGTACCAATCATGCAATAAATGTTATTTTCGATAATGTAGCAAGTCTAAAACATCAGGGGAATCTTGCCTTAATTGCCACCAGAGATGTTCATAAAGCTTTTGATAGCTTATGGCATGATGGCCTTATATACAAACTCATTGACCTACCAGACCATAACTGGACTTTCCTCAGAGTAATATATAATTTCTTAACTCAAAGAAAAATCATTCCCACCTTTCATGGCAGGTCGACAGAGCCTTTTATACCGACGGCTGGTGTCCCACAAGGTTCTTGTCTCAGTCCACTTCTGTTCAACATTTATGTGAATGACCTTCCTCAACCAGAGTTTAGTGATACGATTGTGACACAGTTTGCAGATGATGATATTCATGTCGTCTCATCAACTCCGGTGACAGGAAAATACAAGTATGAGAGAGTCATAGAAAAAATGAATATTGAACTTCGTCGAACATCTAATTGGGAAAAGAAGTGGAGAATTACGACTAATCCTGACAAGGTCCTTGTTAGCACGATAGGATGTTTTGCATCAACAATTGAAGATAAAGGAGGTATCTCCATCAGAGGTACACCTGTAGCCATTAGAAACCCTAACAAGATTTTGGGATACGAAATAGACAGGCTGCTCCACTCAACATCTCATGTAACTAAAAAGATCAACATAGCCAAAGCCGGTCTTAGCAGTCTCTTTCGATTCAATCAAGCCCCTCAACATGTCAAAAAACATCTGTATAAAATGTTGATAAGACCTATACTCGAATACCCTTGTGTCCCAATGTCATTAACAACAAAGACAAATATGCTACGGTTACAAAGGGTCCAGAATAGAGCTCTTCGCTTCATTACCGATACCAGGAGGGGAGACAGAGTAAAAATGGCAGTTTTACACATACAACAAGATATTACTGCCATAAATGTACGCCTTGACACCCTAAAAAAGAAACAACTCTATACAATGCAAGAACTATACATGCTAGATAGAGAACATCCTATACAAGTGGTAAATACCACGGATTATAGCATCAATACTCCTCCTCACAGGACTCAAAAAATGACTCTCCCACAGAGGGTCCGTCGTTTTATACATAAAGATGATTACCCTCGACCCATGATATTGAGCAACCTCCCTGATGAAGAAGATTGGGTAACACCAGAACCCTTCTATGTATACTGAGTACATCATCGCCTCCAATTAGGGAGACATCTTATATAACAACCTAATGTAAAAATTATGCTATTTACTATGGCTGGACACCACCTGTAAGAAGCCATTGTCACGGAATTCTATAAACTGGCCAGAAAATTATTGCCTTCATTGTCGCATAAATATCCGTTGTGCAATCGCAAAAAAAAAAAAAAAAAAAAAAAAAAAAAAAAAAAAAAAAAAAAAAAGCAATTGCAACTTGTATAATTACTACCAATTCAGAGTCATGTACTTATATTCTGTTATATCTATGTGACTCTGATGGGTTAGTCTTATACCTCTTAAAGAATATCTTATCATTTAACGTACACTTTTTAAATTACACCAAAGTGGTTGGGCCACTTACCTTTTATATCCTACCTCTCTCCCCCCTCCCACCCTTTTCCAAAATTTCTATCCTTACCCATCCTTCTTCCTTACCCATCTCACCAAAGCTCTGGTCTGGACACCGAAATACCGATCTTTACTGCTAAAACTTCCACTACATCATTTAAGGCATTAAGCAGTTCTGTGCAAATAAGTGCCTGTTCACTCTGTCGTATCAGTATAGGTTGTAACCTAGGATCCGTATTTCGTTGTATTTGCATTTGACTCCGCAAGCAGTCCACGGATGAAAGGTATTTTGTTGTTCGTTGCTGGCTTTAGACCCTGTATATTTGCAAAGAAGAATGTCATCGGATTGGTGGTATTGGTGGTACTGGGGGGGGGATCTTTTTTCCCGGCACTAGTATCTGTATCTGTTGGTTTGGAGTGGAGGCCATCGACTGTGGTTCCACTCCAGAAATGACTGGATTTGGCGTACGATTTCTGCCAGTTTTTTTTTTCCTTCCTGGCACTAAAAAACCTCTCCCTCTTGAGTGGCTGTGGCTACCCAGGTTTTTCCATGACCTGGATGTTTTGTATCTTTTGCCCCCTTTAGATGGTGTGTCTGGCAATTTAAGTTGTAGTATAATCTTTCCTATACTGAAGAGGGACACATTTCAGTGTGAAAAAGCTTACAGGAAGGGAGTGTTCATTTTCCTGTTGTCATATGGCACGGCATTTTCTAGGGTGGTCAAAGTTGCACGTCCCATCTGTTTTTCCAGATTTCCCATGCCTGCAGATACCAAGTGCATAGTATGCGCACAGGCTTGGTTTCCGTTATGTAACAGTGTGGAGTATTTAACGACGAAAGAATTCACACCGTCCAACAATGCGGTACTATGTTTGTACAGAGCAAGCCATTCAACACTAGTTGTGGAAGCGCGATTTTTTCTATCTACCATATGTATGACAGATGCGACCACAGCCAGCCATATACAGCGCATTGTTAAGTTACTGATTAATTTTTATTAGTAAAATTAGATAACTTAGAAGAGAGCTTTCAAAGCTTTTCCTCGTGCAAGTACTTGTTTAAGAAGTTTTTAGTATTATTAATTACTGAATTTAAGAGAAAGCGCTAAATCTGTAGAGGTCATACAGCGCCAGGGAATGGGAAGCAATGATGTTTCATCTAAGGAAGGGGACGACAGGTTGTTACTTGGAGCGACCAAGACCCCAGGAACGAAACATTTCCATTAAACAGTCGTTCTTCCCTACTTGTTGGTATCACATACATTTATATGCAGCGCCTTCAATGAGTTAATATATAAACCGTAATATATAACTGATTATGTGAAAAATGTTTGTATGCGCGAACAACATAGTGGTACAGTTTATGTTGAATCTTGATAAATTAGACACATGTCGGTTCTCTGAACCATTCATCTACAATCCTGTCAGATACTGCAACTTCTTGGGATCTTAATACTTGGGAATTCTTCGCTTGCCTAACCCTTGGGCACGACCTACTTCCACACTGAACAAATGCGACACCACCTACGACTGCTGCACCTCTCCTGCCTACGGTTTATAAGCTCCTTCTCCGCACTTATGCCGTATTCTATTCAAGATTGATGGACTGACCACATCGACTCAAGGTTGAGGGACTGATTACCTCATTCTCCTCCTATTCTTCAAGATTCTCCCTTGTATGGACTGATGAAGCCACTGTGTGGCGAAACGTTTCCTCAATAAAGATACCCAAGAGTTGCACACGTGTCTAATTTATCAACATGTCGGTTCTCTGAACCATTCATCTACAATGCTGAATCTTCACTACCTGTGTACACAAAGTCCAAGTCAAGATTCTGGGACCAGTCCATGGTAGTAATGTCTTACATAATTGTCCTTCATTTGTTACAGTCTGAAGGCCACGGACAAATAACCTTGGTCCTCTTACAGGACATAACCCCCCACCCCTTTTTTTTAACGACAATGAAGAATGTAAAAATATAAGTTACCAGAAAATCATAAAACTGCAGTAAGAAACTATCCTGACAAATGTTACAACAAGCCTAAACTGCATGGATAAGGAAAATTTAGATCCACACGGCACAGCTGTAAACTTGTTAGGCACACTAATGTTTTTCTCTAATTTTTCAAATGGTTATAACTATGACCATAATTTTACAGGGGTGGACCGGTAAGCCACGGAAGGCCTCGGTCATGTGACCAAAAGCTCCAACGGCTGGTCATCATATGATTGACCCGCGTCGGGAAACACTTGTCCTATTTCCTGACTAATCTTACCTAACCTCTAATTTTTCTAACACGTTAGAAAATATTTGAAACATAAGGCTGTTGTATGGCGTCACCACCTTGGAAAAAAAAAAGTTAATAAAAATATTGTAGATGAATGGTTCAGAGAACCGACATGTTGTTAAATTAGACACACGTGCAACTCTTGGGTATCTTTATTGAGGAAACGTTTCTCCACACACTGGCTTCATCAGTCCATACAAAGGATAAACATGAACAGGAGGAGAATGAGGTAATCAGTCCCTCAGCCTTGAGTCGATGTGGTCAGTCCATCAATCTTGAATAGAATACGGCATAAGTGCGGAGAAGGAGCTTATAAACCGTAGGCAGGAGAGGTGCAGCAGTCGTAGGTGGTGTCGCATTTGTTCAATGTGGAAGTAGGTCGTGCCCAAGGGTTAGGCAAGCGAAGAATTCCCAAGTATTAAGATCCCAAAAACTTGCCTAACCCTTGGGCACGACCTACTTCCACATTGAACAAATGCGACACCACCTACGACTGCTGCACCTCTCCTGTCATACGGTTTATAAACTGCTTCTCCGCTCCCATGCCGTATTCTATTCAAGATTGATGGACTGACCACATCGACTCAAGGCTGAGGGACTGATTACCTCATTCTCCTCCTGCTCATGTTTATCCTTTGTATGGACTGATGAAGCCAGTGTGGCGAAACGTTTCCTCAATAAAGATACCCAAGAGTTGCACGTGTGTCTAATTTAACAATAAAAATGTTAATTAAGTCAAACAAGATGATTCCATGAGAAATACGAGTAATGAAGGCAGACTAAAAATTGCAAGTGTCTTCGGTGTATAACACCAGGATATATAATAACCATGTATACGTTTACAACAAAATAGTTAAAATAGACAAAAAAATATTTCTTGGTGTCAGCAACTGAGAAGCCACAACCTAAACTTTGGCCAAGACGCGAGGTAGATCGGACACTGGAAAATACATCAAACACTAGATAGTCGGAATAATATTAAATGAAAAAGTGCCAAAACTGTTGGGAATTAAAAAAAATACACGATAAGTTATTATGGAAGATGAGACAATACAAGCATAAGCTGTATTCCGGTAAATTAAAAACAGCATGGATACGAGCACAAAAACAGAACAAGACACAAACTGAAGGATTAAACTAAGAGGAAGAGATGCAGACAAAGTCTGAAAATATTAACCAGGTGAGACTACATAAAACCTCAATGCTTTGAACATTCGCTGCACAACTGTAAGGATCCAGGTTATAAACTCTACTGACAAGAAACAGCTGAATTTCGAGTTCCACTCACGTTGACTGGTCTAAAGCCAGACTGCACTTCTGACCGCCTGAACAGTCAGGCTAGTGTTGCTCTGAGCCCACAGAGAGCTTTCCTACTCCAAAAAACAGGCTCTGCGCCAGGCTTGTCTGCTCAACTAGGCTGTTACTGCTAGCGGCCTGCTGGCAAACATCCATCTCATCCTGGTTGATCTGACACTTGGTAGAGGTACTAGTTTAGTTTTCTCTTGAAGATTTCTACACTTGTTCCAGCAGTGTTTCTGATATCTTCTGGTAAGACGTTGAATAGCCTGGAACCATGGAACCTGGAACCATGGAACCTAGAACCAAGGCGCCCTTTCTTTTCACTGGGTTTATTGTACATTTTCTCTCTTATCTCCACTCCAGTATGTTATAGCAGTGTGCAGATGTAGGACTAAGCCTTCAAGTACTTTCAAGGTGTATAGTATATTGGCATACTGAGTATTTTTTTTTTTTACTTCCCTAATGCCGGATTCTGCTGTTTATTATTGTGTTCTATCTATCAGAAAGTTGAATATTCATTTGCCTACTTTCTCATGTTACGACTAATCGCCCTCATTTTGTATGCAATCACCCCATGAACACATTTGTCAAGCGCCATTGCAAAATCAGTGTACAACTCATCCTAATTTTTTCCCCAACGCCTCCGTAATTGTCATAGTGATTTTGCAGTTATGACACGATGTTGATAAATTAGACACATGTGCAACTCTTGGGTATCTTTATTGAGGAAACGTTTCGCCACACAGTGGCTTCATCAGTCGATGTGGTCAGTCCATCAGACTGATGGACTGACCACATCGACTCAAGGTTGAGGGACTGATTACCTCATTCTCCTCCTGTTCTTCAAGATTCTCCTTTGTATGGACTGATGAAGCCATTGTGTGGCGAAACGTTTCCTCAATAAAGATACCCAAGAGTTGCACATGTGTCTAATTTATCAACATGTCGGTTCTCTGAACCATTCATCTACAAATATGACACGATCTCCCAGCTCTATATCCATGCTGGTGTGGGTTGGGCAGATTGTTCTGCTCCATAAAATTTGTAATTTGTCATTTCATCACTTTCGAAAACATGAGCGGTATGTTAGGGCTTCGTTCTTTAAGTATTGACTACCGTTTTATTGCTTTCCTTATATTAAAGGAGCTATGTCTGGTATTTCACCTAGATCAAAGCTCTTTCTCCAAAAAGATAGTGAGTGCTAGTGGTACTTTGCACCTTTTTGTATATAAATAAGGAATTCCGCTAATACGGTCCAGGTGTTGAATGAGCGTGCATGGTTTGTATTTTTTTTTTCAAATTCTATGGAACTAGTGCTTATATCAGTTATATTGTCTGCATGGCCTTAAGATGAAATGAAAAAAAAAATCTGCATTCTCCACCTTGCTTTCGTTAAATGGGTTACCAAACACTCGTGTTGGTCTTCCAGAGCTTCGCTTCTCTTTCATCAGTGAATGAACCTGTGATCAATGGTCCAATTCTACAGGTGGTTTTAACTTGGATATATATATATATATATATATATATATATATATATATATATATATATATATATATATATATATATAAAATCACATTCTTTTTTTTGCAATAACCTGGATGTTTTGTTGTTGTTCCCTTCATGCTTCTATCTGGTACTATAGTTTGTTTTTGGTCTATCTTTTTAATCTCTCGACTGAGATTATCTTTCCTGTTATGACATTTGCTTTTTTATTCGATTCGGTAACCCTTTATCTTCTTCTGTGCATACTTTTACGCTCTCTATGCTTGATCTTTCAGGTTTTCTTCGTGGTATATATTTAGCGAAAACCTTACGTACTTCTGTAATCAGCTTTTCCAGGCACTACTGAAAATTTAGGGTGTCAATAACTGTTTCCTATGTCTGATAGTTCTCGGATAATTTTGTCCTAGTGAATTCTGTGATTTCTTAAGTTAAATTTATTGAACATCCCTTCTCGTTCATTATTGCTGGAGTTCCCCACCCCAGAGTTTACGCTCGTTTGTACTGCTATGATGTTATCACCAGAGCATATTGTGTTTGTGATTGTTGTCTCTGATTAGTTCCTCGTTGTTTGCGAAGATCAAATCCAGTGTATTTTCATTTCTAGCGGGATCTGTTATCTCTGTTCAACACAGACTTTCACGAAGCCCTATTGGTTCTGTGGCAAGTATTTGTTGAGTCAGCTTGCTTCTAAGAACCATTTCTCATACAACGCTCTGATTTACCATCTTCCATTTCATATTTGGGAGGTTGAATATAAGGACAATATCCGGTATGGGGATTTCCTCAACTGTTGCCTTGTTGAAGCCCGTTTATATACAAGGTTAATTTCCAGATTCCTATTTTCCGCTTTAATATTTAGAACTTTTACTGTACCATTTGATGCAGCAGTTCTGTGCAACAATGTATCTTTCACAGGGTCCTACTTCTACTTGTGACGTATTAACTCTGTCACATTTATACATATTGTAGTGTTTTAGCTATATCTCACTATTCAAGACATCCCTTTAATGTGTTTATGTAAATTATACCATTCGCTTCTATGAGGAGCTCATTAATATAGCTGTCATTTTAATTTGAATTCAAACCCTAAATGTTAAAAAAAAAAACAGGAATCAGTATTTACTATCTGGGACGTTTTGTGTGAACCAGCATTCTCTTCCGTATACGCACAAGACCTTAGTATAGAATTTACGGACGTCCCTACTGCCTACATTTCCTGTGGTAGACTCATTTCGTTTTCTGTGAGGTTTCCTGGATTCTCTTTTCTGCCTCTAAGCACACTTTTCCAGGTTGTTCAGTTTCTTGTTTTACTGGTAATGTCGTCTCTTCCCCATTTGAGTTTTGCTCACTATATATAAATAACCTACATATAGGAGAGGGGAGCTTACGACGACGTTTCGGTCCGACTTGGACCATTAGTCACATTAACAAAAAGGAGAGTGTTGTACTGTAGTAGGTTCGCCGGTCTTGTCCCGGCCCGGGCCTTTTACAGGTGGTGACCCGGCGTTGGCCCCCAGGGTGGGGGGGGACGCACATTTTCTTCTGTCATATGCGGACGTCTTGCTGTGAGAAAGGAGCGGGAGTATATACAGGCCAGCAGTCAGGGACGGGACAAGAGAGGGAAGAAGAAGAAGAAGAAGAAGAAGAAGAAGAAGAAGAAGAAGAAGAAGAAGAAGAAGAAGAAGAAGAAGAAGAAGAAGAAGAAGAAGAAGAAGAAGAAGAAGAAGAAGAAGAAGAAGAAGAAGAAGAAGAAGAAGAAGAAGAAGAAGAAGAAGAAGAAGAAGGAGGAGGAGGAGGAGGTAGCGGCGAAGACGACGCCGATGATGATGACGGCGGCGCCGCCAGTCGAAGACGATGAAAGAGGGGCACTGCTAGGGAGCTAGGGGCCAACAAAGGGTAGGAACAAAAACACAGAAGGGGGAAAAATAATAATGGACCAAATACCCAAGGCAGAAGAAAGAAATCCCAAAGGAGGAAGAGGGAAGAGGAAAGAGGAAGAGGGAGAAATGGGGAAAAAAATGAGCACAAGTCACGGGTGTTCTAAAGTTTGGAGTATTCTACAATGTAATGGGAAAAGAAGGCATCTACAGAGAAAGCCAGGACTAAGATTCAATTCCTTGAGGCACAGCCAGTGGTCCCCCATGGCCTTCCAGATCCACAACTACAGATGACAATAACAAAATCCCCCAACAAACACAGAATACACCCTCGCTTATATTTGCTAATATACAGGGCCTTAATAAAGCCATCCACCAACAACAAAATACCTTTTATCAGTGGACTTTCTAGAGTCAAATGCGATGTTTGCAGCCTTAACAGAGACCCACACATCAGATCACTTTTACAACGATATATGGATAAATGGGTACAACCTTTTTAGATGTGACAGAAAGAACAGGTAACAAGGAGGGGTTGGCTTGTATGTCAAGAGTCGCTCATCAGCACAGAGATGTTGAACACAAATGATGCGATTGAAGTTCTAACAAAGATCGAGAACCAAAACCTAGTCATCGTGGTTGTATATAAGCCACTAGATGCAACCTCCCAACAGTTCAAGGAACAGCTACTGCAAATTGATTACTGTCTGGAAAGCCTTCCAGCTCCATCACCAAACATCTTACTGCTTGGTGATTTCAACCTAGGGCATACAAAATGGAAGAATGTAGCAAATGTTATAGCACAAACAATCCCTGGAGGCAACGCAGATGAAAGGTCACACACACACACACACACACACACACACACACACACACACACACACACACACACACACACACACACACACAACATCAGCAGATAGTGGAACCAACAAAACTGTAAAACACACTTGACCTTATCGTCACAAATAATGAGGACCTGGTAAGAAACATAATATCAAAAACAACTAATTCTGATCACATTTTAATCAAAATCCAGACTTACATGCAAAAGGGTCCTGATCAGCAAAATGTACGTAGTTGTGAAGGTGTCTTCACCAAATACAACTTCAACAAGATCATCAACTGGGACCAGGTGAACCATGTCTTAAATGAAACATGTTGGGAAGATATCTTAAATAACATGGATCCAAGCCAGTGCCATGAAAGGATCAACTTCCTGGCAGCCGAAGTATGTTCAAGGCATATTCCCCTAAAAAAGCAGAGAAGTAAACTGGAGAGAGAAAGCTGCTCCCTCTAAAGAAGACGACGAAGAATCACCGAGCTCCTCAAGAACGCTAGATTATCTGATACACAGTAGGAAACTCTGACCAGGAAAGTGGAAAGTATCAAACTTAAGTTAAAGGACTCATACAGGACCCAGGAGAGACAGTAGGAGCTAAAAGTGATTAGTGAAATTGAAAGAAATTCGAAATATTTCTTTTCATATGTCAAAAACAAGGCAAATACCACATTTAGTATCGGGCCCTTGCTCAGACAAGATGGGACTTACACAGATGACAACAAAGAAATGAGTGAGATATTGAAATCCCAATATGACTGTGTTTAGCGAACCACTAATCAGTCTAAAGATCGAGACACTTATGCAACATATGGGAATCTTTAATGAAGAAACGTTTCGCCACACTGGCTTCGCCAGTCCAATGCATAGTAGAAAAGGGTAAGGAGAGGAGTAGTTTGAGGTAACCCTTTTCTACTTTGTATTGGACTGATGAAGCCACTGTGTGGCGAAACGTTTCTTCGATAAAGATTCCCGTATGTTGCACAAGTGTCTCAATTCTTCAACATGTCGGTTTTCAAAACCATTCATCACACAGTCTAAAGATCAACAATCCAAATTATTTTTTTTCATGAATGAGCCTCAAAACTCCATTAATGTATGCCAGATTTCCGACAATACCCGTAACTCAGATAGATTTTGAGAGAGCCATTCATAATATGCCCATGCACTCAGCCCCAGACTCGTGGAACTCTGTGTTCATTAAGAACTGCAAGAAACCTCCTACTTCTTGCAACTACTGGATCATCACTATATGGTTTTGGACGTACTGGAAGAAAAACAGAATGCAGATGTAATATATACAGATTTTGGAAAAGCATTACAAAAGTGCGATCATGGCGTAATAGCGCACAAAATATGTGCTAAAGGAATAACTGTCAAAATATGGGGAGAGATCTGCAACTTTCTAACCAATCGAACACAGAGTAGTGGTAAACAGTTAAATCGGAAGCTGCCACAGTGAAAAGCTCTGTTCCACAAGGCACAGTACTCGTCCCCCATCCCGTTCCTCATCCTCATATCAAACATAGACAAAGATGGAATCTACAGCATCGTGTCACCCTTTGCAGACGATAGTAGGATCAGCACGAGACTGTCATCTATTGAGGAGACGGTTAATCTCCAAGAAGATATAAACCAAGTTTTCCAATGGGCGACGGACAACATAATGCTCAATGAAGACAAATTCCAATTACTCCGTTATAGAAAACTGGAGGAGAGAATAATTAGAACTAAGTATACTACAATCTCTGATCATACAATAGAGCGAAAAAATAATGTGAGGGACCTTGGAGTGGTAATGTCTGAGGATCTCATTTTCAAGGATCACAACAGTGCCAAGATCACAACTGCAAAGAAAATGATAGGATGGATAATGAGAACGTTCAAAACAAGATATGCCAAGCCAATGATGATCCATTACAAATCACTTATTCTCTCTAGGGTGGAATACTGCTGTACATTAACATCTCCGTTCAAAGCAGGTGAAATTGCAGATCTGGAGAGTGTACAGAGAACTTTTACTGCACATATAAGTTCCATCAAACACCTCAATTACTGGGAATACTTGGAAGCCTTTGACTTGTACTCGCTGGAATGGAGGTGAGATATATCAATCTACACTTGGAAAATCCTAGAAGGAATGGTCCGAATCCGCACACAGAAATCACTCTCTACGAAAGTAAACGATTGGGCAGGCGGTGCAAAATACCCCAATGAAAAGTAGGGGCGCCACTGATACACTAAGAGAAAACACCGTAAGTTCCCGGGGTCCAAGACTGTTCAACAGCCTCCCACCATGCATAAGGGGAATTACCAATAGGCCCCTGGCTGCCTTCAAGAGGTGCCGGCTGATCCGGCACGTAGTCGGTGCCAGATAAGCCGGCACCGGACTACGTGCGGCCAGCAGTAACAGCCTAGTTGATCAGGCCCTGATCCACCGGGGGGCCAGGTCGTGGACCGGGCCGCGGGGGCGCTGATCCCCGGAATACCCTCCAGATAGATTCCAGGTAAGGTCCTATATTATGTAGGTTTGTGATTTTTCAATTCATCCCTTATACCTGTCCAGCTTTCCGTCTCACTAAGACAAACTCAGAAACAACTTTCCAATCTAAGGTCACTGCTCGTGGCTGTATCAAGCTTTGTACATGAAACAGGAAATACTGTACTACTCTGGCACCTTAACCTGCCTGCTGATCCCGGCATCATCTTTCAACTCAGAAGTTCAGATGTTTCACTAATTTGTCGAGACACTAGTCAAAGTCTGGCTGTTAAAGAACGAAAAGGCACAATACCGTAAGTGGAACAATTCACAAATAACCCGCACATAGGAGAGAGGAGCTTACGACGACGTTTCGGTCCGATTGGACCACTTACAAAGTCACACTGGCTGCTCAAGTACTCCCACAAATTTACCTGATAAAAAAGCTCGATAAAGTTGTAAGTAAAAAAAAAAATTAAGTTGGATCAACAATTGTAGTAATGTTAGTAGAATTACTGACAATATGTTAGGTTAAAGGGCATAAATGCAACTTATGTGACATTTTATTGTGGCAACGTTTCGTTGGATCAACAATTTACTCAAAAGATCCTTCTGTAGCTTTTTTTTGTTTAAGAAATGAGAGACTCTAGGGACCCAGGTATGGGAAGGGGGTGTGGGCGGTGGGTGGGGTTGTTACGAGGCGTGCTAAAGAAAAGAGGAGAGAAAGAGGGAGGGGAAGGAAGAGAGGAGAAAGGAGGGGAGGGAGGGGAGGGAGGGGAGGGAGGGAGGAGAGGGAGAAGGGGAGAGGAGGGATAAAGGGAGGGAGAGTAAACGAGTTTGCAACAGTGTTATATTGCGTGTGTGCTCATTATCAGTATCTCATACCTTCAAATCCTGCAGATTTTGTGCAAAATACTATAAACTTTAACTGGTCAGAGCGGTGGTGGTGGTAATCGTATATTATGAAGGGTGCCATCTATTGGGGGATTCTTTACTTTTCCATTGTTTGCCGTCCGACTTTCCTTTATTCTTAGGATTTCTTTGTCCTTTCCATAGCGCAGGAGTCTTTTGACAACTCACTTCACGTACACGTGCTCATCCGTCCATATAAGCATTGTACAGTTCTTGGGAGTATTTATTGTCTTATTATTTTATTCTATTTCTTAAAGGCTTCAAGCGGTGTTGCATTCTTTGTGTTATATAATGAATTATACCCTAGTCTGCAACTTCGTTTAATTAACTTCCTTTTTTCAAATACTGTCACAGTCCTCAGTTCAAGTCTGGTCACTATTAAGGAGACAGCTGGGGTAATGGGTATTTTCTTTATGTATTTGCTTAATGTACATTAAGAGGTGTTAACCAGGATGTATTCAGTCAAAAAAGAAAAAAGCTACGAAAAATGTCTGCCAAAGAAGTGTTTATGCGACCGAGAAAGCAGCTGCGGCCGCTGTGCCAACCACACTAACCCTAGGCTGCCTGCATTCGCCAGTCTATCGCTAAACCGGTGGACCTTTGAAAACGTCAGTGTTTTAAACCACTTGTTACCCAACCCCAAATCTATCCACCATCACCATAACATAGCTGGAACAAGTTATTCTTCGACATTAGTACGTAATTCAGTTACTTCCCATGTAATACTAAGAAGGTAGACTAGTGTTACTAGAAACTGATTAGAAAGACATTATTTGCAGAGAAACTTTCATTACGACGTTACGTCCAGGACTAGATTTGTCTTGTATGAGCCATATGGGTTTGGTGGTTCCCCATAAACATACTACTTATATTTTATGAAGGTATACTGATAAAGTCCAGTCCTGGACAAGAGTCTTGTTATAAGA